>NC_029788.2:64560938-64562857 GCF_000816755.2 Arachis ipaensis
ATAAGCCAAATTTACTCAAAGTGAGTTCCCTGTTTAAAACAAAGCCACTCTCGGCATTTTCTTTCCAAAACTTCCAAAACCATGGCAAGTTAAGGATTTATTTCAAAGTATTCAAAACCACCCGTCCAACAATGGGATTTTATAATAAAAGCTTCTCGGCAGAGTCCCAAGTCTTTAGCGAAGGTCAACCTATATCAATTCCTTAAAATTCATTGAAACTCAAATCATGGATTCTCGGTTTAAGTAAATAAAACTGAATTTATTATGAAACTGACCATACAAAATCATAAGTTCCAACCCGGTCCAAAAATTAACTCATTTGAAAAGGAACCGGTTCATTTGAATCAAACCACTTTCAGGTTTCTTTTTAGAACCCATTTTTCTAACTCTTCCAAAATGCCTAAAACTTAATTGCTCAATCAAAAGTCTAGATTCCTTTGAAATCACTAAAAGCTCATTTTTATATTGAAATCAATATTAGAGCATCATTCTTTCCTTCAGTGATTCAAACGGTAAAAATAGTTCATTTCTAAATAAGTCAAACTCAAGGCATAAAGTTCACTAAATAAATTAAATTTGAAAATATAAATATTCTCTTAATAAATCAAATAATACAACTTCTCAAATCCAATCCTTTTTAAATAACTTTTCAAACAAGACTAGGATTTTGTAGAAATTTTGGCAGCACCTCCCCTAAAACTTGGACTTTTGCCACCCAGTTCGGGTCCCAACTAAATCGTTTCTCATTCCTTTTCAACAGCTCAAAACCAGAAATCAATTCAAAGCAAGCTAAGTCCAACAGTTGCCTCAGTGGCATATCTCAAGAAAACCATTTCAAAATCAACTCATTATCAACCGATTTAACTCATTTCCAAAGCTTTAAAGAAACGGTTCAGTAACAAATCATTTGTCCAAGATTAAGTCAATTAAAGTAAACCAGGCTGAATTCAAAAGTGCATTCGACTTTTCACATCAACAAATAATTGACTGAAATCAAATCAATCCTCAACGGATTAAACTCAGATTTCAAATCTTTAAAGAATCACTTCAAAACACAACATTTCACAAAGCCGCACAACAATTCAACCAAACCAACATCCATAATCACTCGAGTCAATCAAATAACACATAAGGCAGATACAAAAACCAAATACACAATATCTCACAACAGTATCCATATATAATAATTCTAATACTTAAAACATAGTTTTTGGAAAGCGCCCCTACCTCGAAACGCAATTCCATAACCCAAACGCCTCATCAAGTCCTTTCCGCCTCAACCCGAACTGACAGCAACCAAAACCTCAGCTCCCAGCCACTTTCACAATAACCGTAGCAACACTAATCGCAACATATTACAACCGAAGCTCAGCCTTATAGCAATTAACGCCACAAACCTCAGCGTATGATAACAAAACGGTAACCAAAGGGCTTTCAAATCGAAATGCTTACCGAACTAAAGAAAGACCGGCTGAATCGAAACAGCAATGGTCTCTGAACCGGTTCGGCGGTAGCCTGGCAGCCACCTCAAGCGACAGCGGTGACCTGAATAACATGCAGTGACAATGAGGTTCCCAGAAACTCAACGGAAAGGAGAACCAACTTAAAACCCTTACCAACAAAGTTTTCCGATGGCGGCAGTGGCATTTTTCCGGTGGTCAGGCACGGCGGCGCGATTCCCTCATTTATTGACAGCGACACTCGCGGTGACAACCCCCTCGTTTTCTCTCTCCCAGACGGGTTCCTCTTCCCGGCAACCCTAACAACGACAGCGACACTAGAATGGGGATCCCGACATCCACCAAAACAAAACAGAATCAGATCGGCAGTTCTAACTAACTCCGGCGACCTTCTAGTGGCAGCACCGAAGGCATCTGCGATGGGAAGACAGAGGCAGCAGCGATGGCCTCTCGGCGGCA
>NC_029788.2:64562882-64578083 GCF_000816755.2 Arachis ipaensis
CTCTCTCAAATTCTGTTTCCTTCCTTCTTCGTATGTCTGGTTGTGTGTGTTTAGGGCAGAGAGGGGCAGCAGCTGCGGCTGCGTGGGTTTGAGGGGGCTAGGGTTTTATTTTGAAACTTCGGGTTAGGGGTGATTGGGTAATTTCACATAAAATTGGGAATAATATAATAATTGAAACCCAAATTAAATCCAACACTAATTATATATAGAAAATACTATTTGCTCATAAATTTCACAAATTATTTCCATAAAATGCCCAAATCAAAATAATAAGAAATAATATAATGAAACCCCTTTATTTTTCTAAAGTAGCAGTATTAATATTTAAAATATTACTTATCTAGTCCAAATCAAATAAAATCCTTATTATTTCATAACTACCAGCCTTATACCTTAAATATAGAAAATAATCCAATAATTATAAAATTGGATAGTAATCATAACTTATCTCAAGTTCATTAAATCAAAACTTGCCTTAATTATCTTTAATAAAATAATCTCTGGAATTAAGGCTATAAATAACTATATGATTTGAGACATGATCATAATAAGACTTTTCAAAAGTTCTGGGTCTTACATCCTACCCACCTTATAAAAATTTTCGCCCTCGAAAATTCATACAAAATGAAAGAAATTCCATAACAGTTCACCCTTGAACACATTTAAGGAAGAAGCAAAAATATCTCAAAATATAATCATATATACGATTTTCAAATACTTTGATTGTCATAAGCATAAGGATGTAAAGGTAGGAGTGTGATTGCAAAGCAAAAGTTACAAGGTAGGCTCAATGCAAAAGATAACACGGGTCAATCATGTAATTGAAGGGCAAAGCATCAAAGGCTATAAAACAGGATGGGGTTAAAATGACGTGCTTAACATCCGCACACTAATCTCATATCAACCTCAAAGCTTCAACTTTCCAACTCCATCAAGCACTTTACAATCCCCATACTCGATCACAAGCCTGACAACTGCAAACACGTTCGCAAGGAACAAAACACCCACAACTCATACGTTGCATATAACGACCCAATTTCTGGTACGTCATGATCATACTAGAAACTGAGCGCTACCAACTTGTCTACCTAATTATTATCTATTATTTATTATATGAGCCTGATTCGTTGTTAAAAGCGTAGTTATTTTACGAGGTATTTTTTTTTAAAAATGTTTGGATTAACAAACAGTATCATTCATAATCAATTCACA
Organism: Arachis ipaensis; assembly: GCF_000816755.2. NCBI lineage: Eukaryota > Viridiplantae > Streptophyta > Magnoliopsida > Fabales > Fabaceae > Arachis > Arachis ipaensis. The sequence goes on from NC_029788.2 coordinate 64,564,095, forward strand.
ACTGATAATATATAAAACAATTATAAACAACCATACATAAATATATCACAAGCAGTTGACAATATTCGGTGATCCAGCCTTTATTAGAGTATAGACTTTTAGTTAGAACACCCCTAGATATAGCTAAATAATATCTATATACATGTATATACATACAACATCCCAGGTCCTGACCTGATCAAGAGGTCCCTAAGCTGGCGTCCAGGCTAGTCTAGACTCTATACTCACCTAGTCCCTCTAAACTACTAAGCGAGGGAAAGTATGTTCTATGTCTTCAAAACTCAAGTCAGGTGGAATGTCATAAAAAGGTGGAAGGTCGTCTACTAATCCTCTGCACGATCATATGTCATCAAAGAGCGTCTCTCAAGTACTTCATCGAGTGGCCACATAACAGCAACATCGTACGGAGGACTTAGGTTAAAGTTTATAGATAAGCAGGATGCAGACGTTGGCTGGCCTCACAGTATATACATATAAACAGGTAACGGAGTTCACTCTAGACTCAGAAGACTACTTAGAGCAGAATCCTCTTTGCAGAACAGTCATCAGCAAACTACGGAAGGGTACTCATGCTTCCATCTGAAGGGGGAAAGGAGAGAGAAGGGGTAAGAACTGGGGAGTTCTTAGTAGGGTCGGGGTTATTAGTTACGTTCATTTACTTGGGGTCGATTAACAGACAAATAACATAATATAGCGAAGCAGTAAACAGAAGATAAAGATAGAAAGAGAAAGTAGAGGCAACAGAAAGTAGAACACAAACAAAAGAATACAATAAAACACAGAAATAGCAAGCAAGCAGACAAACATAAAGAAATAGACCACACATAGAAAGGAATGCAACAGAGAATGATGCGCAGACAAGAATGATGCATGTCTAGCCCTAGTGCAGGTAATGAGCTCATCTGTCGGTTACTAACCCGCTCCCGACGTTATCCAGCAACCTCTGTCTGGATAAGGCTTTCCTATTGGCTATACCCCTGTGTACAGGAAATAACCCCTCTGCCACCACAGGGTCCACTGCACGCAGGAAATAACACATCTGCCACTGCAGGGATGTACGCCGACACACCTTCTGTAGACAGGAAATAACCCCTCTGCCACTACAGAAATGGAACAGGTGGCCACGGTACTTCTGTAGCAGGAAATAACCCCTCTGCCTTACAGAAATAAAATATGGATCTGTACCGTAGGAAAGCGTTCTCAGTGGTCGCACCACTATCTATCTGACTGCCTTCACGCAGTAGATCATCATACAAGTATATCCGGCGTTGCCTTAGCGCAACAAATGAATAAACACATCTCTTAGGCCTACAGAAATAGCACACCCGTAAGTGAACTTCGGCTTACAGGGATAGTCTAAACACAACACAATAACTTTCTGTAGGTGAACTTCGGCCTACAGAAATAACACCTCTATAAGTGAACTTCGGCTTACAGAAATGGTGCCCCTGTAATTGAACTTTGGCTTACAGGTATCACAACTCTCTGTAGGTGAACTTCGGCCTACAGAAGCAACACCCTGAGATACACAATTGATATTTACTGCAGGTGAACTTCGGCCTACAGGAATAACAACCCACTGTAGGTGAACTTGGGCCTACAGGACCTCTAGGGCCAATGGAAAAGGAGCAGATGAACATCCAACAGAACATCATGCTACAAGGCTTAACTCTTTATTCTTATACTCTTCTCTTTATATCTCTTTACTCTGTTCTGGTTTCTCTTTTTTCTGTATCTCTTTACTCTGTTTTAATTACTCTGTTATCTGTATCCCTTTTCTCTTCTCTGAATACTCTTTTCATCTGTATCTATATTATTCTTTTTCTCTTTATCTCTTTACTTTACTCTGGTTACTATGTTTTCTGTGTTTCTCTACTCTGCTCTGATTTCATATGTATTTAAAGCTTATGTAAATTTCGGTATGAATAGTTAGTCTGTCCTAAGTATAGGTTTATTAAGACTATACTGAAACAGTTTAACCTTTTATATAATACCTAACCCTAGTCGCAACTCAAGTACTAACTAAGTTGCCCTAGTTCGTTCACTAGTCTCTGTCTGTTTTTCTGTCATTAAAACTTTACAGACTTTACTTTCGATTTTTATCTTTTCTTCAACTTTTTATCTTTTATTTATCTTTGCCTCACTAATATGTTTTTACCACTCCCTAAGTATTTTATGAAAGTAATTATGAGATTCTGTGCCTAAAGTTGTCTTTCTAAAGCTTTTACAGAAAACTGCCTTTTCCGTATTATTTTATTATTTTTATTAAAATATTATTTTTAATTAAATATTATTATTTAATATTTTATTATTTTTTTATTATTTTATCATTAAATTTTCGAAAATTACCTTACTTTTACTTTTAACCTTTAAAATTCACTTTTTACCACCTGTAACTTTTAATATTTCTACTTTAACCATCCTAACTTTCAGAAATTACCAAATAACCCCCCAAACACCAAATTAATTACTTCGTTGCCCTTTTATGAATCAAAAAGGTGTTCTTCATTGTTCTTCATCACACTCAAAGTGTTCTTCATGTTCTTCATAAATTCTTCAGATTCCTTCTCTGTTTTTACCCGTTTTTTAGTCTTTTCAGCAACCGATTTTTACCATAATTCATAATAAATTAGCAGCAACTAAAACCCCATCTTTTCTACATGATTTTAACAGAAATTGAACCCCAATTTAAGCTCTAGGGTTCATTTTTCCAGCAGCCCTCAAGAACAACATTCATAGCTTAAATATCATCAAATTTCATCAAATTTTCAACAAACTTTCACCATGAATAACTCATATAAGCAATTAATTTCAAGCATAACCAAATCATATCATAATCACACATCTCAAACACAATCAATCAAGATTAAATTCATCAAACCCTACTTTGATTTGCTGCTCCAAATCCGGTTACTCTTTGAAGTGTTCTTAAAGCACTTTTTCCTCCTAAAACACATCAAGAACAACTTTACATCCACAAAATCTCAACTGACCAAATCTCCCTCAGCACGTTAGGAAGAGATATCTCACCTTAGACTTGCTGGAAATTAACGTTTCTTGGCCCTCAAGTCAAGTTAAGCATGATTCCTAAGGAAGAACATCAAAAAAACACATGTTTTGCATGGTTTTCCTTGAAAACCGAATTGAAATAGGAGGGAGACAGCCATCTCACCTTATTTCCATCCTTGATAAGTTACATGGTTATGTAGAGGAAGAAGAGAGGATCATTTTGGTGAAATCGGAGTTTTGATTTGAGTTTTAGTTCAGAAGAAATCAAGCTTCGAAGATTAAGTGTTCATGAAAGTTTATCTCTTTTCTCTCTTGTTATTTTCAGCCAAAATGATGAAATGAGACAGCCTTGGAGGTCTTGGGGGTGTAAGGTGAGTTGTGATTGGTTGGCTTGGAGGTGGGTTAAAATAATATTAAAATATCTCAGGTGTATAACTACTAAAACTAGATGTATCGGAACACTTGTAAAAACATCTCTAAAAATTATTTTCTGAGCTACTAGCATAAATAACACTAGTAACATATTTATTATGAGAATAAAACATGTATAATGAGGCCGTAGCGTTGCTAAAGTCATCAGAGAGTGCTGGTGCTAAGCTGCACCAGTAAACCGTAAACCCGGTTAAACCGATTTTCTGTTTTAACAAAAACAAACCAGGTAACCTTATAATGTCATTCAAGCATTTTCTAATACTAATATAATGATAATATTATACTATTATCTCTCTCCTCTCAAGAATCGAGTCCGGTTCATCAAACAGAGACTATTTACAAAAATCAGAATCAAAACTGCCAACCGATACGGTTCAAAAACTAGGCTCTTCGTGACTGCGTTGTCCAGCTTGCCTCAAAAGAGGTTTTGGCTTATGGATGACATAATGACAATGAGGATTGAGATACTTGTTTATATAGAAGAGGTGTTCCCTTTACTGATCTTCTGTCAAAATCCGTGCCTTCAGAAAAGATCTCGCATACTCAAAATCAGGGTTGTTACATTGCACACCTATCGCTTCAACTTCCGTATACACATATCACGTATTAAGAACTAACGCATCGCCCTAATACGTCTACAAGTCGCACGTGATATCAAAACAATTCTTGAGTCTAGTCAGAAGGATACCAGATGTAGAACGGAGAGACAATTGTCAAGGGTAATACTCATAGATTTAAGGATAACCCTTAGATCAATAAAGTTCAACAAGATCAATAGGAAGAAAACCAGCGCATCATTTTGAAACAAGCTCAAGCTGAGTCGAAGAAGCATGAAGTTTACAGAAAACAATATCTCAGACACAAGACAAGGCTCACAGAACTCAAGAGCATAATTAAATTACTTCCGAATTCATTGTTCATAAAAAAATCAAAAACTTCCGGAAAAACCACTTCGCAGTCTGAAATAGAAGGTTAGGTAACAACATCCTTCAAGAGAGTAACAAAAGCATAATCGTGTCTTTGCTTTAATGCAAATTCATGTTGAAGTAGACTTTGTAGAGTTCTAAAACAAAATGCACACAAGTTTGACTAATAGCTAAAATATTTCCTCAAATATTTTAGAAAGATAGTTAGGTGCACAACCTAACCAAAAGCAATTCATAAAACTCGGAAGACCCAATCATTAGTAATTTCCCAAGGATAAATCTTTAACTAAAAACTCTTCTAGAGAAAATGAGAGAATAAACAATGCACTAATTTCAAATGAATCAAACTGACTCACATAAGGATGAGATTCACAAGAGAGGACAAACCAAGACCAATGGTAATGTTCAAAAGATGTAAAAGATTAGTTAAAAACAGAATCACGTAGGACATTCATAGAGGTGAAAAGCTTAAAAAGGAACGAGTCCGTTCATAAGAAGAAAGCTATGAGTCCAACATTTTCAAAAGAACAACAATGGCATAACCCATGTAGTATGCTAACCAAACTCAATTCAAAATAAGTTAAGTGAAGCTTATCAAACGAAACTCAACCGGAATAAAGGCGAAAAATCCATTTCTTTCCGAATTTTCGAAAAATACCCCAAACACATAACCAATTGAAGATGTGCATTGGAACTATTGTAAAATTACTAGAAAGTCAATTTACTTTTGAAGTAAGTGCAGTTCCGCAAACCAGTACAAGTACAGGCAAGGTATTAGAAGTAAATAATTGTTAAACTGTATAAGAAATCTCGTGTTTCATATATAGATAAGTATATATCTAATCAACAGTACTTTTTATAAAAATCTCAAAATTGGTTGTCATCATTGTCAAATAAGAGAAAAACTGAATCAAAATTTTCTCTAAGAATGAACTCGGACTCCGGAGTTAAAAAGGCACAACACATTAAGACAAATTCGAAGCTACATCAATGAACACGTGAATCAAGAAGAACACAAACAGAAGAAGATAGATGCAACAAGGATTCCAAACAAGCATATGCAATTAAGATCAAACAAAAATGCATATGAATAGAGGAATAAAGTCGAAAAATCAAACTATTTTTCAAAAGGATTAGAAAACAAGAACTTCAAGTTAGGACATGAAGGAACAGGTCGACTCGAACAGAATTCAAGACACACAACTGAATAGCCTCGAGAAATAGTTTCCAACGTTCCCAAAACCCACGATTCGCTTTACTCAAAACTCGCATATCATCTATGATAACCCATCAGTGCTTTCACGAACATAATTCACTAGTATTAAGCCGGTCAAACTTAATACCAAGAATTATGCAATGCAAGACTAACGGCATTAATCAATAGACCGTCATGTGCATAAAGCTCTAATTCTCGTCATTCGACAAGACCTAGTAGATGACAAACGCTCAGAGTATGCAATTGAAGCATAGTTGGTCCATTCCTCAGGCTCTATAGGAAAGACCGCTCTGATACCATAATGTAACACCCTAACAACCAAAGCTCACGCTTCCGACTGCACGACTCTGATAGCTCGAACATTACGACGACACTTCTATTATTTAATACTAAAATATAAGCCTATTTAAAACTTTAAACCGCAATACCATTCCCAAAAGTTATAGTTTCCTTCGATAACGTACATTCACAGAATACCATACAACTTACAAAAGCTCATAAGAGTACATCCATATATATACACATATATATATAAATAATATTACAAGCATTAGACAATATAATTCCTATCCCTCTTACAGAATATCTCAAGATAAAGGCGAGGGTACAAATAATAATCTAAAGCAATACAGAGCATCTCAACAACAACTACATAAATACTTCGTAACTTCTGCGCCCATATCCTGAAAGGGGAAAAATGTAGGGGGGATGAGAACATCATCCTCGAAAGGGTTCTCCATAAAGGGTTTTTAGGAATTACTATAATAGGATACATGAAGATAACCGCAGCAGTGATTAATAACCGTCTCATGCCTCTTTTCAAAAACAACGGTTTACAATGAAAGTAAAGTCGGAAATCTTTTCTAAAAGAGGAACCATTCAATTCTCAAAGACTCAAAAGCCTTTCAAAACAGTTTATCTATGTTGAAACAAAATAGCCTTTCATATTTTATTCCAAACCAAAAACATAAAACCGAAATCAATCATCGGTTCATCTCATTCCAACCACGGCCCTAGGCCCAAACAATCCAACCATCAACCAATCACCACAGTCCAATAGAGTCCCAGTAGCAAACACAATTAGGAAGATGCAAGCACAAACAAACAGTTATTACAAGTAGAACAATTAGCAATTAATCACATAGGTAAACCAAGTATAATATGCACACCCAAACAATGTCACATAGATGCGTATGATGCATGCCTGTCCCTAGTGGCTGATGATATCATCTGTCGGTTATATAGCCAACCCAACACGTCTTGGTAGCTAACCATGGACAGAAACACCCATCGCGGAGCAAGTAGGTTTGAGCTACAACCCCATTGCTACTACCCGATCAACCCAGAGCCAGTGGAATAACCACTACTGTGGCTACTACCCAGGAGGGTATTTAAAAGCTCAACCTGGAGCGAGTGGAATCACCACTACTACCGCTACTACCCAGGCGTCACAGTCTCTGACCTGGAGCAAGTGGGACGAACCACAACCCTTGCTACTACCCAGGTATCTCAAGCATATATTCATTCAGTCCCAGCCATGGATCAACATCCATCTCAGCCATCCGGCTAAAATTCATAATTCATAGTCAGCCATACGGCCCATAACTCATTCGGCAATTAGCCATAAATCAATATCATACATAGCCATTCTGGCTCACGGTTCAATCCAAAACCAACCAATATTCATAATCATACACAGCCATTCCGGCCCATAACAAAACAGCACTTCCACCATTCAACATCATCAAATTCATGAAACCGGCATTTAAGCCACAAATCCGTTTTCTCAAGCCATTTCACTTTGAAATCAAATTTCAACTCCTTTCAGCCTTGGCTTTAAAGATCTCATTTCTCAAATCATCTCAGGCTCATAAGCCAAATTTACTCAAAGTGAGTTCCCTGTTTAAAACAAAGCCCTAAATAAGTCAAACTCAAGGCATAAAGTTCACTAAATAAATTAAACTTGAAAATATAAATATTCTCCTAATAAATCAAATAATACAACTTCTCAAATCCAATCCTTTTTAAATAACTTTTCAAACAAGACTAGGATTTTGTATAAATTTTGGCAGTACCTCCACTAAAACTTGGACTTTTGCCACCCAGTTCGGGTCCCAACTAAACCGTTTCTCATTCCTTTTCAACAGCTCAAAACCAGAAATCAATTCAAAGCAAGCCAAATCCAACAGTCGCCTCAGTGGCATATCACAAGAAAACCATTTCAAAATCAACTCATTATCAACCGATTTAACTCATTTCCAAAGCTTTAAAGAAACAGTTCAGTAACAAATCATTTGTTCAAGATTAAGTCAATTAAAGTAAACCCGGCTGAATTCAAAAGTGCATTCGACTTTTCACATCATCAAATAATTGACTCAAATCAAATCAATCCTCAACAGATTAAACTCATATTTCAAGTCTTTAAAGAATCACTTCAAAACATAACATTTCACAAAGCCGCACAACAATTCAACCAAACCAACATCCATAATCACTCAAGTCAATGAAATAACACATAAGGCAGATACAATCACCAAATACACAATATCTCACAACAATATCCATATGTAATAATTCCAATACTTAAAACATAGTTATTGGAAAGTGCCCTACCTCGAAACGCAATTCCATAACCCAAACGCCTCATCAAGTCCTTTCCGCCTCAACTCGAACTGACGGCAACCAAAACCTTAGCTCCCAGCCACTTTTGCAATAACCGTAGCAACACTAATCGCAACATATAACAACCGAAGCTCAGTCTTATAGCAATTAACGCCATAAACCTCAGTGTATGATAACAGAACGATAACAAAAGGGCTTTCAAATCGAAACACTTACCGAACTAAAGAAAGAGCGGCTGAACCGAAATAGCAATGGTCTCTGAACCGGTTCGGCGGCAGCCCGGCCACCACCTCAGGCGACAGCGGTGACCTAAATAACATGCAGTGACAATGAGGTTCCCAGAAACTCAACGGAAAGGAGAACCAACCTAAAACCCTTACCAACAAAGTTTTTTGATGCCGGCAGTGGCGTTTTTCCGGCGGTCAGGCACGGCGGCGCGATTCCCTCCTTTGCTGACAGCGACACTTGCGGCGACAACCTCCCCGTTTTCTCTCTCCCAGACGGGTTCCTCTTCCCGGCAACCCTAACAACGACAGCGACACTAGAATGGTGATCCCGGCATCCACCGAAACAAAACAGAATCAGATCGGCAGTTCTAACTAACTCCGGCGACCTTCTCGACAGTGGTAGTGGCACCCACCGCGCCGCCTCCCTCTTTTCTCTCAAATTCTGTTTTCTTCCTTCTTCATATGTCTGGGTGTGTGTGTTTAGGGCAGAGAGGGGCAGCAGCTGTGGCTGCGTGGGTTTGAGGGAGCTAGGGTTTTATTTTGAAACTTAGGGTTAGGGGTGATTGGGTAATTTCACATGAAATTAGGAATAATATAATAATTGAAACCCAAATTAAATCCAACACTAATTATATATAGAAAATACTATTTGCTCATCAATTTCACAAATTATTTTCCATAAAATGCCCAAATCAAAATAATTAGAAATAATATAATTAAACCCCTTTATTTTTTCAAAGTAGCAGTATTAATATTTAAAATATTACTTATCTAGTCCAAATCATATAAAATCCTTATTACTTCATAACTACCAGCCTTATACCTTAAATATAGAAAATAATCCAATAATTATAAAATTGGATAATAATCATAACTTATCTCAAGTTCAATAAATCAAAACTTGCCTTAATTATCTTTAATAAAATAATCTCCGAAATTAAGGCTATAAATAACTATATGATTTGAGACTTGATCATAATAAGACTTTTCAAAAGTTCTGGGTCTTACATCCTACCCACCTTATAAAAATTTTCGCCCTCAAAAATTGATACAAAATGAAAGAAATTCCATAACAGTTCACCCTTGAACACATTTAAGGAAGAAGCAAAAATATCTCAAAATATAATCATATATACGATTTTCAAATACTTTGATTGTCATAAGCATAAGGATGTAAAGGTAGGAGTGTGATTGCAAAGCAAAAGTTACAAGGTAGGCTCAATGCAAAAGATAACATGGGTCAATTATGTAATAGAAGGGAAAATCATCAAAGGCTATAAAACAGGATGGGGTTAAAATGACGTGCTTAACATCCGCACACTAATATCATATCAACCTCAAAGCTTCAACTTTCCAACTCCATCAAGCACTTTACAATCCCCATACTCGATCACAAGCCTGACAACTGCAAACCCGTTCGCAAGGAACAAAACACCCACAACTCATATGTTGCACACCTACCGCTTCAACTTCCATATAGGCATATCACATATTAAGAACTAACGCATCGCCCTACTACGTCTACAAGTTGCACGTGATATCAAAACAATTCTCGAGTCTACTCAGAAGGATACCAGATTTAGAACGGAGAGACAATTGTCAAGAGTAATACTCATAGATTTAAGGGAATGTATCCAATTTCCAGACAAACAAAGATGCGCAAGCAATGAAGTTTGCTAGAAATAAATCAATTGACAACATCAAAGATAACCCTTTGATCAAAGAAGTTCAACAAGATCAATAGGAAGAAAACCAGTGCATCAGTTTGAAACAAGCTCAAGCTGGGTTGAAGAAGCATGAAGTTTACAGAAAATAATATCTCAGACACAAGACAAGGCTCACAGAACTCAAGAGCATAATTAAAATACTTCCGAATTCATTGTTCATAAAAGAATAAAAAACTTGCAGAAAAACCACTTCGCAGTCTGAAATAGAAGGTTAAGTAACAACATCCTTCAAGAGAGTAACAAAAGCATAATCGTGTCTTTGCTTTAATGCAAATTCATGTTGAAGTAGACTTTGTAGAGTTCTAAAACAAAATGCAGACAAGTTTGACTAATAGCTAAAATATTTCCTCAAATATTTTAGAAAGATAGTTAGGTGCACAACCTAACCAAAAGCAATTCATAAAACTCGGAAGAGAAATCAAATGCTTGTTCAAAAATTTCCAAAGTTCATATTTAACAAGCGTGTATAAAAGTTTTTTGCAAGGACGAAAGAGAAAGTTAAACTCTTTTTAGAAAAGAAATTCCGAGGTGAAAATTTGCTTACAATTTGGTAAATGAATTAAGTGGTGCGTTACAAACGCATCGGTTCCCACTAAACAAGGAAGTCCTCCAAAACCTCATTTAAAATAGCGCATGCCGATTTTTAAATTAACTTCATCAAAATTGAACAATAGTTTAAATCTCAATCAAACAATAGAAAATAAATTTTGTTTAGTATTCTTCCAAAGAGAATTCAAAACTTCTTTGAAAAGTTCAAAACAAGACTCTAAAAGTGTTCTTGAAAGCACCATCTCAGAAGAACATTCAAGAAGTTCAAGATGTACTAAAAGGAGTCAAGCCACACAAGAAAAGGATCTTAAATCAAGGTAGTTCAAACAAGATCCACTAGGCATGAAACATCAAACAAGCTTTCAATTGATTCAAAAGAATACAAAAGTCATAGGAAAAGACAACCCAATCATTAGTAATTTCCCAAGGATAAATCTTTAACTAAAAACTCTTCTAGAGAAAATGAGAGAATAAACAATGCACTAATTTGAAATGAATCAAACTGACTCACATAAGGATGAGATTCACAAGAGAGGACAAACCAAGATCAATGGTAATGTTCAAAAGATGTAAAAGATTAGTTAAAAACAGAATCATGTAGGACATTCATAGAGGTGAAAAGCTTAAGAAGGAACGAGTCCGTTCATAAAGAAGAAAGCTATGAGTCCAACATTTTCAAAAGAACAACAATGGCATAACCCATGTAGTATGCTAACCAAACTCAATTCAAAATAAGTTAAGTGAAGCTTATCAAACGAAACTCAACCGGAATAAAGGCGAAAAATCCATTTCTTTCCAAATTTTCGAAAAATACCCCAAACACATAACCAATTGAAGATGTGCATTGGAACTATAGTAAAATTACTAGAAAGTCAATTTACTTTTGAAGTAAGTGCAGTTCTGTAAACCAGTACAAGTATAGGCAAGGTATTAGAAGTAAATAATTGTTAAACTGTATAAGAAATCTCGAGTTTCATATATAGATAAGTATATATCTAATCAACAGCACTTTTTATAAAAATCTCAAAATTGGCTATCATCATTGTCAAATAAGAGAAAAACTGAATCAAAATTTTCTCTAAGAATGGACTCGGACTCCGGAGTTAAAAAGGCACAACACATTAAGACAAGTTCGAAGCCACATCAAGGAACACGTGAATCAAGAAGAACCCAAACAGAGGAAGATAGATGCAACAAGGATTCCAAACAAGCATATGCAATTAAGATCAAACAAAAATGCATATGAATAGAGGAATAAAGTCGAAAAATCAAACTACTTTTCAAAAGGATTTGAAAACAAGAACTTCAAGTTAGGACATGAAGGAACAGGTCGACTCGAACAGAATTTCAGGACACACAACTGAATAGCCTCGAGAAATAGTTTCCAACGTTCCCAAAACCCACGATTCGCTTTACTCAAAACTCACATATCATCTATGATAACCCATCAGTGCTTTCACGAACATAATTCACTAGTATTAAACCGGTCAAACTTAATACTAAGAATTATGCAATGCAAGACTAACGGCATTAATCAATAGACCATCATGTGCATAAAGCTCTAATTCTCGTCACTCGACAAGACTTAGTACATGACAAACGCTCAGAGTATGCAATTGAAGCATAGTTGGTCCATTCCTCAGGCTCTACAGGAAAGACCGCTCTGATACCATAATGTAACACCCTAACAACCAAAGCTCACGCTTCCGGCTGCGCGACTCTGATAGCTCGAACATTACGACGACACTTCTATTATTTAATACTAAAATATGAGCCTATTTAAAACTTTAAACCGCAATACCGTTCCCAAAAAGAATAGTTTCATTCGATAACGTACATTCACAGAATACCATACAACTTACAAAAGCTCATAAGAGTACATCCATATATATACACATATATATATAAATAATATTACAAGCATTAGACAATATAATTCCTATCCCTCTTACAGAATATCTCAAGATAAAGGCGAGGGTACAAATAATAATCTAAAGCAATACAGAGCATCTCAACAACAACTAAATAAACTCTTCGTAACTTCTGCGCCCATATCCTGAAAGGGGAAAATGTAGGGGGGATGAGAACATCATCCTCGAAAGGGTTCTCCATAGAGGGTTTTTAGGAATTACTATAATAGGATACATGAAGATAACCGCACCAGTGATTAATAACCGTCTCATGCCTCTTTTCAAAAACAACGGTTTACAATGAAAGTAAAGTCGGAAATCTTTTCTAAAAGAGGAACCATTCAATTCTCAAAGACTCAAAAGCCTTTCAAAACAGTTTATCTATGTTGAAACAAAATAGCCTTTCATATTTTATTCCAAACCAGAAACATAAAACCGAAATCAACCATCGGTTCATCTCATTCCAACCACGGCCCTAGGCCCAAACAATCCAACCATCAACCAATCACCACAGTCCAACAGAGTCCCAGTAGCAAACACAATTAGGAAGATGCAAGCACAAACAAACAGTTATTACAAGTAGAACAATTAGCAATTAATCACATAGGTAAACCAAGTATAATATGCACACCCAAACAACGTCACATAGATGCGTATGATGCATGCCTGTCCCTAGTGGCTGATGATATCATCTGTCGGTTATATAGCCAACCCAACACGTCCTGGTAGCTAACCATGGACAGAAACACCCATCGCGGAGCAAGTAGGTTTGAGCTACAACCCCATTGCTACTACCCGCTCAACCCAGAGCCAGTGGAATAACCACTACTGTGGCTACTACCCAGGAGGGTGTTTAAAAGCTCAACCTGGAGCGAGTGGAATCACCACTACTACCGCTACTACCCAGGCGTCACAGTCTCTGACCTGGAGCAAGTGGGACGAACCACAACCCTTGCTACTACCCAGGTATCTCAAGCATATATTCATTCAGTCCCAGCCATGGATCAACATCTATCTCAGCCATCCGGCTTAAATTCATAATTCATAGTCAGCCATACGGCCCATAACTCATTCGGCAATTAGCCATAAATCAATATCATACATAGCCATTCTGGCTCACGGTTCAATCCAAAACCAACCAATATTCATAATCATACACAACCATTCCGGCCCATAACAAAACAGCACTTCCACCATTCAACATCATCAAATTCATGAAACCGGCATTTAAGCCACAAATCCCTTTTCTCAAGCCATTTCACTTTGAAATCAAATTTCAACTCCTTTCAGCCTTGGCTTTAAAGATCTCATTTCTCAAATCATCTCAAGCTCATAAGCCAAATTTACTCAAAGTGAGTTCCCTGTTTAAAA
>NC_029788.2:64578108-64642939 GCF_000816755.2 Arachis ipaensis
AATTCAAAGCAAGCTAAATCCAACAGTCGCCTCAGTGGCATATCTCAAGAAAACCATTTCAAAATCAACTCATTATCAACCGATTTAACTCATTTCCAAACCTTTAAAGAAACGGTTCAGTAACAAATCATTTGTCCAAGATTAAGTCAATTAAAGTAAACCCGGCTGAATTCAAAAGTGCATTCGACTTTTCACATCATCAAATAATTGACTCAAATCAAATCAATCCTCAACAGATTAAACTCATATTTCAAATCTTTAAAGAATCACTTCAAAACATAACATTTCACAAAGCCGCACAACAATTCAACCAAACCAACATCCATAATCACTCAAGTCAATGAAATAACACATAAGGCAGATACAATCACCAAATACACAATATCTCACAACAATATCCATATGTAATAATTCCAATACATAAAACATAGTTATTGGAAAGTGCCCTACCTCGAAACGCAATTCCATAACCCAAACGCCTCATCAAGTCCTTTCCGCCTCAACCCGAACTGACGGCAACCTAAACCTCAGCTCCCAGCCACTTTCGCAATAACCGTAGCAACACTAATCACAACATATAACAATCGAAGCTTAGTCTTATAGCAATTAACGCTACAAACCTCAGCGTATGATAACAGAACGGTAACCAAAGGGCTTTCAAATCGAAACGCTTACCGAACTAAAGAAAGAGCGGCTGAACCGAAACAGCAATGGTCTATGAACCGGTTCGGCGGCAGCCCAGCAGCCACCTCAAGTGATAGCGGTGACCTGAATAACATGCAGTGACAATGAGGTTCCCAAAAACTCAACGGAAAGGAGAACCAACTTAAAACCCTTACCAACAAAGTTTTCCGATGGCGGCAGTGGCATTTTAACGGCGGTTAGGCAAGGTGGCGCGATTCCCTCTTTTGCTAACAGCGACACTCGCAGCGACAACCTCCCCGTTTTCTCTCTCCCAGACGGGTTCCTCTTCCCGGCAACCCTAACAATGACAGCGACACTAGAATGGTGATCCCGGCATCCACCGAAAGAAAACAGAATCAGATCGGCAGTTCTAACTAACTCCGGCGACCTTCTAGTGGCAGCAGCGATGGCCTCTCGGCGGCAGTGACCGACTTCAACAGGGCTCCCCTGTCGTGCTCTCTCTCTCTTCGTACTCGCCGGCAGAGGCAAGATGGCGGCGACTCAGCAAGGATGTCCATGGCTCGCGCCTCCAACGTGACAGGCAGATCGATGAGGAGGCCTGGAAGCGCTAGCTTTCCCCTGGCGATGACAAGGACGTGTGGACTGCCGCAGCGGTGCGACGCAGTGAGGGCGATGGCGGCGCGGTGATCGCTCTCTCAATCTCCACCATTGGATGTGCGACGACATTACTTTCTCTCCCTCTGTTAGAGACGGAGGCAACAGTGGAAGTGGCACCCACCGCGCCGCCTCCCTTTTCTCTCTCAAATTCAGTTTCCTTCCTTCTTCATATGTGTGGGTGTGTATGTTTAGGGCAGAGAGGGGCAGCAGCTGCAGCTGCGTGGGTTTGAGGGAGCTAGGGTTTTATTTTGAAACTTAGGGTTAGGGTTCATTGGGTAATTTCACATGAAATTGGGAATAATATAATAATTGAAACCCAAATTATATCCAACACTAATTATATATAGAAAATACTATTTGCTCATCAATTTCACAAAGTATTTTCCATAAAATGGCCAAATCAAAATAATTAAAAATAATATAATTAAACCCCTTTATTTTTCCAAAGTAGCAGTATTAATATTTAAAATATTACTTATCTAGTCCAAATCATATAAAATCCTTATTATTTCATAACTACCAGCCTTATACCTTAAATATAGAAAATAATCCAATAATTATAAAATTGGATAATAATCATAACTTATCTCAAGTTCAATAAATCAAAACTTGCCTTAATTATCTTTAATAAAATAATCTCTGGAATTAAGGCTATAAATAACTATATGATTTGAGACTTGATCATAATAAGACTTTTCAAAAGTTCTGGGTCTTACATCTTTCATAGAACTTGCTTGAATCATATATTTTGTGGATTATGTTTTTGAGCCAAGAACACACAACCTTGGGAGTCTTGAGCCTAATTGTGTAGTTACATCTTATAACCACTTATTTTCCTTCTTGTGTGTATTATTCTCTTTCTATGATTGTAATCTTTGATTTGTTTAATTCTATATGTCCATTATTCCTTGTATTCATGCATTTATATGATTGAGACCATCATTTTATTTAGCTCACTTACCCAAATAGCCTACCTTTTATCAACCATTGTTAGCCAACTTTAAGCCTACAATTAACTCACTTGTTCTCAATTTAGCACATTACAAGCCTTAAAGTAAAAAAACAATAAATGTCCTTTATTTGGATCTTTGATTAGTTTAGGCTAGTGAGTGTGAGTATCATTCAAGTGTGGAAAACTTGTGACATTGGTTGAGGTAAAAGGATGTTTTTGTTTTGTATTTCTATATTTGGGAATCGGGTACATACTTATGTGTTAATCAAATGTATAGACTTTATGCATTGATGTTCTTGTATAAAGTTTGAAGGAAAGAAAAAAAAAGAGAAAAACAAAAGAAAAAGAAAAAGAAAAGAAAAAAATATGGAAAAGAAAAGAAAAAAAAGAAAAAGAAGAAAATAAAAAGGGGACAAAATACCCCAAAGTGAAGCTCAATAAGAGTCAATGCATAAGTGTTGTGAAATGAAAAAGAAAATGCATGAGTATGTGGAAAAGTGAAAAATGGGTAGTTAGGTTACCTTTGAATTTGTATAGGTCATTATATAGGTTAGGTGGAAAAGTCTAGGTTAATCAAAGATTAAATTTCTAGTCCACTTAACCATATATGACCCTACCTTGATCTTAGCCCCATTACAACCTTTGAGAAACACCTCACGATATTTGTATGCATGCATTGAATAATTGTTGATTGTTAGATGAAGAATAAATTTTGGAAAGCATGATTAGGGGAGAATTGAGTGAATCAACCCCTAAACACTTGAGTGAATAGAGCGGATACACATCCGGTGAGGGTTCGATTTCTCAATTACATGTATTCGCCATAATCATTCTTATTCATGCAAGTTTGTAAATCTTTTTGATACTCAATACAATTGTGGGATTGGATTTGATTCCTATTGCTTGAGCCCTTGTGCTTACATATGTTCTATTTGAAGTAGATTTGTTTGACCAAGCATTTGCATTCATGTATTAAGCCCCCACTTTGCGAATGGCCATGGTGACGTAACACTAATGAGCTCCTCTGGTAGAATGATATGGAAGTTAGTATGCTTTTGACATGGCGGGCATGTCTTAATGAACTCTGTCGCTTTCTTTTGTAAGGTTGGCCAAAAGAACCCAGCTCGGAGTACTTTTTTGGAAAGAGCTTGTGCTCCGAGGTGGTTGCCACACATACCGCTGTGTACTTCCTCCAGGACTTCCTTTGTGTTTGAGGTTGGCACACGTTTTAGGAGGGGTGCTGAAATCCCTCTCCTATATAGGATGTTGCCCAATATGGTGTAGTACTGTGCTTCTCGTACTAGCCTTTTTGCCTCCTTTTTCTCTGTGGGAAGTGTCTCAGATTTGAGATAGTTGATTATGGGGTCATCCATCCTTGATCCTGCCCTGATATGGTTAGAACCTTTTCTTCCTCTGAGATTGATGGACTTTGCAATGTTTCTTAGATGAAGCTTCTATTATTGCCCCCTGGTTTGGTGCTGGCTAGTTTTGAAAGTGCATCAGCTCGGGCATTGTGTTCCCGAGGTATGTGTTGGACCTCATATCCCCCGAACTGTCCGAGCTGTATTCTGGTTTTGTCCAGGAATTTTTTCATGATGGGATCCTTAGCTTGATAGCTCCCTTCTATTTGTGAGGTAATGATGAGCGGATAATTTATACGCTTTTTGGCATTGTTTTTAGGTAGTTTTTAATATGTTTTAGTTACTTTTTTTAGATTTTTATTAGTTTTTATACGCCTACTTCTTATTCTAAGATATTCACTCACACTTCAACCTGATGAATGTGATGATCCGTGACACTCATCATCATTCTCACCCATGAACGCGTGCCTGACAACCACTTCCGTTCTATCTGTAATAGCTTAAGTGTGTATCTCTTAGCCTCCTGATTCATGACGCACGGTTGCCTCTCCTGATAACAGAGCCTTCCATTCCGTGAGATCAGAGTCTTCGTGGTATAGGCTAGAACCATTGGCAGCATTCTTGAGATTCGGAAAGTCTAAACCTTGTCTGTGGTATTCCGAGTAGGATCTGGGATGGGATAACTGTGACGAGCTTCAAACTCACGAGTGCTGGGCGCAGTGACAGTGCGCAAAAGGATCATTAGATCTTATTCCAACACAAGTGAGAACTGACAGATGATTAGCCATACGTAACCCGTAGCCAGACCATTTTCACTGAGAGGATGGATGGTAACCATTGACAACGGTAATCCTCCAACATACAGCTTGCCATGGAAGGAGGTAACGCATGGTTGGAAGAAGGCAATAGGAAAGCAGAAGTTTAGAAGCAACAAAGCATCTCCATACTTTTATCTGAAATTCCCACCAATGAATTACATAAGTATTTCTATCTTATTTTATGCTTTAATTATATCTCAATTATCAAAACTTCAAAACCATTTTAATTTGCCTGACTGAGATTTACAAGGATGACCATAGCTTGCTTCAAGCTGACAATCTCCGTGGGATCGACCCTTACTCACGTAAGGTATTACTTGGACGACCCAGTGCACTTGCTGGTTAGTTGTGCGGAATTGCAAAAGTGTGATTGTGATTTCGTGCACCAGGTAACTACTTGTGAATCGCTGTAGATGGTAAGCCTTTGGACTCCTACCTCTTTAGCCAGTCTTAAACTAGCCAATAGTGCCTCATATTCAGCCTGATTATTTGATGCAGGGAATTTGAACTTTAGTGATAGCTGGATTTGGGTTCTCTGATCACTTTCAATAATTACACATGCGCCACTCTCGGTTTTGTTCGAGGAGCCGTCCACATAGAGATTCCATGTTGTAGGAGTTCCCGGGTGTCAGTGTACTCGGCAATGAAGTCGGCCAGATACCGTGATTTGATAGCCGTCCGAGCTTCATGTTGAAGATCGAATTTGGATAACTCAAATTTTCACTGTAGAATCCTTCCAGCTAAATCTATTTTCTGTAGTATGCCTTTTATGGGCTGGTTGGTCCGGACTCTGATAGTGTGAGCTTGAAAGTATGGGCGGAGTCGCCGAGAAGTGAGTATGAGGACGTAGGCAAACTTTTCTATCTTTTGATAGTTTAGTTCAGCCCCTTGTAAAGCCTTGCTGATGAAGTAGATGGGTTGTTTCCCACTTTCGTCTTCTCTGACTAATGCTGAGGCTATCGCCCGGTTTTCCACTGCGAGGTATAGTATGAGTTCTTCACCTTCCCGTGGTTGGGTAAGAATGGGTGGTTGTCCCAAGAATTTTCTAAAATCTTGGAAGGATTCTTTGCACTCTGTGGTCCATTCAAACCTCTCTGGACAGGGCTGCCAGTCTGCCGTTGAGCTGTTGTACCTCTTTGACGTAGGTCGGACTTTTCATGTTGAGTATAGCCCGGCATTTATCTGGGTTCTCCTCGATTCCTCTCTGTGTGAGCATGAAGCCTAAGAATTTGCCAGCTTCTACCGTAAAGGTGCACTTTGCGGGATTAAGTCGCATACCATGCTTTCTTATGGTGTCAAACACTTTGGTGAGGTCGGACAACAACGATCCCTCACTTTGTGTTTTTACCACCATGTCGTCTACATAAACCTCCATTATCTTTCTGATATAGTCAGCAAAGACTTTGCTCATCAATCTTTGGTAAGTAGCTCCTGCATTTTTGAGCCCAAATGGCTTGACTATATAGCAGTAATTTGCTTTTGGGGTTAGGAACGAGGTCTTTCTTAGTCGGGTGGATACATCGGAATTTGGTTGTATCCTGAATAAGCATCCATGAAGGACAGGTACTTCTATCCGGAAGAAGCATCCACTAGAGTGTCTATATTTGGGAGTGGGTAGGGGTGTTTTGGGCTTGCCTTATTGACGTCGGTGTAGTCGGTGCACATCCACCACTTTCCATTTGACTTCTTTACCAAGACAACGTTGGCTAGCCATAATGGGTACTTGACCTCCCTTATGAATCCTGCCTCTAGTAAGGCTTGTACCTGCTCTTCTACAGCTTGGGACCTTTCTAGGCCGAGCTTCCTACGCTTCTGTTGCACTGGCCGAGATCCAGGATATACCACCAGTTTGTGGCATATTAGCGCGGGATCTATGCCGGGCATGTCTGTGGCCTTTCATACAAAGAGATCGGCATTGTCCTTTAGGAACTGTAACAGTGGCTCCTTTAAGTCTCCCTTTATGGTTGCCCCGATATTTATTGGTTTATCATGGGCATCCCCGATGTGGACTTCTTCGGTCTTACCTTCAGGTTGTAGACGAAGTTCCTCGCGAGCTCAAGCTCCCCCGAGTTCGATAGTGTTGATTTCCTCTCCTTTGGGGTTGCCTTTAAGGTTCAGACCTTCATTGTAACAGCGTCACGCAATCTTTTAGTCTCCTTTTATCGTGGTGATCCCTTCCGGATTTGGGAACTTCATGCACAGATGTGGAGTGAAGACTACTGTAGCGAGCTGGTTAAGTGTTGTCCAACCTATTAAGGTATTATAAGCTAAGCTCACATCGACTACGATGTAGTCTATGTTAAGTGTCCTTGACCGAGTTCCTTTTCCAAAGGTTGTATGCAGTGAGATGTATCCAAGTGGTTGGATTGGGGTGTCTCCAAGTCCAAACAAGCTATTCGGATATGCTCTGAGCTCTTTATCTTGCAAACCGAGTTTGTCGATGGCGGATTTGAACAAGATGTCCACGGAGCTTCCTTGGTCTACCAATGTTCGGTGGAGATTAGCATTGGCAAGTGTGATGGTAATGACATTGGGATCATCATGCCCTTGGATGATGCTCGCAGCGTCTTCTTGAGTGAAGGTGATATCAGGGAGGTCGGCCGACCTGTCTCCTCCTCCAACATGGTACACCTCTTTAAGGTGTCTTTTGCGTGACGATTTAGAGATCCCTCCTCCTGCGAATCCTCCATTGATCATGTGAACATGCCTCTCGGGGGTGTGATAGGGACGTTCAGCTCGTCTGATCTCTTCATCCCTTCTTCTTTTCTTTGTTTCATCTGTTTTATTGGCCAGGAACCTGTCTAATCTTTCTTCCCGGGCCAACTTTTCTACAACGTTCTTTAGGTTGTAGCATTCATTGGTAGGGTGCCCGTAAACTCGGGGTATTCGCAATACTCTGTCTGACTTCCTCCTCTTTTATGCTTAATCGAACGAGGGAACGGGATCTTTTCAGTGTTGCATATTTCTCCGTATACATCCACAAGGGACACTCTGAGTGGAGTGTAGTTGTGGTATTTTCTAGGTTTTTCAGTAGGTGATGGTGGCAGCAATTGACCAGTTAAGAAAATAATAAACGAAATACGTTGCAAGTACAGTTCTCAACTGGCTAAAATCCACCTTCTCAATTTAAAAAGGGTTGTCACAAAACTTAGAATTAAAAATAATGGGAGTATGAGTCCCAGGTTGTCTCCCAACGAGTTGCAGGAAAGAGTTCTATTGTATTAACTAGAAATTTTCCGAGAGTTTTGAGTTGGATAATGAGTAATTAAAATAATTGTAAATTAAAGTAATAAAACTAAGAATTATTATTAATATAAAAGGCCTTGACTGGGAAATTGATTAATTTGAAGTTCTATCCTTGTTGGAATCTTCTCAAGTGTAATGTAAAGCGGTTGTTGTTTTCACTTAGTTAACCCTTACTGAGTAAAGGAAAGTCAAGTGATTGGGCTGATTCTTATCCGCAGATCCTAGTCCTTTCCCTTGGGAAGGTCTAGCATTAGTAGATATAGAATTAGCCAATAATGTTCAATTTGACTGAGCACTTGAGCATTCCAATTCAAGTGTCTCCTCTTAATCAACCTCCATGTCAAGTAGAAAATCTACTCCATTGACATAGAATTAATATTCATAAAAATATAAGAAGACATATCTGAATAAAATAAAACAAAATAGAAATTTAGAATTAATTAAAAGTAAAAGCAATTGAATATATTAATAATTCCAAAATGCAACATACTTATTTGAATAGGGTCAATGATCAACTGAAAAGAATAAAGAAATAAGGAAACAAACTAAAGTAATAACTTCGACGGAGGTAATGACTCTTCAGCATCCAAAATTCAAAGCAAAAGCATAAACTACTAATGTAAAGCTAATCTCGATTCAGATCTAAAACTAAGAGTAATCCTGATATCGATGTATCTCAATGTGTGTGGATGCCTGTTGAGTCTCTGCATGTTCCCTGGGTTTAGTCTGTGTTTTTGGGCCAAAAACTAGGTTAAAACGCGGCCCGAAATTGTCTCCAGCTTATTCTGTAATTTCTACAGATCGCGCAGGTCACGCGTACGCGTCTTCCACGCGTTCGTGTCATTCAGCGATTTTCCTTGTCACGCGTTCGCGTCATTCGTGCAGACTTCAATCCACGCGTTTGCGTTAGGCACGCGTTCGGATCGCTGTGATTTCTTCATTTCGCGAGCTCGCGTGAGCCATGCGCTCGCATCAGTATTCGATGGTCATCTCCTTAGTTTCTTGTGTTCCTTCCATTTTTGCAAGTTTTCTCTCCATTCTCTAAGCCATTCCTGTCCTATGAAGCCTGAAACACATAACACATGGATCACGGCATCGAATGGTATAAAGGAGAATTAAAATACATAATTAAAAGATTTCTAGAAAGCAAGTTTTCAACCATGGAACAATGTTAGGAAGGAATTGTAATATGATGCTAATCATATGAATAAGTGGGTAAAGACTTGATAAAACCACTCAATTAAACACCATATAAATCATAAAATAATGGTTTATCAACCTCCCCACACTTAAACATTAGCATGTCCTCATGCTTAGCTTAAGGAGATAAAGTAAATGAGTAGGGAAATGCAAAACTCATGCAATGCAATGCAACCTATATATATGAATGCAACTATATGATTCTTGTCTAACATACATATACTCTATGTAACTCTAGAATCATTCCTAGCTACCCATAGTTTTCACTTTTGCATTACATACTCATGTGTTAACCTTTTATCTTAACTTGTATCACATATGCATTGGATCTTTACTTAACTTAGAATTGGGGTAATTTTATCCCCTTATTCATTTATCTAATTACTTATTTAATTGAACATTTTTGAATTTTTTTTACTAGGAAAATAAACATAGCTTATCAATACACATGGATTTTCAATTTTTTTCTAGTTTCACATGAGTAGGTACCCAAATTCCCGTTATTTTATCATGACACATTCCCTTATTGATCCCATGTTCCCATAATCTTCCCATACTCAATTGACACACAATTTCTATCTTAAGCTAACCAAAGATTTAATTGGGATATTTAATTGTTTTACTGCTTAAGGCTAGTAATGTGGTAAAATATAGAACAAATGGGATTAAAAGGCTCAAAGTGGCTGACAAGGGTGACTTAAAGGGTAGGCTTATTTGGGATAAGTGAGCTAAACAAGTAATGGCCTCAATCATATGCATGCATATAAATACATTAAACATTGGACATATAGGATGAAACAAAATATAGATTACAATCATAGAGAAGTAAACACACAAGAATAAAATATTTATGGTTAAATAATGTAACAATGAAATTAGGCTCAAAATCTCACGGGTTGTGTGTTCTTAGCTTTTTAAACTATGTTCCAATTACAACTTCAAACAATTTTAACACAAAAGTTTTGATTTAAATTAGTGAAATTTTTCAAAAAAAATAGGGTCTTGGAATAAACTTATTATTTCTCAATCAAGTAGAACATGCATGCAATTAACCTATTACTATGCAATCTATTCTATCCTAAACAAAAGAAAAATTAACTAAATATCCTATTTTATTGGTGTTTTAGGGAAGAGAAATTACCTCCGGAAGTCAGGTACTGACCGACCTCCCCACACTTAAGGCTTTGCACCGTCCTCGGTGCCATCTGTTAGGAACAAAGGGGGGCTGGTAGCAGCATCTCCACCATTGGGACCATCATGGCTCCCTGTGCTAGTAAATGAAGTGGAGTCCGGGGTGTCTAGTTCTTCTCTAGGTGGTTGGTTACCAACAAGTAGCTCCTTGAGGTATGTAAATCTGCGCTTGTTACGGCGCTCTCTTTACTTTCCTTTCCAGTCAAGTTGGTCTAATCTTTCAAGTATCTGATTGAGCAGTTGGTTTGTTAATTGTGCTTGTGGTGTGGAAGAAGAAGGAATGTCTTCTGCTGGTTTTGTGCTCCAGTTGATAGTGGCTGCTGGAAGTTTGATATACTTTCCGTTAGGGACGTATTGATCATCTCGTGGAATCATGGCTTTGGTATCCCCAGCCCTGTAGGAGACTCCGGCTGCTGAGACGAGATCTGAAACCAAGGCGGGGAAAGGTAAGTTACCCGCAATTTGTACGTGTCCCATAGCACGCCGAATGTGTCTTGGTAAATTGAGGTGCTGGTCTGTAAGGATACACCAGAGTAAAACAGCCATGTCTGCAGTGAAGGAGGACTCATGAGTGCTCGGAAAGACGTAATGGGACATGATCTATGCCCATACGTGAGCCTCCAAGGTGAGTGCTGAAGCCAATATGCCCTTGGGTCGGGAACGATGGTATCCGTAGATCTATATGCTGCCAGGTTGTGCGATAACTCTGAGAACGGCGTCCCAGTCAAATTGGTATGTCTGGCGCTTGAGTGAGGCTTTTTGGAATGCGTCTAATCCTTCTGGATCAGGGGGAAGATCTAAAGCTTGTTGAATGGCCTCTTCAGTTATGGGGACTTGCTTCTGACGGACATAGACAGACCTCATGGTTGGCATGTGAAAATTTGAGTAGAATTCAACTACCCATGATAGATTAACCTGCCGTGGCTGTCTCTGTAGGAATTCCCATTGTCTTCGCTCAATGCAGGGCTCAACAATTTCAGCAATGTTGGTCGGGAGGATAAGAAGGTACTCATTGTTATAATTTCTTTCAGCCAGGATGGAGAACATCTGCTCACAGTAGCGGTTAGGGAACCACAAAGTGTCCTTTGCTGGAAAGGCTTTCTCTTTTTCACCGACCTTGATGATCCTCTTGATTCGTTTTGTTGAGGGTTTCACTGCTGTTGAAGATGGTTCTGCCATTAATTTTCTTTTTGTTCCTCTTCTTGCTGGTGGTTTGGGAGTAGCTTTCTCTTTGCCTTTCTTGGTGGCTGATGAGTGGATAATTTATACGCTTTTTGGTATTATTTTTAGTATGTTTTTAATATATTTTAGTTAGTTTTTATTATGTTTTTATTAGTTTTTATTCAAAAAATCATATTTTTGGACTTTACTATGAGTTTGTGTGTTTTTCTGTGATTTCAAGTATTTTCTGGCTGAAATTGAGGGACCTGAGCAAAAATCTGATTCAGAGGCTGAAAAAGGACTGCAGATGCTATTGGATTCTGACCTCCCCGCTCTCAATTGCGTTGGAAAGTAGACATCCTGGGCTTTCAAGCAATATATAATAGTCCATACTTTGCCCGAGATTTGATGGCCCAAACCGGCACTCAAAGTCAGCCTAAAATTTCTGGCGTAAAATAATCTTCAAAATAATCATATCTTCTCAATCATATCTTTTTCAAAATAATCTTCAATCATATCTTTTTGATTGCTAATTTCCAAAATCTTTTTAATCAATTAATTAATTTAGTTTTCAATTTGCTTTTATTTCATTTTCTTCTAATTTTCGAAAACCATATCCTGAATTTTTTTTTATCTTTTTAATTAATTGAATTATTTATTTATCTTTTTACTTTTCCTCTCAATTTTCGAAATTTTTATTTTATTTTTCATTTATTTTGTTTTATTTTTTTCGGTTACTTTTAAATAAAAAAAATTCATATCAATTCCCTTTTCTCCATCATGGACATAAGCGGAAATGAACAGTCCAAAAGGACTCTGGGGTCATATGCTAACCCCATTACAGCCGCATATGGGAATAGCATCTGTATACCTCCTATCAAAGCAAGCAGTTTTGAGCTAAATCCTCAGCTCATTATCATGGTGCAGCAAAATTGTCAGTATTCCGGTCTTCCGCAGGAAGAACCTACTGTGTTTCTAGCACAGTTCTTACAAATTGCTGACACAGTACGTGATAAAGAAGTGGATCAGGATGTTTACAGATTATTACTGTTTCCATTTGCTGTAAAAGATCAAGCTAAGAGGTGGTTAAATAACCAACCCACAGCAAGCATAAAAACATGGATACAATTATCAGACAAATTCCTGAATCAATTTTACCCTCCAAAAAGGATAACACAGCTAAGGCTGGACATTCAAGGCTTTAAACAAGAGGATCATGAATCCCTTTATAATGCATGGGAGAGGTACATAGGGATGCTAAGGAAATACCCCTCTGAAATGTTTTCAGAGTGGGTATAGTTAGACATCTTCTACTATGGACTTACAGAAAGAGCTCAAATGTCTCTAGACCACTCAGCTGGTGGATCTATAGACATGAGGAAAATGATTGAAGAGGCTCAAGAACTCATAGATATGGTTGCAAGAAATCAACATTTGTACTCTAGCAGTGAGTCCTCCGTAAAAGGAAGAGGCTAGGGCAGTAACTACTGATCCTAATCCTCAAGAACAGATTTTTGAGCTTAATCAACAATTACTCCTTATAACAAAACAAGTAGCAGAATTTAAAGAGATGCTCCAGGACACTAAAAATGCTAACAAGAATATGGAAGCACAATTGAATCAGACAAGACAGCAGCTATCTAAACAGATAACAGAAGAATGCCAAGCTGTTCAACTAAGGAGCAGAAAGACATTGAATAAAATAGCTCAAAGTAGCAGAAAGCCAAGAAAGGAACAACTAACAGAGGATAACCAAACCACTACCCAAAATCCCTCTGAGGACAGCAAGAGCCCAGAGAGGAATAACTCTGGCATTCAAACGCCAGAAAAGGGTGAAAGATTGGCATTAAACGCCAGTGGATGCCTACTTCTGGCGTTCAAACGCCAGAAAAGGGAGAAAAGTTAGCGTTAAACGCCCATTCCCTGCCCAGTTCTGGCGTTCAAACGCCAGAAAAGGGTGGGAAGCTGGTGTTAAACGCCCATCCAGCACCCAATCCTGGCGTTCAAATGCCAATGAGGGATCAGACACCTGCAAGTACTGATAGTAATCCCTCTAAGAAGGCTTCTCCAACCACCTCTGTAGGGAATAAACCTGCAGCAACTAAGGTTGAAGAATATAAAGCCAAGATGCCTTATCCTCAGAAACTACGCCAAGCGGAGTAGGATAAATAATTTGCCCACTTTGCAGACTATCTCAGGACTCTTGAGATAAAGATCCCATTTGCAGAGGCACTTGAGCAAATACCCTCCTATGCTAAGTTCATGAAAGAGATCTTAAGTCATAAGAAGGATTGGAGAGATACTGAAAAAGTTTTTCTCACTGAAGAATGTAGTGCAGTCATTCTGAAAAGCTTACCAAAGAAGCTTACAGATCCAGGAAGCTTTATGATACCGTGCACATTAGAGGGTACTTGTACCAAGACAGCTCTATGTGACTTTGGAGCAAGTATCAACCTAATACCTGCATCCACCATCAGAAAGCTTGGCTTGATTGAAGAGGTCAAACCAACCCAGATATGTCTTCAACTTGCTGATGGCTCCATTAAATATCCATCAGGGATAATTGAGGACATGATTGTCAAGGTTGGGCCATTTGCCTTTCCCACTGACCTTGTAGTGCTGGAAATGGAGGAGCACAAGAGTGCAACTCTCATTCTACGAAGACCTTTCCTAGCAACTGGACGAACTCTTATTGATGTACAAAAAGGGGAAGTGACCCTAAGAGTCAATGAGGATGAGTTCAAGTTAAATGCTGTCAAAGCTATGCAGCATCCAGACACATCAAATGACTGCATGAGCGCTGATATTATTGACTCTTTGGTGGAAGAGATTAATATGACTGAAAGTCTCGAATAAGAGCTAGAGGACATCTTTAAAGACGTTCAGCCTGATCTAGAGGAATCAAAGGAAATAAAAGAACCACTGAAAATTCCTCAGGAAGAGGATAAGCATCCTAAACCCGAGCTCAAACCACTACCACCATCCCTGAAATATGCATTTCTGGGAGAAGGTGACACTTTTCCAGTGATCATAAGCTCTGTTTTAAATCCACAGGAAGAGAAAGCACTAATTCAAGTGCTAAGGACACATAAGACAGCTCTTGGGTGGTCCATAAGTGATCTTAAGGGCATTAGCCCAACAAGATGCATGCACAAGATCCTATTGGAGGATGATGCTAAGCCAGTGGTTCAACCACAGAGGCGGCTAAATCCATCCATGAAGGAGGTGGTGCAGAAAGAGGTCACTAAGTTACTAGAGCCTGGGATTATTTATCCTATTTCTGATAGCCCCTGGGTAAGCCCTGTCCAAGTTGTACCCAAAAAGGGAGACTGACGTCAGGATTTTTGCCAGTAAAGAATGTCATAAAAATAGTCGCGTTGCAGATATAGTCTCTAAACCGTCAAAAATCCCTTTGTACAAACGTTTTGGGTGTCACAAGTAACAAACCCCTTTAGAAATTGTTAACCGAGTATTCAAACCTCGAGTCATCTTCTCAAGGAATTGCAGGGAGGTGTGTTCTTATTATTGGTTATGAAGATTGTAAATTGGGGGTTTTGGAAGTAAGGAAGCAGTATGTTGCACAAAAAGAATAAAATAAAATAGTAATAATAAAATAAACTCTTGGCAAGATATGAAGACTGGAGGTCCTATCCTAGTTATCGTTATCAATTGTAATGAGAATTGGATTTTTCTCCCACTTTATTAACCTCTAACTATGAAGGTAAGTTAAGTGGATGAATTAATTCTTGAAGAATTCCAATTCTCAATCAACAATGAGTTTGATAACTCAAGAGTCACCAATTATTTAACCAAAGCCAAAAGGGGGGAAAATTCTACTTGAATGAAAATAAATTGGATAAATCGAGAACTTTAATAAATTAAAGAAAGCAATCATAAGTCTGGAATACCTCAATTAACTCTAATAAAGACATCAAATGTAACATGGAAGAGTTCATAAATTAAATTGGAAAAATAAATAAAAATAAAGAACCTAGGATTGAGAGTCACTCCTAAAACTAAGAGAAATCCTAAATCCTAATCCTAAGAGAGAGGAGAGAACCTCTCTCTCTAAAAACTACATCTACTCCTAAAATTGTAAATATGAGAGCCCCCCTAAATGGATGCATTCCCCCACTTTATAGCCTCTAATCTGTGTTTTCTGGGCCGCAAACTGGGTCAGAAATAGCCCAGAATTCGCTGGTTGCGAATTCAAATGCGCTGAATTCCGTCACTGCGACGCAGCCGCATAGATCACGCAGTCGCGTCGCCTAGCGTTAAGAGAACTATAGCATATTATATATCAAATCGAAGCTCCGGACGTTAGCTTTCCAACGCAACTGGAACCACATCGTTTGGACCTCTGTAGCTCAAGTTATAGCCATTTGAGTGTAGAGAGGTCAGGCTGGACAGCTTAGCAACTTCTTCAACTTCTTGTATTCCTTACACTTTTGCATGCTTCCTTTCTACCCTCTTTGCCATTCTTGCCCTGTAATCTCTGAAATCACTTAACACACATAGCAAGGCATCTAATGGTAATAAGAGAAGATTAATAATAAGCAAATATAAGATCAAAGAAGCATGTTTTCAATCATAGCACAAAATCAGAAAGGAAATATAAAACCATGCAAATAGTATGAATAAGTGGGTAAAGAGTTAATAAAAACCACTCAATTGAGTAGAAGATAAACCATAAAATAGTGGTTTATCAACCTCCCCACACTTAAACACTAGCATGTTCTCATGCTAAGCTCAAGAGAAGCTATAAAGATGAAGAGGAATGGTAGGATGTATGAAATGCAATCCTATCTATATGAATGCAACTACATGCAAAATGTTTCTACCTACTTGGTTTAAAGTAAACAAATCTTTTAAGAACAAATATGAATTGGATTTCACTAATTCAAATCATGAAAATGAAGTACAAATAGACTTGTAGAAGAAAATAGCTCATGAAAGCCAGGAACAAGGAATTGAGCATCGAACCCTCACTGGTAGTGTATATACTCTAATCACTCAAGTGTTTAAGGTTCGATTCTCTCAATTCTCTACTAACCTTGCTTTCTATGGCTTGCTCTTCATCTAACAATCAACATAAATTTAATGCACAAATACACATATCAAGAGGTCTTTTAAGGGTTTGTAATGGGGTTAGGGTCACGGTAGGATTGTATTTGGCCAAGTGGACTAAAATCTGAATCCTTAATTAACTTAAACTTTCCACCTAACTTTAGATAATCCATGTAATCATAATAACACCCTTAACTATCCATTAACCATGTTTCCACATATTCATGCATTCTAATTTCAAGTACAATTCATATGCATTATTTTCAACATTTACTTTGGGGCATTTTGTCCCCTTTTTCTTATTTGCTCTTTTTCCTCTTTTCTTTTTTTTTTTATACATAATTTTTCTTTTTCTTTTATTTTTCTCAATGCATATGATTAAATTATTGGATGCATGAATCATGTCCTAAACATTTTTTTCACATTTTCATAAAATTCTAACATACTCAATTCTCAAACCAATTGTTTCCAAATTCGCTTACCCACACTTAATTTATGAGCACTCTCACTAGTCTAAGCTAACTAAGGATTCAAATTGAGGACATTATTATTTTTCGCTTAGAGTTAATGATGTGCTAAAGTAAGGAACAAAGGGGTATAATAGGCTCAAATTGGTTTGCAAAGGATAATGAAAGGTAAGGCCATATGGGTATGTAAGCTCAGTGAAACAAAGGCCTCAATCATGTAAGTGCATGCATACATTAAACCATGGAAATATAGAATTAAGCAAGACAAAGATCACAATTTTAGAGAGAAAAATACACACTAAAAATAAAATATTGGTTGATAAAATGCAACCAATTCAAATAGGCTCAAAATCTCATAGGTTTTGTGTGTTCAAGCTCTAAACCATGTTCCAGTATAATGTCTCTTCAAACAAGTGTAACATTAAATTTTATTCAAATTAGTGAAATGCTCTAAAAAGGTTTCTTGAAAAAGAAAATGTTACTTTAACCAAATGGTAAAATATGCACAAAATTAAACAAATATGCAATCAAACATGCAAATGCAACAATGAACAAACAAATAAAATAAAAATTTTGGTGTTGAGTCAGGAAATAACTAACCCATGGAGATCGGTATCGACCTCCCCACACTTAAAGATTGCACCGTCCTCGGTGCATGCTGAGATTTGCAGGTGGATGGGTTGTTTCAACTGTTGCTTTTCTCTAAGGATTGTGCAGATGGACTTGTCTGTCTCCCCATGTAAAATGTCTTCCGCTTCCCTTCCGGGTGGCCATCCTGAAAGAAAAAGGGAAGAAGAGTAACCCAGAAACAGAGATAAGAAAATAAAAGAAGTATGGGTGGGTTAATGCCAAATGATAAGGGTCTCATTTACATGGAAGCTTCAACATGTATGTGAGAAAACAATAGAAGCCAGGGCATGCCAGTGGTGCAAAATTTGCAACAATGGGGAAGAGAGTGGGTAATGAAAGACAATGTGAGTTCATGTCAATACAAAAGGAATATCAGTATTATAAAAATTAGTATTAATTTAAATAATATTACCCAATCAGAATTAAACAAGTCACTAAGCACCAAGAAAATACCAAAAAAGATGTAACAGTTGAATAAGAATATTTGAACACCAATAATAACTTTAGAAAAATAAAATATGCAATGAATGAAAGTATGCAAATAAATTAAATAAAATAAAATGAAAGTGAAAAAGAATGAGAAGTAGAAAAAGAAAGTGAGAAAGGAGAGAGAAGGAAGAAATTAGGATTAGAAGAGAAAAGATAAGAAAATTGGCACTAATCTGGATAGGTTGTGCGACGCTGGCGACGCGGTCACGTGGTGCGCAATAAGGTCAGGTGACGCGGATGCGTGGGGCACGCGATCGCGTGACTTGATTTGTGCTAGTGGCGCGAGTGCAGCCTCGCGGTCGCACAACTCTCTGTTCGAAACTCTTTTTGCCAAAATTCTGGGTGACGCGATCGCGTGGTCGACGCGATCGCGTGAGTGGCCTCATTTCCAATATGACGCGGACGCGTGGGTGATGCGTTCGCGTGGCAGGGCTTGTGCTAATAGCACGGGTCCAGCCCAATTCCAGCTCAACTTTCGGCCATGCACCCGGTTGACGTCGATTTTCAGGTCACGCGGCCGCGTGGGTGACGCGGTCGCGTGGGAGGCAATTATTCCCAGGTGACGCGGATGCGTGGGGCATGTGTCCACGTGGGTAGAATTGTGCCATTGGCACGCCTCCAGCGCTGCTCCTGCGAAACTCTCTGTTCATATTAATATTGTCTCCCATCTCCTTGCGACGCGAACGCGTCGCTGATGTGGTCTCGTCGCGTGCTCGCTTTTTTTTTTTTTGTAATCTGAAAAATACAGAATGCAGTGTTAATATAAATGTGATGCAAAACTCCAGGTTCAATAAAATAAAATAAAACTCGAAAACAAATAAAACTAAATAAAAATGAAAAATGAAGGATCATACCATGGTGGGTTGTCTCCCACCTAGCACTTTTAGTTAAAGTCCTTAAGTTGGACATTTGGGGAGTCCTTTGTTATGGTGGCTTGTGCTTGAACTCATCCAGGAATCTCCACCAATGTTTGTATCTCCAGTAACCTCCGGGATCCCAAACTAGGCGCAGAAAGCCTTCAAGCAAGTTAAAGCAAGTGACAAGGCCCCAAGAGTGTTGATTTCTGGGATGAATTCCGGGGTCCCAGACCTTGCCTTTGCACCCATCTTCTTGTTGATCATCATTTTTCCACTTGGGTGGTGAACAGTTGAAATTCTCACTGAGACATCCAAACAGCTTCCTAGACCCATTCAGTTGAGTTTTATACCAACCTTTGCATTTAAACTTAAAGCTTCCAACCATAATGAACCTTGCTTGACAATTCTTATCACTGGCCATCTTCCTCTTACTCTTAATGCCACAAAGAGCTCTAAGTTGACCATCCGTCTCCAGTAGCCCATATTCAAGTGGGATTAGAAAGCTATGGGATATGAATTTTACCCACTTGAATGTTGTGAAGGATGATGGCAACTTAGGGGGAGGTGTTTTTAATGAAATTGCATGCTCCACTCCCTTGTGCTCTTCTTTGATAATTACCACATCTTTGCAAGCTTCTTCAATTTCGACCTCTTCCTCTTGGTAGCTTTCTTCCAATTCAATCTTCTCTTCATTGCTTTCCAAGGGCATGGGAGGTTATGCTTCTTCTTCTTGAATCTCCATCTCTTGATCAACCTCTTCCAAGTCTTCAACTGTGATATGCCTTGGAGGTTGTACACCCTCCTCAGCATCAATTTCAAACATCTTGGAAGGGGGTTCTATGACTGGACTTTCCCATGGAGGTTCTGCATCTCCTAAGTCTTCAACCAACTCTTCTTCTTGAACGATGACAGCTTCTTCTACTTGTTCTAGTATGAATTCATGCTCTGTCTTGTCCACTGGAGTTTCTGGTATCTCCTTCATGCTACGCTCTTCACTAGACTGTCCACATGGAGCTGTGGCTGATCCTTGTATATTTGAGCGCCTAGAAGCCCATTGAATTACTGCTTGCTCCAGTTGTTGAACGGTTGCTTGAAATTTAATTACTGTTTCCCTTAGGCGAACCTCTGCTTCTTGGGTTGCCAGACTTGGACATGATACAAAAGAAAGTGGTGGTAGTTGGGAGTGATTGGATTGGAATTGGGGTGGTTCTATATATGGTTCATATGGCTCATAAGGTGGTTGGTATGGTGGTTGAGGGTTAAGGTCATATGGAGGTGAATGGTGGTAGTTGGCTTGTGAGTTTGGTGGTCCAAAGTTATGTTAAGGAAAGGGTTCATAGGCATATGGTGGTGGTTGTTGATAGTCCATTGGAGGTGGTTGTTGCCATGAAGATTGATCAAGTCCTTGTGGCTCCTCCCATCTTTGATTATTCCAACCTTGATGCCTGTTCTCATTGTAATTTCTTCTTCCTGCAACATAATTGTAACCAGACTCATAGCCAAAGGGGTGAGAGTTCATAGTAGCAAATAAAAATTAAAAATGAAAATAAAAATAAATTTAAATTAAAAGGTTATTTAAATTTTGAATTTGAAAATTAAATTTTGAAATTTGAAATTTAAAATTTTGAATTTTGAAATTTGATTTTTGAAATAAGATAAGATAAGATAAAATAAATTTTTTTTTTAAAGGAAAATTCGAAAATCCAATTAAAAACAATAAAATGATATCAAACTTAAAGGTTTTAGATCAAAACGAAGAAAACAACTAAGAACAACTTGAAGGTCAAGATGAACACGAAGAACAACTTGGAGATCAAGATGAACACCAAAAACAAATTTTTTAAAAAAAAATTTTAATAATTAAATAAAAACCAATAACCTCTTAATTTATGAAAAAATAAAAATAAAAATAAAAATAAAAATAAAAATAAACAAGTAAAAAGCAAATATTTACAATAACCAATAATAAGGCACACGTTTGCAATTCCCCGGCAACGGCGCCATTTTGACGTCAGGATTTTTGCCAGTAAAGAATGTCATAAAAGCAATCGCGTTGTAGATATAGTCTCTAAACCGACAAAAATCCCTTCGTACAAACGTTTTGGGTGTCACAAGTAACAAACCCCTTTAGAAATTGTTAACCGAGTATTCAAACCTCGGGTCGTCTTCTCAAGGAATTGCAGGGAGGTATGTTCTTATTATTGGTTATGAGGATTGTAAATTGGGGGTTTTGGAAGTAAGGAAGCAGTATGTTGCACAAAAATAATAAAATAAAATAGTAATAATAAAATAAACTCTTGGCAAGATATATAGACTTGAGGTCCTATCCTAGTTATCCTTATCAATTGTAATGAGAATTGGATTTTTCTCCCACTTTATTAACCTCTAACTATGAAGGTAAGTTAAGTGGATGAATTAATTCTTGAAGAATTCCAATTCTCAATAAACAATGAGTTTGATAACTCAAGAGTCACCAATTATTTAACCAAAGCCAAAAGGGAGGGGGGGAATTCTACTTGAATGAAAATAAATTGGATAAATCGAGAACTTTAATAAATTAAAGAAAGCAATCATAAGTCTGGAATACCTCAATTAACTTTAATAAAGACATCAAATATAACATGGAAGAGTTCATAAATTAAATTGGAAAAATAAATAAAAATAAAGAACCTGGGATTGAGAGTCACTCCTAAAACTAAGAGAAATCCTAAATCCAAATCCTAAGAGAGAGGAGAAAACCTCTCTCTCTAAAAACTACATCTACTCCAAAAATTGTAAATATGAGAGCCCCCCTGAATGGATGTATTCCCCCACTTTATAGCCTCTAATCTGTGTTTTCTGGGCCGCAAACTGGGTCATAAATAGCCCAGAATTCGCTGGTTGCGAATTCAAATGCGCTGAATTCCGTCACTCCGACGCGGCCGGATGGATCACGCGGTCGCGTCACCTAGCGTCAGGGGAACTATAGCATATTATATATCAAATCGAAGTCCCGGACGTTAGCTTTCCAACGCAACTGGAACCGCGTCGTTTGGACCTCTGTAGCTCAAGTTATAGCTGTTTGAGTGGAGAGAGGTCAGGCTGAACAACTTAGCAACTTCTTCAACTTCTTGTATTCCTTCCACTTTTGCATGCTTCCTTTCTACCCTCTGAGCCATTCCTGTCCTGTAATCTCTGAAATCACTTAACACACATAGCAAGGCATCTAATGGTAATAAGAGAGGATTAATAATAAGCAAATATAAGATCAAAGAAGCATGTTTTCTATCATAGCACAAAATCAGGAAGGAAATATAAAACCACGCAAATAGTATGAATAAGTGGGTAAAGAGTTAATAAAAACCACTCAATTGAGTACAAGATAAATCATAAAATAGTGGTTTATCAGAGGCATGACAGTGGTTCACAATGAAAAGAATGAATTGGTTCCTACAAGAACAGTTACAGGGTGGCGTATGTGTATTGACTATAGAAGGCTCAATACAGCCACCAGAAAGGATCATTTTCCTTTACCATTCATAGACCAAATGCTAGAGAGACTAGCAGGTCATGACTATTACTGCTTTTTGGATGGCTATTCAGGCTACAACCAAATTGCAGTAGATCCTCAGGATCAAGAGAAAACAGCATTCACATGTCCATCTGGAGTATTCGCATACAGAAGGATGTCTTTTGGTCTGTGCAATGCACCTGCAACCTTTGAGAGATGCATGCTCTCTATTTTCTCTGATAAGGTGGAAAAATTTCTGGAAGTCTTCATGGATGACTTTTCATTATTCGGAGACTCATTCAGCTCCTGTCTTAACCATTTAGCACTTGTTCTGAAAAGATGCGAAGAGACCAACCTGGATTTAAACTGGGAAAAATGTCACTTTATGGTGACTGAAGGAATTGTCCTTGGGCATAAAATTTTAAACAAAGGAATAGAGGTGGATCAAGCTAAGGTAGAGGTAATTGAAAAATTACTACCACCTGCCAATGTAAAGGCAATCAGAAGCTTTCTGGGACATGCAGAATTTTACAGGAGGTTTATAAAGGATTTTTCGAAAATTGCAAAACCTCTATGCAATCTGCTAGCTGCTGACACGCCATTTGTGTTTGACATAGAGTGTCTACAGGTGTTTGAGACCCTGAAAGCCAACCTGGTCACAACACCAGTCATCTCAGCACCAAACTGGACATTACCATTCGAACTAATGTGTGATGCTAGTGACCATGCCATTGGTGCAGTGTTGGGACAGAGGCATAACAAGCTTCTGCACGTCGTTTACTATGATAGCCATGTTTTAAATGATGCACAGAAGAATTACACAACCATAGAAAAAGAGTTACTTGCAGTGGTTTATGCCATTGACAAGTTTAGATCCTATTTAGTAGGCTCAAAAGTGATTGTGTACACTGACCATGCTGCTCTTAAATACCTACTCACAAAGCAGGATTCAAAACCCAGGCTCATAAGATGGGTGTTGCTTCTGCAAGAGTTTGATATAGAAATAAGAGACAGAAAAGGGACAGAGAACCAGGTAGCTAATCACCGGTCTCGGATAGAACCAGTGGTAGGGGCGTCCCTCCCTCCTACTGAGATCTCTGAAACCTTTTCGGATGAGTAACTCTTCGCCATTCAGGAAGCACCATGGTTTGCAGACATTGTGAATTATAAAGCTGTGAGGTTCATACCCAAAGAGTACAGCAGGGTGCAGATGAAAAAACTAATTTCTGATGCTAAGTACTACTTATGGGATGAACCATATCTCTTTAAGAGATGTGCAGACGGAATGATCCGCAGATACGTACCCAGAGAAGAGGCACAGAAGATCCTATGGCAATACCATGGATCACAGTATGGAGGACATTTCAGAGGTGAGCGAACAGCCACTAAGGTCCTCCAATGTGGCTTCTACTGGCCTGCTCTCTATAGAGATACCCAAGAGTTTGTGCGTAACTGTGACAGTTGCCAAAGAGCTGGCAACTTGCCTCATGGTTATGCCATGCCTCAACAAGGGATCTTAGAGATTGAGTTGTTTGATTTATGGGGTATTGACTTCATGGGTCCCTTCCCACCATCATACTCAAACACTTACATTCTGGTGGCAGTAGACTATGTATCTAAATGGGTAGAAGTAATTGCCACACCCACTAATGATACTAAGACTGTACTGAAATTCCTCCAGAAACATATTTTCAGTAGATTTGGGGTCCCCATAGTACTAATCAGTGACGGGGGCACTCATTTCTGTAATAAATAGCTATACTCTGCTATAGTCCGATATAGAATTAGCCACAAAGTAGCTACTCCATATCACCCACAGACAAATGGGTAGGCTGAAGTCTCTAATAAAGAACTAAAAAGAATCCTGGAACGTAATGTAATTACCCGTAGAAAGGATTGCGCAAAAAGCTTGGATGATGTTCTGTGGGCATACAGAACAGCATTCAAGACTCCTATAGGAACCTCTCCATACCAGCTTGTGTATGGCAAGGCCTGTCATCTGCCCATGGAACTGGAATATAAGGCCTACTAGGCAACTAGTTCCTAAACCTGGACGCCAAGTTAGCTGGAGAGAAAAGATTGCTCCAGCTAAATGAGCTAGAGGAATTCAGACTCAATTCTTTTGAAAATGCTAAAATTTATAAGGAGAAAGCAAAAAAATGGCATGACAAGAAACTGTCATCTAGAGTCTTTGAACCCGGACAGAAAGTTCTGCTATTTAACTCTAGGCTCAAACTATTCCCCGGGAAATTGAAATCCCGGTGGAGGGGACCATATGTGATCACAAGTGTATCATCGTATGGATATGTTGAGCTTCAGGATATTGACTCTGATAAAAATTTCATTGTTAATGGACAGAGAATCAAACATTATCTTGAAAGCAATTTTGAGCAAGAATGCTCAAAACTGAGGCTTGAATAAAGCTCAGTCAAGGTCCAGCTAAAGACAATAAAGAAGCGCTTACTGGGAGGCAACCCAACCATTAGCAGGTTATTTATTTTACTTAATACTTAGATAAGTTTAATATAAATTCTCCTCAAGATTAATCATCAAAATTGAAGGAATTCACAGAGTTACAGGAAGATTTAGCACAAAAAGCAGAGAAAAGGAGCTCACTGGCAAGAAAACGCCAGTAAGGAGCATTTTGGGCGTTAAACGCCAGAATGGGTACCATTCTGGGAATTTAACGCCAGAATTGCAGCATCCTTGGCGTTCAGAAAAAACGCCCAGTAACAAAGGATTTCTGGCGTTTAACGCCAGCCAGGGTACCTGGCTGGGCGTTAAACGCCGACAATGGCTAATTTATGGATGTTAAACACCAGAATGGATACCATTTTGGGCGTTTAACACCAGAAAGACAGGGGGAGAGAATTTTGTTTTCCACTTCAAAATTTTTCAAATTTTCATGTTTTGACTCATAATTTTCTGCATAAACATGTTTCAAACTTTCATCGTTCACCCTCAATTTTTAAAAATTCAACACTTTTCTAAATCTTCTTTCAAATTACCTTAAAATCCTTCCAAAATCTTCAAAAACTCAAGTATCTTTTCAATTTCTTTCTAAATCTTTTCAAACTTATCATATCATCTCTTATTTCTTAGATGCATAAACAAATTTTCAGATTTAACCTCTTTATATCTTTTGCAATTTAAAATTTCATCTTTTTCATATCATGATTCTATTTTCTTCCACCAATCATATCTTGATGACATATCTTTTTCAAAATTTTCAAAATCCACCCCCTCCACTTATAAATACACATTCGGCCATCCCCTCCTCTGCACCATTCGAATTTGCATCTCCTCCTCTCTCTCCCCTTTCCTTTCTTTTGCTTGAGGGCAAGCAAACCTCTAAGTTTGGTGTGTTTTTCCGTGATCACTGAGCTAAGACTCATCAAGATCATGGCTCCTAAGGGAAAACAAACCAATTCAAGAGGCAAGAAAGAGAATACTCCAAAGAGTCTTTGGAATCAAGAGAGGTTTTTCACCAAAGAACATGCAGACCATTACCATAAAATAATGGGTCTAAGATCAGTGATCCCAGAAGATAAATTCGATCTGAAAGAAGATGAATATCCGGAGATCCAAGAGCAAATTTGAAACAGAGGATGGGAAATTCTAGCTAATCCTGAAACAAAGGTTGGAAGAAACATGGTTCAGGAATTCTATTCAAATCTGTGGCTAACAGATAAGCAGAGAATAACTGGAACCGCCTTCCATACCTACTGAACTATGGTCAGGGGGAGGATTATTTACTTCCATCTGGACAAAATAAGAGAGGTCTTCAAACTTCCTCAACTACAAGATGATCCAGAATCCTTTAATAGAAGAATGGTGAGAGAAGACAAGGGGTTGGACCAAGTTCTAGAGGACATATGCCTCCCTGGAACTAAGTGGATAACCAATTCAAAAGGTGTCCCAAACCAACTCAAGAGAGGACATCTCAAACCAGTCGCAAGAGGCTGGTTGGACTTCATTGGGCGTTCCATACTGCCCACTAGTAACCGATCTGAGGTCTCTATCAAAAGAGCAGTAATGATTCATTGTATTATGCTGGGAAACAAAGTGAAGATTCATCATCTGATTTCTTGTGAGATTTACACAATTGCAAACAAGAAATCCACTGAAGCTAAACTAGCATACCCAAGCTTAATTTCTCCACTATGTAAAGATGCTCGGGTGAGGATGGGAGTAGATGAATTCATCCCAATCGAACACCCAATAACCAAGAAGTCAATGGAAGGACAACAAGAGCAAGACAACTGCATCAAAAGGAGGGTGCAGGAGTTCCTCCCAGAAATCCCTGAAATTGACTACTGGACCCGCCTAAAAGCATCTGTCACTAAGCTGCAAGAAGCTGTGGATCAACTTAAGGAAGAACAGTAGAATCAAAACTGCATGCTCTGCAAGCTGCTGAAGGAACAGGAGAAGCAGGGGCGTGAGCTATAGAAGCTGAAGCGCCAGAAGCTCTCCCTTGAAGGACCAAACACCTCACAGACTGAAGGAGCATCCACTGCTCAAAATCAAGGATGTTGAGTCCTAACTCTGTGATAACCTCTATTATTAGGAATCTATTTTAAGAGTCATTTATTTTTCTATTTTTAATTTTCTGTCTTATATTATTATTGGTTTGCTCTTATATTTATGTTTGAGTCTTATTTTCATGATTAATAAAATTTAAAGTTTATGACTTAAAGCTATGAATGTCCTATGAATCCATCACCTTTCTTAAATAAAAAGTGTTTTTAATTGTAAAAGAAAAAGAAGTACATGAATTTCAAATTTTAAAACAGATTAATTATTTTGATGTGGTGGCAATACTTTTTATTTTTTGAATGAATGCTTGAACAGTGCATATTTTTGAATTTGTTGTCCATGAATGTTAAAATTGTTGGCTCTTGAAAGAATAATAGAAAAGGAGAAATGTTATTGATAATCTGAAAAATCATATAGTTGATTCTTGAAGCAAGAAAAAGCAGTGAAAAGCTTGCAGAAAAAAATATATGCGAAAAAAAACAAAAAGAAGAGGCGAAAAAAAAAAGAGAGAAAGAAAAAGCAAGCAGAAAAAGCCAATAGCCCTTTAAACCAAAAGGCAAAGGTAAAATAAAAAGGATCCAAGGCTTTGAGCATTAGTGGATAGGAGGGCCCACAGGAATAAAATCCTGGCCTAAGCGGCTAAACCAAGCTGTCTCTAACCATGTGCTTGTAGCGTGAAGGTGTCAAGTGAAAACTTGAGACTGAGCGGTTAAAGTCATGGTCCAAAGCAAAAAGAGTGTGCTTAAGAGGTCTGGACACCACTAATTGGGGACTCTAGCAAAGCTGAGTCACAATCTGAAAAGGTTCACCCAGTTATGTGTCTGTGGGATTTATGTATCCGGTGGAAATACTGGAAAATAAAATGCTTAGGGTCACAGCCAAGACTCATAAAGTAACTGTGTTCAAGAATCAACAAACTGTACTAGGAGAATCAATAACACTATCTGAATTCTGAGTTCCTATATATGCCAATCATTCTGAACTTCAAAGGAAAAAGTGAGATGCCAAAACTGTTCAAAGGCAAAAAGCTAATAGCCCCGCTCATCTAATTTAGACTGATATTCATAGATATTTTTGAAATTCATTGTATATTCTCTTCTTTTTATCATATTTGATTTTCAGTTGCTTGGGGACAAGCAACAATTTAAGTTTGGTGTTGTGATGAGCGGATAATTTATACGCCTTTTGGCATTGTTTTTAGTATGTTTTTAGTATATTTTAGATAGTTTCTATTATGTTTTTATTAGTTTTTATTCAAAAATCATATTTCTAGACTTTACTATGAGTTTGTTTTTCTGTGATTTTAGGTATTTTCTGGCTGAAATTGAGGGACCTGAGCAAAAATCTGATTCAGAGGCTGAAAAAGGACTGCAGATGCTGTTGGATTCTGACCTTCCTGCACTCGAAGTGGATTTTCTGGAGCTACAGAAGCCCAATTGGTGCGATCTAAATTGCGTTGGAAAGTAGACATCCTGGGCTTTCCAGCAATATATAATAGTCCATACTTTGCCCGAGAATTTGATGGCATAAACCGGCATTCCAAGTCAGCATAGAAATTCTAGCGTCAAAACGCCAGAACTGGCATGAAAGCTGGAGTTAAACGGCCAAACTGGCACAAAAACTGGCATTTAACTCCAAGAAAGGTCTCTACACGTGAAAGCTTCAATGCTCAGCCCAAGCACACACCAAGTGGACCCCGGAAGTGGATTTCTAAACTAAGTATTCTAGCTTACTCATTTTCTATAACCCTAGGTCACTAGTTTTTTATAAAAACTACTTTTAGTGATTCATCTTGTACCTCATGACACTTTACACATTTCATATTGTATTTCTGACGGTATGAGTCTCTAAACCCCATGGTTGGGGGTGAGGAGCTCTGTTGTGTCTCGATGAATTAATGCA
Source organism: Arachis ipaensis (assembly GCF_000816755.2). Lineage (NCBI taxonomy): Eukaryota > Viridiplantae > Streptophyta > Magnoliopsida > Fabales > Fabaceae > Arachis > Arachis ipaensis. The sequence goes on from NC_029788.2 coordinate 64,606,778, forward strand.
ATTACTACTGTTTTCCATTCAATAACGCTTGTCTCTTCTCTAAGATATACACTTGTTCTTCAACTTGATGTATGTGATGATCCGTGACACTCATCATCATTCTCACCTATGAACGCGTACCTGACAACCAGTTCCGTTCTACCTTAGACTGTGTGCATATCTCTTAGCCTCCTGATTCAGATCAGAGTCTTCGTGGTATAAGCTAGAATTATTGGCAGCCATTCTTGAGATCCGAAAAGTCTAAACCTTGTCTGTGGTATTCCGAGTATGATCTGGGAAGGGATAACTGTGATGAGCTTCAAACTCGCGAGTGCTGGGCGTAGTGACAGACGCAAAAGGATCAATGGATCCTATTCCAGCATGAGTGAGAACCGACAGATGATTAGCCGTGCGGTGACAGCGCATTTGGACCATTTTAACTGAGAGGACGGATGGTAGCCATTGACAACGATGATCCACCAACATACAACTTGCCATGGAAGGAGCCTTGCGTGCATAAAGAAGAAGACAGTAGAAAAGCAGAGATTCAGAAGATAGAGCATCTCCAAAGCCTCAACCTGTTCTCCATTACTGCAAAACAAGTATTTATTTCATGTTCTTTTACTTTTTACAATTAAATCTGAGAATTATTGATATCCTGACTAAGAGTTACAAGATAACCATAGCTTGCTTCAAGCCGACAATCTCCGTGGGATCGACCCTTACTCACGTAAGGTATTACTTGGACGACCTAGTGCACTTGCTGGTTAGTTGTGCGGGATTGCAAAAGTGTGATTGTGATTTCGTGCACCAGTGGCCATCCTGAAAAAGGAAAGAGAAAGTAATATGTAAAGCTAAGGGTTCGAGCAAGGGAGCGAACATTAAAGGTGATAATCAATGCACGGTAAAAAAGGATGTCATTAACACATGGTCTAGACTACATGTGAAAAGTTCATCAAAGGTAACATAGCAAGTGCATGTGATGGCAATGAAATGCAAGATGTTTGTTAGCATGCTGGCAAAGGCATGAGTAGCATAGATCAAGCATTCAATGTCCAAGTTAGATTACCAAGCCTTTCAAACTAATAATTTGTTTGTATTGATAATTATATTTAATTAATAAAATGTAAAAGGGGTTTTGTAAAAAATAGGCATTAGAGTAGTAGAATAGAATATTTTAAAATAATGCACAATGCCATACGGGCTTTTTCACAAACACTTAGCATGCATGGAAGATATGTTATTGAAGGTAGTAAATTGAACATGCAAGCCACCCTTTAAGGAGTAATATTAATTGTCAAACAAATTCATAATAACTCACAAGCAAAATATAAAAGAAAAGAATCACCTAGTTAAATATCTAACACCAATTAAAGGAATAAAAAGAAAGAAAAGAAAATATAGATAAAAAAAGTGAAAAGAAAAAGAAGAAAACATAAACATAAATAAGAGTAATAAAGGAAAAGTAAAAGGTAAAGAAAGAAAGAAAAGAACCTCAAGAATGGATGTGAAAAATAAGGGGGAAGAAGGTAAAAAGTGAGAAAGAATAGAGAAGGAAGAAGGAGGAAGAAAGAAATAACAAGGGAAAAGAAAAATTAGGATTTGGGGAAGAAAAGATAAGATATTTTGGCTGATCTGGATAAGCTGTGCACCGCGGGTGACGCGGACGTGTGGGTCACGCGGTCGCGTGGTGTGTGATGTTTTTGAAGTGACGCGGACGCATGGGTCACCCGGTCGCGTGACTTGATTTGTGCGAGTGGCGCGAGAGCAGCCTCGCATTCGCGCGACTCTCTCTTTCAAACTCATTTTGCCAAAATTTAGGGTGACGTGTTCGCGTGGGTGACGCGATCGCGTGATTTTGAAACGACGTAGCCGCGTGGGGCATGTGGTCGCGTGATAGGGCTGGTGCTTCCAGTATCATTCCAGTCCAGCTCCATCATAACTTGCTGCCATACACCCATTTACGTCGATTTTTAGGGGCACACGGTCGCGTGGGTGACGCGGACGCATGGGAGGCGTTTTTTCCAAAATGACGCGGCCGCGTCAACGACGCGGTCACGTGGGCATATTTGTGCCTAAGGCACGCCTCCAGCCACGCTTTCGCATGACTTTCTGTTCAATTCTATTTTCTTCCAAACGCACCTATTTTCGCGTGACTTAGCGCTTCTTGTTTGGTGCATACTCACTGAGAGGCTGGTCAACATCCCTCTCCTCATCCGACAAGCAATGGGCTGCATCCATGCTAAGGGTAACCTCCCATTCCTTGCCTTGGTAACGGATTTGGTTGCTGCGACTGGTGTTCCCCAAGAGGCTAAGGGCATGAAGGCGATAATTTCGGCGAAGAGCGACATCCTTCCGACATTTCTACCACTTCACCAGCACCACAGAAATCATCCCACCAATTTCTTGTTGAACTCCATCAGAAGATAGACCGATATGAGCGGCGGAACCAATGCCGCTATGCTTATGTGAAGAAGCTCTTGGGTTTTGTTACCCCGCCTATAGAGGAGCCGGACATTTCCACATCCACCTCAAACCGAAGTGAAGCCAGCATTCAAGATGGGGATAATAGAAGTACCGAACGCGATCCACCTTTGCACCTTACCGATAGTACAGAGGACCGTGCTAATTCTTAAGTGTGGGGAGGTCATTTGACTGATCTCCGTAGGTAACAACCCTTTCCTTTCAACACCCAAAACTTTAATTTTCTTTTGTTAAATTAGGATAAATTGCATGGTTAGTTTTTGCATTTGAAAACTTTTTACATGGTAGTTGTTTCTTGTTAGGACTACTTGGTTAGGGTGATGACTTCTTTTCCAAGAAATTATCTTTAGGGCACCACCCTACCAATTTTGAAAATTTTTTGATGTTAAGCTTGCTTGAAGAATTTATTTTGGAACATGGTTTTTGAGCTAAGAACACAAGCATGTGAGTTTTGAGCCCAATTGCGTGGTTACATCATATAACCACTTATTTCCATTCTTGTGTGCATTGTTCTTCTTCTATGATTGCAATCCTTGAATTGTTTGACTCTATATGTCTATTATTTTGTGTATGAATGCATGTGTATGATTGAGGCCATCATTTCATTTAGCTCACTTGCTCAAATAGCCTTACCTTACATCAACCATTTCTAACCAACTTTGAGCCTTTGTTAACCCCTTTTGCTCTTAATTTTAGCACATTACAAGCCTTTAAGCGAAAAATAATAAATGTCCTTTATTTGGATCTTTAATTAGCTTAGACTAGTGAGTGTGTGTATCATTCAAGTGTGGGGAAACTTAGGACATTGGTTGAGGTAAGAGTGTGTTTTGTATTTTCATTAAAGATATTGGGAATTGAGTACATACTCATGCATTAAATGCTTAAACCATATGCATTGGCACCATTATATATAGTTCACCAAAAGAGAAAAGCAAAAAGAAAAACAATATAAAAAAATACAATAAAAAGGGGACAAAAATTCTCCAAGGTAAAGTAATAATAACAATGCATATGGAGTGTGAATTAAAGAGAATGCATGAGTATGTGAAAAAGTGGGAATCATGGTAGCTAGGTATTTTATTAGATTTGAATAGATTGTCATAGGTTAGGTGAGAGCTTAGGTTAGTTAAAGATTCAAATTTCAAGCTCACTCAACCATATGCATTGATAAACCCCATTTTTAGGGTTTATCATGTATAGATTTTGAGGGTTTTATCAATGGTCTTCCACACTTATTCATATAAAAATGCGTGATTTTGTGTTCCTTTCCTAATTTTACCTCATAGATAAAAACATGCTTCTTTTACATTAGAATTGATATATTGTAATCTTCCGCTATTATCATTCGATGTCGTGACCCATTTGTTAAGTGGTTTCAGAAGTCATAGGGCAAAAATGGCTAAGAGGGATGAAGGAAGCATGCATGAATGGAAAGAGCATGGAAAAAAAATTAGAGTTTTGGAATTTGGGGATGGGCGCGTGATAAACCACTATTTTATGGTTTATCTTGTGCTCAATTGAGTGTATTTTATCAACCCTTTACCCATTTATTCATAATATTTGCATGGTTTTATATTTCCTTCTTGATTTTGTGCTATGATTGAAAACATGCTTCTTTGATCTTATAATTGCTTATTATTAATCCTCTCTTATTACCATTAGATGCCTTGATATGTGTGTTAAGTGATTTCAGAGATTACAGGGCATGAATGGCTTGGAGGATGGAAAGGAAGCATGCAAAAGTGGAAGGAATACAAGAAGTTGGAGAAATTGCTAAGTTGTCTAGCCTGACCTCTTCGCACTCAAACGGCTATAACATTAGCTACAGAGATCCAAACGATGCGGTTCCAGTTACGTTGGAAAGCTAACGTCCGGAGCTTCGATTTGATATATAATATGCTATTGTTTCTCTGACGCTAGGTGATGCGACCGCGTGATCCATGCGGCCACGTCGCAGTGATGGAAATCCAGTGTGGTTGAATTCAAGACCAGCGAATTCTGGGCTGTTTCTAACCCAGTTTGCGGCCCAAAAAACACATATTATAGGCTATAAAGTGGGGGAATGCATCCATTCAGAAGGAGGCTCATATAATTCACTTCTCATGATTTAGATTAGTTTTGAGAGAGGTTCTCTCCTCTCTCTCTTAGGATTTAGGACTTCTCTTAGTTTTAGGAGTGACTCTCAATCCCAGGTTCTTTATTTTTATTTAATTTATGAACTCTTCCATGTTACATATAATTTTCTTAATTAATGTTATCTGAGATATTTCAATTCATGATTGTTTTCTTTTATTTACATGATTACTGCTTCCCATCTGAAGACATTCTTATTCCAGTAAATTTACTTTTCCCTTTTGGTTTTGGTTAAGAAATCAGTAACTCAGGAGTTATCCAACTCAACAGCATAATTGATAACTGTTATCTTTGCTAATTGAACTGAGCTTCAATAATCCCAACCTTTTCTTAGGAAATAAATAGGTTTCGAAGATCAACTAATTAGTCCCTTGACTTTCCTTTACTTTAGTAAAGGTTGACTAAGTAGAATTAAGATTTAACTTTCAGTGTTGTTGATAAGAATAACTAAGTCTGGACTTCCAATTTCTCATACCTTGCTAAAAGTTTGCTTTACAGTTATTTATTTATTTTTATTGCTTTGAAAATATACCTGTGCCCATTACCCAAACTCCAAATTTTCCCAAGTTACAAACTCATAACCAATAATAAGAACATACTTCCCTGCAATTCCTTGAGAAGACGACCCGAGGTTTAAATACTCGGTTAACAATTTTAAAAGGGGTTTCTTACTTGTGACAACCAAAACATTTGTATGAAGGGATTTCTGTCGGTTTAGAGACTATATCTACAACGCGACTGTTTTTATGAAATTCTTTACTGGCAAAAATCCTAACGTCAAAATGGCGCTGTTGCCGGGGAATTGCAAACGTGTGCCTTATTATTGGTTACTGTAAATATTTTATTTTTGCTTGTTTATTTGTTTTTATTTTTGCTTTTTCTTAAGTTAAGAGGTTATTGGTTTTTTATTTTAAAATCGGACTATCAACAACCATTCTGTGATGCATATCAAGGCAATGGCTATGGTGAGCACTCTTTTGATTATCAACAACCACCACCATACGCCTATGAACCCCCTCCTCAACATAACTTTGGACCACCAAACTCACAAGCCCCTTTCCGCCATTCACCTCCATATGACCCTAACCCTCAACCACCATACCAACCACCTTATGAGCCATATGAACCATATATAGAACCACCCCAATTCCAACCCAATTACTCACAAGAACCACCACTTCAATATTCACCATCTCCATATCCATCAATCCAAGAGCACTATGATCCTATTTATGAAAGCCGAGTGCATCAAGAGACAAAGGATCATTTCAAGGAAACAGTGGATCAATGTCTGGCAACCATTCATCAATTGGGGCAAGCAATAATGAGTCAATTAGCTTCCCGACGTTCGGACACTCAAGGAACCCCCATGGATTCATGTGGACAATCTAATGAAGAACGTAGTATGAAGGAGATACTAGAAACTCCAGTGAACAGTATGGAGCATGACTTTGTACTGGAACAAGTAGAGGAAGCCATAATTATTGAAGAAGAAGAATTGGTTGAATACTTAGGAGATGCAGAACCTCCATGGGAAAGTCCAGTCATAGAACCCCCTTCCAAGACGTTTGAAATTGATGCTAAGGAGGGTGTACAACCTCTAAAGCATATCACAGTTAAAGACTTGGAAGAGGTTGATCAAGAGATGGAGATGCAAGAAGAAGAAGCACAACCTCCCATGCCCTTGGAAAGCAATGAAAAGGAGATTAAATTGGAAGAAAGCTACCAAGAGGAAGAGGTTGAAATTGAAGAAGCTTGCAAAGAGGTGGTAATTATCAGAGAAGAGCACAAGGGAGTGGAGCTTGCAATTCCATTAAAAATAACTCCCCCTAAGTTGCCATCATCCTTCACAACATTCAAGTGGATAAAATTCATATCCCTTAGCTTTCTAATTCCACTTGAATATGGGCTACTGGAGACGGATGATCAACTTAGAGCTCTTTGTAACATTAAGAGTAAGAGGAAGATGGCCAGTGGTAAAAATTGTCCTGCAAGGTTCATCATGGTTGGAAGCTTTAAGTTTAAACGCAAAGGTTGGTGTAAAGCTCAACTGAATGGGTCTAGGAAGCTGTTTGGTAGCTGCAGTGAGAATTCAAATTACTTATCACCCAGTTGGAAAAATACAGATCCCAACAAAGATGGGTGTAAAAGCAAGATTTGGGATCCTGGAATCTGCTCTGACATTTGTCACCCCGGGAGCCTAAGAATCTGTCTGAAGCTTCTTAAGGGCTTTACATGCCTAGTTTGGGACCCCGGAGGTGACTGGAGATACAAACATTGGTGGAGATTCCTGGATGAGTTCAAGCACAAGCCACCATAACAGGGAGCTCACCAAATGTCCAACTTAAGGACTTTAACTAAAAGTGCTAGGTGGGAGACAACCCACCATGGTATAATCATTCCTTTCTCAATTTTAATTTTATTTAGTTTTGTTTGTTTTTGAATTTTATTTTATTTTGTTATATTGAACCTGGAGTTTTGCATCACATTCATTTTAACACTGCATTCTGCATTTTTCAAAAAAAAAAAAAAATGCACGCGACGCGGCAGCGTCGCTGACGCGTCCGCGTTACCAGTGCAATAGGAAGAAAAGAAAATGAACAGAAAGTTATGCAGGAGCAGGGCTGGAGGCGTGCCAACGGCACAAATTACCCCACGCGACCGCGTTATATGGGAATAATGACCTCCCACGCGACCGCGTGCCCCACGCGGCTGCGTGACCAGGATTTTGACGTCAATAGGGGGCATGGCCGAAAGTTGAGCTGGAATTGGGCTGGACCCGTGCTAGTAGCACAAGCCCTGCCACGCGAGCGCGTCACCCACGCGTCCGCGTCATATTGGAAATAAGGCCACCCGCGCGATCGCGTCGACCACGCGACCGCGTCACCCTGGATTTTGGCAATACTGAGTTTTGAACAGAGAGTTGTGCGACCGCGAGGCTGCACTCGCGCCACTAGCACAAATCAAGTGACGCGATCGCGTGCCCCACGCGTCTGCGTCACCCAACCTTATCGCGCACCATGCGACCGCGTCGCCAGTATCGCACAACCTATCCAGATTAGTGCCAATTTTCTTATCTTTTCTTTTCTAATCCTAATTTCTTCCTTCTCTCTCGTTTCTCACTTTCTTTTTCTTCTTCTCATCCTTTTTCCCTCTCAATCTATTATATTTAATTTATTTGCATACTTTCATTCATTGCATTATTTTCATTGGTGTTAGAAATTTATTTGGGTCATTATTTTCATATATTTTTGGATTATTAAAATGGTTTGACAATTATATATTACTTTTTAAAGGGTTGCTTGCATGTTCAACTTAATACTTTCAAATAGCTTATTTACCATGCACGCTATTTGTTTGTGAAAATGCCCGTATGGCATTGTGCACTATTTTTAAGATTTCTTTTAATCTACTATTATAAATGCTTGTTTTTCACAAAACCCCTTCCATGTTTTATTGATTAAATATAATTGTTATTACAAACATGTTGATAGTTTGAAAGACTTGGTAATCTAATTTGGACATTGAATGCTTGATCTATGCTACTCATGCCTTTGCCAGCATGCCAATAAACACCTTGCATTCACTTGTCATCATATGCACTAGCTATTTTCCATTGATGACTTTTCACATGTACTCATGAGCATGTGTTAACGTCATTCTTATTTATTATGCATTGATTACCACCATTCCCGCTCTCTTCCTTGCTCTAACCCTTAGCTTTAAAAAGTCACTTTCTTTCACCCTTTTCAGGATGGCCACCAAGAAGGGTAAAGAGAAAGCTACTCCCAAATTACCGGCAAGGAAAGGAACAAAAAGAGCCCCAGCTGAGGAACCACAACCCCCGTCCACTTGCAAATCTCAGCATGCACCGAGGACGGTGCAATCTTTAAGTGTGGGGAGGTCGATACCGATCTCCGTGGGTTAGTACCTTCCTATCTCAAACACCAATGTTTTATTTTTGTTAGTTGTTGCATTTGCATATTTAATTGGATGTTTATTTGATTTTATGCATTTAGTTACTACTTGGTTGAAGTAATATTTGCTTTTTCAAGAAATTTTTATAGTATTTCACTAATTTAAATTGAAAAAAAAAATTTTATGTTAAAATTTGTTTGAAGTTGTATTTGGAACATGGTTTTTGAGCCAAAGAACACACAACCTGTGAGATCTGAGCTTATTTATATGGTTACATTATTTAACCATAAATATTTTATTCCCGTGTGTTTCCTTCTCTATGATTGTAATCTATTTTTTTGTTCCATTCTATAAGTCCAATATTTAGTGTATTTACATGCTTGCATATGAGTGAGGCCATTGTTTGATTTTAGCTCACTTATTCCAAAATTAGCCTACCTTTTACATCACCCTTGCTAGCCCCCTTGAGCTTTTAAATCCCTTCTGATTTGTAACCACATTACTAGCCTTAAGCAGAAAAACAAAATAAGAATCCCAAGTTGAATCCTTGGTTAAGCTTAAGATAGATATTGTGTAAAATTTATGCCTTGATGTGTTTGTTGAGTGATTTCAGGTTTGTAAGGCAAGTATTGGATGGAAGAAATGAGGAGAAAAGCATGCAAAGGGGAGAATGCGTGAAGAAACAAAGATTGGGAATGCACCAATGGACGCGCATGCGCAGAAGTGGTTTTGCACAAGGACGCGCACGCGTACATACCGCATCCGCACGGATGAAGAAATAGCCAAATTGACGCGCACGCGCACATGGGGCGTACGCGCCGATACTCTCAGGTGGCCCACTTAAAGGTGAAATGCTGGGGGCGATTTCTGAGCTGCCCAGGCCCAAATCCAACTTGTTTCTGAGTGTTCTTCATGCAGAGTTGAAGTCCAAGCAAAGGGGGAGCAATTAGTTTTAGCTAACATGAGCCTTTAGTTAGTTTTCTAGAGAGAGAAGCTCCCTCTTCTCTCTAGAATTAGGTTAGGATTAGGATAGATTGTCTTAGATCTATGTTTAATTACTTGATCTCATCTTGTTTCTTTTATAATTTCTCATTTCTACATCTTGATTCTCTTATTTGTTATGTTAATTTCTCATTTTACTCTCTTTTGTGATGATGAACTCATGTCGGTTTTGATTTACAATTAATGCAATTTGATGTTGATGTTTCTTTTTATTGATGAATTGAGTTGTGAAATTACTTTACTTGCAATTAGTAGTTGGTAGATTTTATTATTATTGTAATTTATGATGTTTACTTTTATTTCCTTCTACATGTTTGATGAAATGTTCTCTTTAGTTATTGAGTAGTTTTGTCAACTCTTGGTCTAAGCCAAGGGAATTGGGTAAACTTGAGTGATTTGAGAACCTTTTGTGATCAATTTGATGCCCATTGATGCTAACCCACTACTAAGCTAATTAGTAGGTAGGTTGGGATTTAAGGGTTGATGTGATCAAACCTTTTTGACATACTTCGAGCTTAGGAGTAGATGTTACGTACTTAAAGCTTTTGAGAAGTAGACTTAATGGGTTGGCCTCTCATGATTACCAATATTTAGTTTGTTGATAAAGATGGCGATCTCAATTACCTAAGTCTTAGCCAAGAGTTCTTTATCTTGCTTTCTTCCATTACTTGTTTGATTTACTTTGCTGCCCTCTTATAAACCAAAACCCCCTTTACCCCTTCATAGCCAATACGCATACACTTCATTGTTCCTAGGGAGACGACCCGGAGTCCAAATACTCCGGTTAATTTTTATTAGGGGTTTTATTCTTTGTGACAACCTAAATTTTTGCATGTGAGAATTCTTTGTTGTTGTAGAACTATACTTGCAATGAGAATTCATTCAATTGTGAAAATTCTATATCAACAAAAAAAAACCCACACATTAGAGATCGGTCGAACGACCTCCCCACACTTAGAATTTAGCACGGTCCTCCGTGCTGCCAATAATGCGCAAAGGACGGTCGGGACCGGAACCTTCACTATCCCCTCCATCAGAGCTCCCATCACTTGGGTTTGAGGTGGATGTGAATATTTCGGGTTCCTCTATGCTAGGGGTAACACAACGCAGAAGCTTCTTAAGGTAAGTGTATCAGCGTTGGTTGCGCCGCTCATATCTATCAATCTTCTGGTGTAGATCTTCTATCCTTTGATGTGTGGATGTTTGCCATGGTGGTGATGATGAGGTGGAAGGAATAGTAGATGGAAGGGCTATGTCAAAGCTTGGGTTGTTCATGGGGAGATGTAAGTATTTTCCGCTTGGGACCACATCGCCCTTAGCCAGAATTATAGCCTTCGTGTCCATGTATTCCCAAGGAACACCCACAGTAGCAACTAAATCAGATACCAATGTTGGAAATGGCAAATTGCCCCGGGCATGGACTTGTCCCATCGCTTGCTTGACAAGAAGTGGAATGTTCACCGGTCTTTCCGTGAGAACACACCAAACAAGCAAAGCGAGATCCGCCGTGAAGGACAACTTGTGGGTGCTAGGTAGCACATAGTGGGACAGGATCTGGGCCCAAGCTCTAGTTTCTATAGTTAGGAAACGAGCATCAATGCACTTGGGCCTCATCCGGAGTCGACCATGGATCCAAAATGCCTCTGGTTCAGCAATGACTCGGAGGATCATGTCCCAATCAAATCCAAACTTTTCTCGCTGACGTAAGACCTCTTGGTAGCCATCTATATCACTTGGTACCGGTAGGACATTAAGCACTTGCTGAATAGCCTCTTCTGAAACTGATACTTGCTTCCGGTGCACGTATACTGATTAAAGAGAGGGAAGATGGTAGTTAGTGTAGAACTCAACCACCCACGAGAGGTTAACCTCTTGTGGTTTTCTCAGAAGGAACTCTCATCCTCGCAATTCAATGCAGGGTAAAATATAAGGAGCAACCTTGTCCGGCGGAGCGAGTAGATGCTCATCATGATAGTTCCTCTCAACCATGGCGGGGAGCACAAGTTCAAGAAGCGGTTGGGGAATCTTGAAGGATCCTTTGCCGGTTGCTCTTTTCGTTCTCATCAATAGGAGTGGATGCCTTCGCCTTCTTAGATAGGGGTTTGGCTCCTAATGAAGAGTGCACCTTAGAAGTTGACCTTTGGGGTGCCCTCTTTGCGGCCAGTTTCCTTGAAGCTTTCTCCTTGCCTTTCTTGGTGGCCATCCTGAAAAAGGAAGGGAAAAAGGAAAGCATTAAACCCAAAGAACCATCTCAGCAAAAAAAAACATGCAAGTGAAAGATAGTGCTCAAAAGAAATATTGCAACAGAGTAATCATAGAAACATGGGTCACAACACTTAGCATGGGAAACAAGAGAAAGTAAAGCATGCAATATGGCATGAGAAGAATAATTTCAAGCATCCATAACAAAGAGCAAGTCATGTTTAATGACTGTCTAATTAGCAAGCAAAGTGGACTCAATGCGTATAGAAGACAACAAGTGAGTGAGGAGGAAGCACTAAATCGAAGATACATGATTGAAATAAACCAAAATGGCATTCGTGCATTTTCTCGAACACTTCGTGTGCAATTGTCAAGCAATGAGCAATTATGAGATACTCAACCAATTTGAATCCCAAAATAAAAGAACAATCATCACACAACATCACTTACATGACAAAGACAATGAGAAACAACAAGAAGATCTATCAAAGCAAATTAAAACTCAAAATCAACATCCATGGAAAAACAAGAAAAATGAAGAGTAAGCAAACAAAAAGCAAGTAGTATAATCATGTAACTAAAAGAGAAAAACAAGTTAATAGACAAGAAAAATCTAACTTAGAAGAAGTGCAAAGAAAGTAATAGATGAGATATGGAAGAAGTAGAACCTTGAGAAGGAGGAAAGAAGAAAGTGAAGTTCTCTTCTTGTGAGAATGAGAAGGAAATAGAAGAGATGTAGGGCCACCGGAAGTGGTGGTGGTTGATTATGGAAGAAGAAGAAGAGAAGAGAGATGATGGAGAAGGAAGAAGAAAGAAATAAAAAAGAGAGGGGGTAGAGAGGCAGGGCGCGCAGCTTTAAAACTAGTTCGCGTGACCGGCGCGCGCGTGCACGGTGCGCTGGCACGTCAGTTAGGGTCGGGCAAGGGATGCGTACGCATAAATGGCGCTGACGCGCGAGTACAGCTGTGCCCCTAGCATAGGATTGGCACAAAGTTGGCCCAAGTCTCGGGTAATTTGTACAAGAGTTAGAGTTCATCAAAGGCGCGTGGACGCGCACAGTGCGCGGACGCGTGCCTGAGTCAATTGTCGACCGGCGCGGACGCGCGCAGTTCGTGGATGCGTCGGTGTGGGCACAACTTAGGCACTAGTATGGCACAACTCTCTGGTTTTTGTACCAGGGAGTTTAGGTAGCACCATCGGCGCGTGCGCGCACAGTGCGCTTGCGCGTCGATGGCCAAATTTGCAAGGGCGCGCACGCGGCACTTACGCTGAAGCGTGGGTGCCTAGCACGAAATGGGCACAAAGTGGGCATGAGTCTCGGGTTTTCGGCCCAAGAGTAAGAAATACACCTCCCGCGCACGCGCGGATGCCCGTTTTCCTTGCTTCTGCTTTTTTTTATATACCACATAGGAAAAAGCTATTCTAACACATTCTTGGCAGCTGTTTAAGCTAGTAGTCAAGGAAACACTTATAAATTTATGCACCATTCAAGACAAAGCATTTTTTCTAACTTCAGCAATTCATCCATACCAAAATGATGAAAACTATATGAACATCCTATCTATCCAACAACAACAATAAAACTAACATTCCTATGCAATCAACAACATCTAGAAGTCACAAAATTCACAACAATCTAAAGCTAAAAACAGGATGATATACACAAGGAAGATCTTTCCACGGTGGGGTGCTTCCCACCAAAAACTTTTCTTTAACGTCCTTAAGCTGGACGGTCCTTTGCTTAAGCTTCCTCTCCCTTTGGTGCATCCGTTAGCAGGAACACCTCTAGCTCCTTTGGGAGTTTGTAGCCATGGTATTTCTTCACTCTATGTCCATTCAGCTTGAAAGATGCTTCACTTTTGGGATCAAACAACTCCACCACTCCATAAGGCTTTATCTCCTTCACCTTGAAGGGTCCTTCCCACCTAGAACGGAGCTTGCCAGGCATTAATCTAAGCCTTGATTTGTAGAGGAGAACCTCATCACCTTCTTGAAAGTCCTTCTTCCGGATGTGATGATCATGAAATGCCTTAGTCTTTTCCTTGTAAATCTGGGCATTCTCATACGCTTCGTTCCTCAAACACTCGAGCTCCTCTAGCTGTAATTTTCTGGCTACACCCACCTTGGTTGGATCCATGTTGCATTGCTTTACCGCCCAAAAGGCTCTATGCTCAATTTCCACCGGAAGGTGGCATGCCTTACCATAGATGATCCGGAAGGGACTCATCCCTAACGGAGTCTTGTAGGCTGTCCTATACGCCCATAGTGCATCTCCTAGCCAGAAGCTCCAATCCTTCCTTTGTGGATTGACCACTTTCTCCAAGATTCTCTTGATCTCCCGGTTGGACACTTTCGCTTGTCCATTGGTTTGCGGATGATAAGCAATGGCAATCTTATGCAATACCCCATAGCGCTTGAGCAGTGCCTCTACTTTCTTGTTACAAAAGTGGGATCCTTGGTCGCTTACGATTGCTCGTGGCGACCCATAACGGCATACAATGTGATTTCTAATAAAAGAAACAACGGTATTGGCGTCATCAAGGCGGGTAGGTATTGCTTCTACCCACTTTGACACGTAGTCAACCGCTAACAGAATATATAGATATCCACTTGAGTTGGGAAATGGTCCCATAAAGTCAATGGCCCATACATCAAATATCTCACAGAACAACATAGGTTGCTGAGGCATCTCATACCTTTGGGACGTGTTTCCCGACTTCTGACACTGACGGCAAGACACACAGAACTGGTTAGCAACCTTGAATAAGGTTGGCAACTAGAATCCACAATCTAACACCTTTTTAGCTGTCCTTTGTGGGCCAAAGTGGCCACCACATTCGGACGAATGGCAAGCTTCAAGAATAGGTTGAATCTCAGATTCTGGCACACATCTTCGAAGTACTTGGTCTACGCCCCTCTTCCACAAGTGAGGGTCATCTCAAATGTAGTATTTGGAATCACTCCTCGACTTGTCCCTTTGGTTTTTAGAAAAGTTGGGAGGTAAAATTTTCGCAACCAAGTAGTTCGCCATTGGGGCAAACCAAGGAAAACTATCCGACACAGCGTGCAAACTATCCAATGGGAATGAGTCATTGATCAGAAATGGGTCAAATTTAAATTCTCAAGGCGGCTTAAATGATCCGAAACTAAGTTTTGAGACCCACTCCGTTCCCTAATCTCAATGTCGAATTCTTGCAAAAGCAAGATCCAACGTATGAGTCTAGGCTTTGACTCATTCTTTGTTAATAAGTACTTTAAAGCTGCATGATCTGTGCATACCACTATCTTGGATCCTAGAAAATAGGATCTAAATTTATCTAAAGTATGAACAATAGTTAGGAGTTCCTTTTCCGTAGTGGTATAGTTAGATTGTGCTGCATCTAGTGTCTTAGAAGAGTAAGCAATGACATAAGGGAGTTTACCATCACGCTGTGCAAGTGCGGCACCTACAGCATGGTTTGACGCATCGCACATTATATCAAATGGCAACGTCCAATTGGGGCCTCGCACAATCGGTGCTGTAGTAAGAACTCTTCTTAACTCTTCAAACACATTCACACATGCACTGTCAAACTCAAAATCCACATCTTTTTGGAGTAGGCGCGACAATGGCAAAGTAATTTTGCTGAAATCTTTGATAAAACGCCTGTAAAATCCTGCATGTCCCAAAAATGAGCGGACCTCCCTCACAGATGAGGGGTGAGGTAAAGTGGTGATAACATCGACCTTGGCTGGGTCTACTGAAATGCCTTCATGAGAAACTACATGTCCCAACACTATGCCTTGTCTTACCATAAAGTGACAAGGTTAGTGTCAACATATCTAGCTATGACCTTGGCCAAGTTCTCTAAGCAACAATCAAATGAAGTTCCATAAACACTGAAGTGATCCATAAAGACTTCCAGACAATTCTCCATCAGATCGGAAAAGACACTGGTCATACACCGCTGAAAAGTAACAGGTGCATTACATAGTCCAAATGGCATCCTTTTGTAGGCAAAGATGCCAAAAGGGAAAGTGAATGTGGTCTTTTCCTGATCTTCAGGAGCAATGTGAATCTGGAAGTATCCAGTGAATCCATCAAGAAAGCAATAATGGGATTTATCCGCCAAACGGTCTAACATCTGGTCGATAAAGGGCAAAAGGTAGTGGTTCTTTCTTGTAGCGGCGTTCAACCTCCTATAATCGATGCACACTCACCATCATCCTTTTTAACCACAGTGATGCCCGACTTCTTAGGAACAACCTGGACTGGGCTTACCCCCTCACTGTCAGAAATTGGGTATATGATACCCGCATCAAGTAGCCTAGTGACCTCCTTCTTTACCACATCAAGGATGGTTAGGTTGAGCCTCCTTTGCGGTTTCCTAACCGGCCTAACTCCCTCTTGGAGAAATATACGATGCATGCACATACGAGGGTCAATCCCCACAATATCGGCTAGGCTCCAACCAATTGCCTTATTGTACTTTCTTAGAACATCTAGGAGCTTTTCTTCTTCTTCACTAGAAAGCTCACTAGCAATAATGACCGAAAACTTTTGGTTGTCCTCTAAGAAAGCATACTTCAAATGAGATGGAAGAGACTTCAGTTCACTCTTTGCCTCAAGCTGAGGTTCCTTTTCATCAAGCTCACGGAGTTCATTCTCAACAACTTCCTCATGTTCATCCTCTTGGTCATCCGTCTCTTCAACAATAGGGTAGCATAGCTTATTGTGGTCTTCTTCTTGCACTTCTGCTACCACTTCATCGATTACATCACATCGGAGAACGGAATTCTCTTCAGGAGGATGCCTCATAGCTTCTTCCAAATTGAACTTGATAATTTTGTCTCCAACCTCAAAGGAATATGTGCTGGTGAAGGCATCTAACTTGAATTTAGAGGTCTTGAGGAAGGGTCTACCAAGTAGAAAGGAGGATAAGCTTCTATTTTCTGTTGGAGGCATTTCAAGGATGTAAAAGTCGATCGGAAAGACAAAGTCCTGGATTGCCACAAGTACATCGTCTGCTATTCCCATCACAGTGATCACACTCTTATCGGCTAATACAAACTTTGCCGCCGACTTTTTTAATGGAGCTAAATTCAACTGCACAAAAATGGATAGTGGCATGAAGCTTATGCAAGCTCCTAGATCACACATATAGTCATAAAAAGTGCGCTCAGCAATACAACAAGACACCAAACAAGGTCCAGGATCACCATATTTCTTTGGAATAGATTCCATTAAGGGAGAAATTGAACTACCCATGGATAATGTCTCCAACTCTCCTATCCTATCCTTGTGAGTACACAAGTCTTTCAGAAATTTTGCATACTTCAGAATTTGTTGGATAGCATCAAGAAGTGGTATGGTTACCTCAAATTTCTTGAACACTTGAAGCATATTTAAATTAAATTTCGGCGTCTTCTTTACTTCTTCACCAAGGAAGAGAATTGGATAGGAATGGACTCATCCACTATAGCTTTCCTCTTGGGTTCCTTAAGGCTCACTCCTTCTTCATCATGCTTTTTATCTACCCCCTCCTCTTCATGAGGAGCTTCAACGATCACCTCTTGTTCATAACCTGGGTCGAGCTATCCGACCCGGGATGATCGACGATAAAGTGACCAACTTCTTCAGGTCAGACTATCCGACCTCTTCCCAAAAGAGCTCGGCCAAATCGACAGGAAAGCCCAAAAAATGGGCCCAACTCAAGGAATACGACCAAAAAAAAACAAGATCTAAATGAATTACTTCAAATTACACTAAAAGAAAATAGGATGAACAAAAGTAGATCTACAAACAAAGTAGAAGAAAGTAATAACAACAATGGAAGAATGATAAATGTAACAACAAGAAATTAAGAAGAAGGAGTAGAAGGAAAGATGAATTAAAACTTAGATCTAAGAACTAAACCTAATCCTAATCCTAATTCTAGAGAGAAGTGAGAGCTTCTCTCTCTAGAAACTAAGCTAAAGCATAATGAAACTAAACTATGACTAAGTGTATTGACTATCCTTCAATCCTTGGCTTGAATAGCATCAGAAATGAGTTGGGTTGGGCCCAAAGTGCTTCAGAAATCGCTGGGGGCGATTTCATCTTTAGTTGGTCGAGCAGCATCGGTGCGCGCGCGCAAAGTGCGCGTGTGCGCCCCTATACCCGAAGCAATATATGGCAAATTTTATATCATTTCGAAGCTCTGGATGTTAGCTTTCCAACGTAACTAGAATCGCCTCATTTGGAACTCTATAGCTCATGTTATGGCCAATTGAGTGCGCGGAGGTCAGGCTTGATAGCTTTACGGTTCCTTCATTTCTTCATGAGTTCTCCCATTTTGCATGCTTTTCTCCTCACTTCTTCCATCCAATACTTGCCTTATGAACCTGAAATTACTCAACAAACATATCAAGGCATCGAATGGGATTAAAGTGAATTAAAATCACCAATTTTAGGGCCTAAAAAGCATGTTTGTACCACAGATCCCAACCATCATCTCAGCAATTTCAGAAGCAGAATGTACCTCACCGACACCTCAGACGCCGTTCGTTGCAAAGCTTTTCCAATAACTCTCACGAAGACAGCAATCAGATGGTTCGACAACCTACCTCCAAAGTCCATCTCAAACTTTGACAACCTGGCCAAAAAATTCCTAGCCAGATTCTCCATCCAAAAAGATAAGACCAAACACGACCGAGTTTACTAGGGATCAAGCAAGGAGATCGGGAGAGCCTCCGCAACTACATGGAAAGATTCAACAAAACATGCATGGACATACAAAGCTTTCCAACAGAGGCCGCCATCATGGGACTCATCAATGGCCTACGAGAAGGACCTTTTAGCCAATCCATATCAAAGAAGTACCCTACCTCCTTAGACGAAGTGCAGGAGCGAGCAGAAAAATACATCAACATGGAAGAAAATGCTCGGTTAGGAGAAACCTCAAAATCCAGGGTTCCCTACCGAGATAAAGACAAGGAATCCAAAAGGAAAGAAGATCGACAAGGAGAGAAAATCAAAAAATACCATAATTACACCCCTCTCAGGGCATCCCTAGTCGACGTATATAAAGAAGTCTGCCATACAGAGAAAATACCCCCAGCTCGACCACTCAAAGGCAAAAGAGGAGGAGGAAACCAGAATGAATATTGCGAATATCATCGAGTGCGAGGGCACTCTGCCAACGAGTGCTTCGATCTAAAAAACATCATAGAAAAATTGGTGAGGACACTCAACCCGAGATGATGACCAAAGAAAGAGACGAAGGGATGAAGATATCGGACGAACCGCGCGATCACCTCGTACATCGGAAAGACACGTCCACATGATACACGGCGGATTCGCAGGGGGAGGAATCTCCAAGTCATCCCACAAAAGATATCTCAAAGAAGTATATCATGTCGAGGGAAAGGAAGAAACACCCGACATCCCTGCAATCACATTCACTAAAGAGGATGCATCCGGTATCATCTCGGGACACGACGACCCCATGGTCATCACCATCATACTGGCAAACGCCAATCTGCACTGTACATTAATAGACCAAGGGAGCTCCGCCGACACCTTATTCAAAACTGCCTTCGACATGCTCGTCCTAGAAGACAAGGAGCTTAAGGGATACCAAAACAGTCTATTCGGACTGGGAGATACCCCGGTATAACCATTAGGATACGTATCACTACATACAACCTTCGGAAAAGGAAAGCAATCCAGAACACTCAAAATAGACTACATTGTGGTCAACGTGAGTTCAACCTACAATGCTCTAATAGGTCGGACCACACTAAATCAACTCGGGGCAATAGTCTCGACTCTACATCTATGCATGAAATTCCCAACTACAGAGAGGATAGCCACAATAAAAACAGATCAAAAGATGGCATGCCGCTGTTATAGCGAAAGTCTAAACCTCAGAGGCAGAGGAGAAGAATTCCACACAATTGAGCTTGGCGGAGTTCAGAGACGAGAAGAGCTCCGTCCGCAGCCAGAAGGTGAGATGCAGAAGGTTCAGATCGGAGACACCTCGGACAAAACGACTAATATTGGCACGATCCTGAGAGGAGACTCAAAAGAATTTCTGGTACAATTCTTACGAGATAATGTCGATCTCTTCGCATGGAAAGCCACAGACATGCCAGGCATAGACCCCAAGCCAATGTGCCACAAGTTGGCGGTCTATCCAGGATCTCAGCCGGTACAGCAAAGGCGAAGAAAACTTGGGCCTGAGCGATCCCAAGCTGTGGAAGAACAGGTACAAGCATTACTGGAGGCAGGATTCATAAGAGAGGTCAAGTACCCATTATGGCTAGCCAACGTCGTCTTGGTGAGAAAATTAGATGGGAAGTGGCGAATGTGCACCGATTACACCGATCTCAACAAAGCCTGCCCAAAAGATCCTTACCCACTCCCAAGTATCGACGCTCTGGTCGATGCTTCCTCCGGATATTGATACCTTTCGTTTATGGACGTACATTCGGGATATAACCAAATCCCCATGTATCCACCAGATCAGGAAAAGACCTCGTTTTTAACGACAAAAGCAAACTACTGCTACATTGTGATGCCTTTCGGTCTCAAGAATGCGGGAGCTACTTATCAAAGGCTAATGAATAAAGTCTTCTCAGATCACATCGGGAAAATCATGGAAGTCTATGTGGACGACATGTTGATAAAGACACAAAGTGAATAGACATTGTTATCCGACCTAGCTCAGGTGTTTGACACTATAAGGAAGCATGACATGCGACTCAATCCCGCAAAATGCACCTTTGCAGTAGAAGCGGGCAAATTTTTAGGTTTCATGCTCACATAAAGAGGAATTGAAGCAAATCCGGATAAATGTCAAGTCATACTCAACATGAAAAGCCCAACCTGTGTCAAAGAAGTACAGCAACTCAACGGGATATTGGCCGCCCTATCCAGGTTCTTAGTAGGATCAGCGATAAGATCTCTCCCCTTCTATGCTACTTTAAGAAAGGGAAAGCAGTTCGAATGGACAACAGAATGTGAACAAGCCTTCCAAGACTTCAAGGATTTCTTAGGACGGCCACCTATCCTATCTCGGCCATGAAAAGGTTAACCGCTCATGTTATATCTCGCAGTAAAAAGCCGGGCAATAGCCTCAGCACTAGTCAAAAAAGACGAAAGTGGGCAACAACTCGTCTACTTCATTAGTAAAGCACTACAGGGATCCAAGTTGAACTACTAGAAAATAGAAAAGTTTGCCTTTACTCTCGTTCTAACATCTTGACGACTTCGCCCGTACTTCCAGGCTCACACAATTAAGGTTCGAACTAACCAGCCCATAAAAGGAATATTGCAGAAAACAGATTTAGCCCGTACCTCCCATTGTAAAATTCTGCCTGCTAAATCTATTTTCTGCAATATTCTTTTTATGGGCTGGTTAGTTTGAACCTTAATTGTGTGAGCCTGGAAGTACGGGCAAAGTTGTCGAGATGTTAGAACGAGAGTATAGGCAAACTTTTCTATTTTCTTGTAGTTCAACTCGGATCCCTGTAGCACTTTACTAATGAAGTAGACGGGTTGTTGCCCACTTTCGTCTTCTCTGACTAGTGCTGAGGCTATTGCCTGGTTTTCTACTGCGAGATATAATATGAGCGGTTCTCCTTTTCGTGGCCGAGATAGAATAGGTGGCCGTCCTAAGAAATCCTTGAAGTCTTGGAAGGCTTGTTCACATTCTGTTGTCTATTCGAACTGCTTTCCCTTTCTTAAAGTAGCATAGAAGGGGAGAGATCTTATCGCTGATCCTGCTAAGAACCTGGATAGGGCGGCCAATCTCCCGTTGAGTTGTTGTACGTCTTTGACACAGGTTGGGCTTTTCATGTTGAGTATGGCTTGACATTAATCCGGATTTGCTTCAATTCCTCTTTGTGTGAGCATGAAACCTAAAAATTTGCCCGCTTCTACTGCAAAGGTGCATTTTGCGGGATTGAGTCGCATGTCATGCTTCCTTATAGTGTCAAACACTTGAGCCAGTTTGGATAACAATGTCTCTTCACTTTGTGTCTTTAACAACATGTCGTCCACATAAACTTCCATGATTTTTCCGATGTGATCTGAGAAGACTTTATTCATTAGCCTTTGATAAGTAGCTCCCGCATTCTTGAGACCGAAAGGCATCACAATGTAGCAGTAGTTTGCTTTTGTCGTTAAAAACGAGGTCTTTTCCTGATCTGGTGGATACATGGGGATTTGGTTATATCCCGAATGTACGTCCATAAACGAAAGGTATCAATATCCGGAGGAAGCATCGACCAGAGCGTCGATACTTGGGAGTGGGTAAGGATCTTTTGGGCAGGCTTTGTTGAGATCGGTGTAATCGGTGCACATTCGCCACTTTCCATTTGATTTTCTCACCAAGAAGACATTGCCTAGCCATAGTGGGTACTTGACCTCTCTTATGAATCCTACCTCCAGTAATGCTTGTACCTGTTCTTCCACAGCTTGGGATCGCTCAGGCCCAAGTTTTCTTCGTCTTTGCTGTACCGGCCGAGATCCTGGATAGACCGCCAACTTGTGGCACATTAGCTTGGGATCTATGCCTGGCATGTCTGCGGCTTTCCATGCGAAGAGAACGACATTATCTCGTAAGAATTGTACCAGTAATTCTTTTGAGTCTCCTCTCAGGATCGTGCCGATATTAGTCATTTTGTCCGAGGTGTCTCCGATCTGAACCTTCTCTATCTCACCTTCTGGCTGCGGACGAAGCTCTTCTCGTCTCTGAACTCTGCCAAGCTCAATTGTGTGGAATTCTTCTCATCTGCCTCTGAGGTTTAGACTTTCGTTATAACAGCGGCGTGCCATCTTTTGATCTGCTTTTATTGTGGCTATCCCCTCTGTAGTTGGGAATTTCATGCTTAAATGTGGAGTCGAGTCTATTGCCCCGAGTTGATTTAGTGTGGTCCGACCTATTAGAGCATTGTAGGCTGAACTCACGTCGACCACAATGTAGTCTATTTTGAGTATTCTGGATTGGTTCCCTTTTCCGAAGGTTGTATATAGTGATACGTATCCTAATGGTTGTACCGGGGTATCTCCCAGTCCGAACAGACTGTTCGGGTATCCCTTAAGCTCCTTGTCTTCTAGGACGAGCTTGTCGAAGGCAGTTTTGAATAAGATGTCGGCGAAGCTCCCTTGGTCTATTAATGTGCGGTGCAGATTGCCGTTTTCCAGTATGATGGTGATGACCATGGGGTCGTCGTGTCCCAAGATGATACCAGATGCGTCCTCTTTAGTGAATGTGATTGCAGGGATGTCGGGTGTTTCTTCCTTTCCCTCGACATGATATACTTCTTTGAGATATCTTTTGCGGGATGACTTGGAGATTCCTCCCCCTGTGAATTCGCTGTGTATCATGTGGACGTGTCTTTCTGGTGTACGAGGTGATCGCGCGGTTCATCCGATATCTTCGTCCCTTCGTCTCTTTCTTTGGTCGTCATCTCGGGTGGCTAGAAATCGATCTAGTTTTCCTTCCCTCACCAATTTTCTATGATGTTTTTTAGATCGAAGCACTCGTTGGTAGAGTGCCCTCGCATTTGATGATATTCGCAATATTCATTCCAGTTTCCTCCTCCTCTTTTGCCTTTGAGTGGTCGAGCTAGGGGTATTTTCTCCGTATGGTAGACTTCTTTATATACGTCGACTAGGGATGCCCTGAGAGGGGTGTAATTGTGGTATTTTTTTATTTTCTCCTCTTCTCGATCTTCTTTCCTTTTGAATTCCATGTCTTTATCTCGGTAGGGGACCCCGGATTTCGAGGTTTCTCCTAACCGAGCATTTTTTTCCATGTTGATGTATTTTTCTGCTCGCTCCTGCACTTCGTCTAAGGAGGTAGGGTACTTCTTTGATATGAATTGGCTAAAAGGTCCTTCTCGTAGGCCATTGATGAGTCCCATGATGGCGGCCTCTGTTGGCAAGCTTTGTATATCCATGCATGTTTTGTTGAATCTTTCCATGTAGTTGCGGAGGCTCTCCCGATCTCCTTGCTTGATCCCTAGTAAACTGGGGGCGTGTTTGGTCTTATCTTTTTGGATGGAGAATCTGGCTAGGAATTTTTTGGCCAGGTCGTCAAAGTTTGAGATGGACTTTGGAGGTAGGTTGTCGAACCATCTGATTGCTGTGTTCGTGAGAGTTGTTGGAAAAGCTTTGCAACGAACGGCGTCTGAGGCGTCGGTGAGGTACATTCTGCTTCTGAAATTGCTGAGATGATGGTTGGGATCTATGGTACCATCATACAAAATCATATCCGGGAGTATGAAGTCTTTGGGGATTTTGGTTTTCATGATTTCCCTAGTGAATAGATCTTGCTCTTTGTGTGAACTTTCCTGAGTGCTCCGAGGGGTTTTTCATTTGAGATCGGCTTCTAATTGTAGGAGTTTATCTTCCAATTCTCGTCGCCGCCGTACCTCTCTTTGTAGATCCTTTCCGACCTCTCGTTGTTGTTGGGTGTCTTTTTCAAGTTGCTTTAAGCGGTCTTGAAGTGCTTCTATTACCCCCGGATTTTATGAGTTTTTGTCCCCGTTGGATTATGGAGTATCCTTTAGCGTAGTGTCCGCGTTTTTGTGCAGTGTTCTGTTTTCCAGATCTGAATCGTGGTTGTTGTCATGGCCGTCCGCCATGGTGTTGGGATGACTTCCAGGGTCCCCGGCAACGGCGCCAATGTTCCGGGGGTTACCTGAAACTGGAGGTCGATCACGGATGAGATCTTTTGTACTGGTCGGAGATGGCGTGTCCGGCTGGCTGGTGGTGGCTGGAGCTGTTGTGTCCGACTTGTTGGACTTGCTGCACTGCTGATCCTTGGCCACCGGAGGGTGGGGGGTACCTGCAAGAGACTCCGATGCTTAAGTTAGCACGGGTATTAAGCAGGTTTTTTAGTAGTATCAGAGTATGAGTTATACCTGGGTGCTCCAGTGTATTTATAGTAGTTGTAGAGTGACCCTTTTAAATAAGATAAGTTAGTTATCTTATCTTATCTTATCTTTTGGCGAGGTCAGCTTATCTTCAATGGAACCGCCCTTATCTCTATAGGCTAGGACTGCCTTTGGATCTGGGCCGTATTCCTTGAGTTGGGCCCATTTTTCGGACTTTCCTATCGATTTGGCCGAGCTCTTTTGGGAAGAGGTCAGATAGTCTGATGATGCGCATAAACTTGTTATGCTACGATTTAGGAAATTGCACGATCGGCAAAATTCCTTCCGGCAAGTGCACCGGTTAGCCCTGGAGGTCGAACACGTTTAACCTCCAGTTTGAGGCCAAACTGGAGGTTAAACGTGGAAGCTTAGAATGGTAGCCCTGGAGGTGTCGAACACGTTTAAGCTCCAGTTTGAGGTCAAACGCATGACTATTTGGCCCAAATGATTACTTAAGGCTCAAGAAAATGCATAAAACAACTAAAAATAACATAAAAAATGCTAGTGAAACTAGCCTAAGATGCCTTGGCATCATCTGACCTGAAGAGGTCGATCGCTTTGTCGCCGATCATCCGGAGTCGGATAGCTCGACCCAGGGTATGAACACTTATTAAAGAGGATTACTTTAACTTAGAAGGGCCCGACATAACAAAGTGAGCCCAAAATGAGAAAGTTATAGAAGTAATCCCTGAAAGAGATCTGATAAAGATCCAAGAAAGAGGATTACAAAATAACTTGGAAGAGACCGACATAACGAAGTCGGTTTCCTACAATGAACAAGTTATAAAAGTAATCCCTGAAAGAGACCTGACAAAGGTCCAAGAAAGAGGATTACAAAAATAACTTAGAAGAGGACGACGTAAAGAAGTCGGCCTCCTACAAAACAAGTTATAAAAATCCCTGAAAGAGACCTGACAAAGGTCCAAGAAAGAGGATTACAAAAATAACTTATAAGAGAACGACGTAAAGAAGTCGGCCTCCTACAAAACAAGTTATAAAAGTAATCCCTGAAAGAGACCTGATAAAGGTCCAAGAAAGAGGATTACAAAAATAATTTAGAAGAGAACGACGTAAAGAAGTCGGCCTCCTACAAAAACCAAGTTATAAAAGTAGTCCTTAAAAAGAGATTGGGCTAAGTTTCAAAAAAGAGGACTACAAAAATAACTGGAAAGAGGACTAACGTAAAGAAATCGGTTATGAAAGTACTAAAGATACAAGCAAAAGCGAGAAAACTGAAAAACAAGTTGGACCCACACAGCCACAACCTCAAAGGATCCAAGCTACAAATAATAAGTACAAAGCAATCCAAAGAGGCCGAGCTGCAAGATTCCAACACTCTCAAAAACCAGAAGAGATACCAAGTTAAATGCAAAAAAGCATGATATAATCTACAAAAGTTAGAAAGCTTCAGAGGCCACCAAAATCTACCTCAAAAAGCTAGAAAGCTACCTTTGTTTTTAAAAATAAAAGTTTCTAGGTAAGCGACTAGAAAGTGTTAGCAGTTAACAAAACAATAAAAAGTTTAAAAGCCCACAAGCCGGGCCAGCTACACAAATGTTCAGAGAGAAATCAGCAAACATCGGGAGCCTTCTTGGCAGCATCATTAGGGGGAGAAGGAGGGCGAGTCTGAATAGGCACAGCATCCACAGTTCCATCCTCTCGGTTCAGAATCTGGCAATCCGGATCGGCTACAACCGAAGGAGCTGATGAAGTCGACACTTTGGCAGAGGACACAGGGGGAGGTTCAACATCATCATCCTCGTCATCAGGGACAATCTTGCCATCCCTGACAACGTTATCCAGGCTGAAGAGGGTAAGGTCGGCCTCGGGAGCAATAACCCGAACTTGTTCCTTCAGGTTCTCGTAAGCAGCAGTCACACTGCCAACGAGATGACCCTAAAGCTCAGAGTAATCTTCCCGGGCACTCTCCAGCTCCCCCGTCAGACGCATCACCTTCTGATAAGACGTAACGTAGCTATCCTTATGCATCAGTGCTGTGTCCTCGGCCAGCCGCACAGAAGCTGCCAAAGCAAGAGAATTCGCCTTCTCGTTCTCCAAATCCTTCTCCTTCTTGGCAACCTTTACCTCAAGCTCCTCTTTAAGGCCCTTCATCCGGTCGAACTCCTGCTTCGCCTCCTCCATAAACTCTTTGGTGGCATGAAGAGGAATATTCTGAGCAGTTTGGTACAAAGCAGCCCCCATATACGCCATTTTTACACTGTTTCGGGCCATAAATTTCAGATGGCGAAGGATAGACACATCGTCCATAGGAAGAGCACCGAAGTGACCGATTTGCTGATCCATGAATTCGATCACATTGAAGTCGGGAGCATCAAAGTTGAAAGGCTCAGCCGTCTTTTGTTTCTTATTGGGAGGAGCGCCAGAAGGAGCGCCAGAAGTTGGTGGAGGGTCAGCCAGACGAACTTGGGGAGTGGGGATCACCTTCCTTGCCCCAGGAGAACTCGGCATGGACGGCTTCACACGCACTTGGGAAGATTCCTCCCCGGCCGCCTTGGACGAGATGTTTTTAGCAGCAGTCACCTTCTGTGCTCTTTTAAAAGCCTCCATGGATTCATTATTCTTCATTGCCTCTGCAAATAAAACACAACAGTAAGAAATTAAGCTGCAAGTCGGAAAGGCATTTACAAGCAATATAAACAGATAATAAAGGGAAAATCAGGAACGCAAAATACCCAGCTCAGTTTGAAGAAGAGAAAAGAGAAATAAAGGGAAAATCAGGAACGCAAAATACCCAGCTCAGTTTGAAGAAGAGAAGGATTGGTTAAAAATTTCTTTGTATCAAGATGGAGAGGTTGACCCCAGTGTTCTTCCAAGACGGTCGCAAAAGCTCGCTCAGTTTCATCCAACATCTCCCACGTGTATCTGGACACTCTCACATCTTTTTGCCATTCCAAGTAAAAGGCGGGCTCATCATTTTCATCCAAAAAAAAGGGCTGAGCTCCTTCAACAGCTCGAACCTTGAAAAAGTAATTTTTAAAATCGCGAAATGACTCATCAAACATGGAGAAGACCTTCTTCCCCTGGGAAGATCGAAAGGAGACCCAAGCTGCCTTCTTTTTTACTACTCCAGGCTTCGTCAAAACAAATGGATAGAAGAAGAGAGATTGCGAGGCAGGAATACCAAAACCATCACACAACAATTGAAAAATTTTCATGAAACCCCAGGAATTAAGGTGATGTTGAGAGGGAGCAACATTACAGGACCATAACAGGTTGGTCTCAAATTCAGTAAAAGGGAGGGTGATACCCAGCTGACCAAAGAAGAAGTCATAGGCATAGAAATAAGGGCGATCTCTAACAACCCGAGTAGAGAAACAAACTCTCTCTTCAGAAGAGGGAGGGACAAGTTCATAATTCTTTTCATCACCTGCACTACTATAGACCCTATGAAACTGCCTAAGTTGCGCACAAAACTCGGAATCAACCAAAGAGACACACATAAGAACCATTGAGTCCACCCAATTGGCCATGCCCTCAGGAACCTGGGAAGACATCTCTACAACGTTATTTCGAGAAGACATGAGACCAACTAATCCTACAATAAGAAAAGAAGAATGGATTACTAAAAAGCATCTCGGACAAAGGGTGAAACAACTCGACTAATATGATCCAGAAGAACAAAAAGGAAAGGAAAACCCCAAGACTCAAACCAAAGTCCTGGGGAATCCTTTGGAGGCAGTAACAAAGCACCATTTCAGGAAAAAACTACCGCTTACATTCCAGCATCTCTCAAACAAGAATAGAAGACCTCAAACAGTGAGCATTTTCATAGGAGAAAGAAAAAACGCAAAAAGCACAGAAAGTCATCAAAACCACTATCTTCCTACAGTCTATCAGTAAAAAACAAGCATGCATCCCCAAACATCGAAGCACGACAAGTAGAAAGCGTCAAAGATACTTCCTTTTTTAGGATCAAACAAAATTATCATTCAAAGCTTCGAAACCAAAAGCACTAAGAACAGGCAGAAGCCCTAAAAACAGCAAGCAACAGGAAAAGCGAAAAATCATGCAAAGAGGCAAAGAAACTACAGAACACACCACGATCAGGCATAAGCAAAGGCAGAAAGATCCAAACTTTCTCCAGCCAAAATCAAAACTTTTTCAAAATAAATGGTGTAAAGGAAGGAAGGAAGAAGAACCAAACCTAGAAAATGGGAGAAAAGCTGCAAAAGAAAGCAGAAAAACAGAAGGCGAAATCTAGAATCACCCCTCTTCCACGAAAACAGCAACAAAGCAAGCGTCGTAGGAAGGAGCTATGGACTCAAAGCCAGAAACAGAAAGCGAGAGAGTAAAAGGAGAAGTTACGAAGAAAGAGTGAAGAAGAGAAACCGTTTCCTGAGTGTAAAGTTCAAAAATAAAGAAGTTAACGGAAACTGGGCAATTAATGCCAAATTAATTGGGGCATTAAACCCTCGCACGTTCCCCATAACAAGGCGCTAATACAAAAGCGCGCGCTTTTAGAGGAAAACGTTCTACATTCGAAAAGGTTCTACAAAAGAGGAAGTCGACAAAATACTCGAGTTCGGCTTCACCCGAGAAGGATCGTAGTCCTAAAACCAAGACTTGACCTCCAAAAGAAAGACCGAGCTCGAGCAGGGGCACTGTTCATACCCTGGGTCGAGCTATCCGACCCGGGATGATCGGTGACAAAGCGACCGACCTCTTCAGGTCAGACTATCCGACGTCTTCCCAAAAGAGCTCGGCCAAATCGACAGGAAAGCCCAAAAAATGGGCCCAACTCAAGGAATACGACCCATATCTAAAGGCAGTCCAAGCCTATAGAGATAAGGGCAGTTCCATTGAAGATAAGCTGACCTCGCCAAAAGATAAGATAAGATAAGATAACTAACTTATCTTATCTAAAAAGGTCACTCTACAACTACTATAAATACACTGGAGCACCCAGGTATAACTCATACTCTGATTCTACTAAAAAACCTGCTTAATACCTGTGCTAACTTAAGCATCGGAGTCTCTTGCAGGTACCCCCCACCCTCCGGTGGCCAAGGATCAGCAGTGCAGCAAGTCCAACAAGTCGGACACAACAGCTCCGGCCAACACCAGCCAGACAGACACGCCATCTCCGACCAGTACAGAAGATCTCATCCGAGATCGACCTCCAGTTTCAGGTAACCCCCGGAACACCTCTTCTTCATTAATGTCTTCTATGACCCTAGGAGGTATCTCCTCCAATGTAGTCCCCGACCGTAGAGTAATGGCGTTGAGACTGCCCTTGGGGTTTGGTTGGGGTTGGGAAGGAAGGCTAGAAGAGCTTGAGGGTAGGTTGGTGTTGTTGGAGGAGGACGTGGACATCTTCAAAATCATGTCAGTAATATTGGCCAATTGAGCGCCCATGGTATCGAATTGAGCCTTGTAGCTCTCGTCCCATTTTTCCATAGCAGCTTTAAGCTCGTCAAATTGATTAGCGGAAGATGAAGAGGATTGGTTGGATTGTTGTCTATGGTGTGGTTCTTGGTATTTGGTGTAGTTGTTTTGATTTTGGTTGTGGTGACTTTGGTTAGCTTGGTGGTTATTGTTGTTGTGTTTGTATTGAGATAAAGATTGGTTGTTGTTGTAATGAGAAGAAGAATTGTTCCATCTTTGATTTTGATTGCTCCCTTGTGCATTGTCCCTCCACCCTTGATTTTGATTACTACCATGAGAGTAGTTATTTTGGCCTTGAGAAGGATAGGGCGGACGGTTTTTATAATTCACATTGGCTACAACAAGGGCATGCTCCACTTGAATTTGATGGCATTGATTGGTGTAATGTGTGGTGCTAGAGCACAAACCACAAATTCTAGGAGGGCCTTCAAGTTGAGCAACTTGAGGTGGGGCTTGGATGACTTGGATGGAGTAGTATTCCTTTTGATCTTTTTGTACTTGAGTGAGGATAGTAGTCATGTCCCAAAGCGTCTTAGTTAAGCTTGCTTTGGAAGGGGATGATTCTACCACACCCTTGAGAGGATTACTTCTCACCCTCACATGTTGTGTAGCCTCAGCAACATTATTTATCAATTTCCAAGCTTCTCCCTCTGTCTTATTTTTCAAAAGGGAACCGCCACTAGAAGCGGTGAGCAATCTTCTATCTTCCGCACAAAGACCTCCGGTGAAGTAGCTAATGAGCAAGTGAGTGTTCAATCCATGGTGTGGACAAGATTCCAATAGCCTCTTGAACCAAGACCAATACTCATACAAACTCTCTTGGTCCTTTTGCATTATACCCGAAATCTCCTTTCAGATGTAGTCGGTCTTCTCTGGTGGGAAGAATTTATCTAGAAACTCTCTTCTCAAGATATCCCAATTAGTCACAATCTCATCCAGTTGTGAATAAAACCACATTTTTGCTTGCCCTTCAAGAGAGAAAGGGAAGGCAAAAACCATAATAGCCAACTCATCAGCTCCATGCCTTCGAGCCGTAGAACAAGCAACTTGAAAATCTCTTAGATGTCAGATGGGGTCTTAACCCAGCAACCCATGATACTTTGGAAGTAGATTTATCAAGCTACTCTTCAACTCAAAGTTTGGATCAAGGTTAGGATACCTTGCTTGCAAAGGTTGAAGTATGATATCCGGGGCTCCTTGTGTAACGACCCAACTTCCAGAACGTCATGATCGTACCGAAAGTAAGGCGTTACCAACCTGCTTTCCTTTATTAACTATTTACTATTGAGCCTTTAGTTCGATATCGCGATTTAGTTTTATAGAAAATTCCAGAAAATTTTGTTTTTGACAATCAAAATCATATATCAAACATTTCAAAGTAATAATAATCACATAATTATTACTAATAATATCTATCATACAAAGGATTTCAAATAAAACTCAGATACAAATCCTATCCCTCTGTATAAAATAAAAATCTTAAGCAATAAGGGCGAGGGAACTCTATGAAAGCAAATTAACTCAAACACTTAACTCGTAAATAAGTTCTAGAATCACCCGCAGCTTCAAACTGAGTCTTCGAACCTGTGTCACTGAGAGGATGGAAGATTTTGGGGTGAGAACAAACCACACGTTCTCAGTAGGGAATGGGAATGCCGTAAAAGTAATGAAATAGAATGCAAATAATTAACATACTCTAGGAAACTATATTTTTATCAAACTCTTATGAAAATACTATTCTTGGTTTTACTTTAACTAATTAGTTACCTCTTCCAAAGAAAATATCTAAGCTCAAAATAAATTCCAAAATATAAAACTGGTCACATTAAGCATTTCTCAACCACACAATTAATTTTCAATCACAACGTCAAATCTTACTCATCATCATACATTCACCATCTAATAGCACTAACAAAAGATTCAATTCAACACACAAACAAGTCACAACAAGGCAAACAGCATAATCACAGGGAAGTACAACGAGCAAACCCAATCAAATGCATATGTGCAAACAAGGATGATGCATGTCTAGCCCTAGTGCAGGTAATGAGCTCATTTGTCGCTTTCTACCCGCTCCTGACGTAACCCGAAGCAGCTGAAACGGGCATGGTTTTCCAGTCAGCATAGATACAGTTCTCACTAACTGACGTATGAGTCATATCCTCTGTAAGCAGACTCTGCCTCATAGGTGACGGCATTCCAGCTGTGTATGAAATCATATTCTCTGTAAGCAATCCTTGCCTTACAGGTGCGGCATTCTAGCCGTGTATGAATTAATATCCTCTGCAAGTGATCCCAGGTTATCAGTTGCAGGTACAGCTCTCAATAGCTGTGTAACACTGGAAAACGTTCTGTGGTCGTACCACTATCTATCTGACTGCCTTAACGCAGCAGATCATCACATACTCATTCTTATTACCATCATTCATTATTATTCTCATTATTCGTCATCACATTCACATTCTTATGCAACATATTTTCCTTTCTCTGTTCAATCATACTATACAAACTTTACATCTTTCACTTTTGCAATATCTTGGCTCAAGCCATTTCTCTTTACCATTCGTTCATAAAAATCTCAATCATCAATTCAGTTCATAATCTCTGCTATGGCAATCTTGAGTCAAGCCAACTTTAAAACTATCTTTCATTTTAGTTCTCTATCAAAGACTCCAGAAAATTATTTATTTTTAAATTCATTAAACACTTTTCAAAACATAACCTTTCATTAGAGGTAATCAAATAAAACTCTTTCTCAAGTTTACTGACTTCACAAAGATTCAAAAATCATCTCTCTTACTATTCAAATTCAAATATTATTATTTCACCAAATTTCTAAAAAGATAATCCTTTATTTCAAACCCAAAACACAACTCTCTTATATTAAATCAAACTCAAAACATAAACATTTCCTTGATAAATCGATTTCATAATAATATAATTCTTTTTTTTCTCAATAAATAAAACTCCAAACATAGTTCATTTCTTTTCTTAGTAAATTAAAATCAAATAATATAATTTTCCAAATCTTACTCTTTTAAAAGAATCTCAGATTTAATAAAATTTCGGCAGCACCTCCCCTAAAACTCGGACTTAGCCACCCTTACGGGTTTCCTCTTTCTCAACAAATCACCAGCCCTTTTCTCAATAATTTTCAAACAGACAATTCTCAATCAATCAGATATTCACATTTCATAATAATTAGCAAATCAATCATACTCCACAATTTCTGCTAATCCATCAATCCAATCTCACCATTTCATATTTACTTTTCACTTATCATAAAATCCTTTCAAAATTAAACACAATCAACTAGTAATCCCAAAAAAAATAGCCTTTCATAATTCAAAGTCATTTTCTTGTTAACAAAGTAACTGTTTTGGTTTAGAAGTCATATTTCAAGAGAATAATTCGGTAATCAAACTTCAATCTTTTAACAGTTCTCAAGCATAACTCTAATTAATCACGAATCAACATTAACAAGCATCAAAACCAATTCCAACCAGACACAAGTCAATTTCACAGCCATTCCAACATATTATATTACTAAAATCAACAACAAACGCTTATTCTCAATAATCAAAATATAGCCACAACTCAAACCATCATCACAATAATCCAAAACCAAACACAAATCCAACTCAGTTCATCAATTATCAATACGACAACTTTTCAACAGTTAGCTCATCAAATTTCAATTTAACAAGTATTATCAAATGAATCACCATTCACAGCCACTTTTCAACCAATTCAGCAATATCACATAGGTCAGAATTTTCAACAAATCCATCAAAATCAGAAAAACCAATATCAGTCACAGCATTAACCAAAATTAACCTTGTCAAATCAATTACTCACAACAACAAAAATCCAGTAACATTCTCAGCCAAAACCTAAACTCAATAAACTAATTGAAACACCAGAATACCATCTCAATATCAGACTTAATCCAAATTTCACAACCTCAAACCAAGATTATTCCTATCAATTAATCATATTTATGAATTATTTGTAATTACTCACTAAACCTCATTGGCATTCATAAGTTAAAACTATTAATTTTTGAAATAAATCCCCTACCTCAATGTCGCATTAACAACGTAATTAAACCAAGCAACGTAATTAAACTAAACAGCAGCTCGGGACCTACGTAGCAGGATCAGAATCATCAAGAGCGGCTCCAACATTGGTTCCTGGTGACAGCTACGGCGGCACGGTGGTTCGGCGACGGCGCTACAGCCCTTGTCGAGCTTTGGCATCATCAACGGTGATGCCTCTCAGTACCATCGCATTATGTTCGGCGACGGCCAAGCCTCCTTCTCAGCGACGGTGTTCGGGCTCCCTTCCTCACCGGCGGCTCTAATGGCAATAGCAAGGCAGAGCAATGGCGGTAAACCCTAGTGGCAGCAGCGATGGTCAGCGGCGCTCCTTGGACGACTGCGCGTGCGATGGGTCCAACGGTGGTGGGGACAGCCGAGACGACGGCGACCGTAGCGGCTCAACGACCCCTCGGGAGCTCCGCCTCCTTTCTCGTGTGATGACGGCAACCGCTCAGGGGAGACGACGGTGCAGGCGAGACGCGGCGGTGGCGGCGAGCTGGACAGTGCAGAGTGCGGCAGTCCGGTGGTCACGTCACGACGGCAGCGGAGCAGCGTCTCTTCCCTCTGTCTGTTTCTTTCTCAGTTGAGTGTGATGTTTACGTTTAGGAAAGGAAAGGGGGTGGGGGTGTGGCTAAGTGTGGTGAGGGATGAGGTCTCTAGGGTTAGGGTTTCTCAATTAATTTGGGAATTAGGGTTTCTGAATGAATTTGGGAATTAGGGTTAGAAATTAGGATTTTATAAAGAAATAAGGATAGATATGAATAGATATTTTGATAAAATTGAAGGGTAGGATAATTTTAAAATCAAATGTACGTTATTAAAAATATTTAGAAACATTATTTATCAATCAATTATTTCTAATTTAAATTATAAAATAAACATATTAATCATATAATTATAAAATATAGTTCAAACTCAATATTAATCATTCAAATTAAATGATATAACTTCTTATTATTTTTCTATCACTAGACTTTAATTTCAATTTATAAAATAACTAATTATAATAAAAATTGTACATAAATATTAATTGACGTAAGCTTAAAGTATTTGTAAAAATCAAACTAATCATTTCTAATAAATTAATCTTTAAGAGTACAAATTAATATAATAGAACATAATTCATTAAAATTACTTAAATTGAACAGTACAACTCTTTCTTATTTTTCAATTACTAAAATTATAATTTCAATTATACCAAATATCTAATAAAGTTTATATAAAAATTCTAATTAATTTAAACTTCAATTATTATGAAACTCTATTTAATTATCATTGGTAAAATAATTTTCTTAAAATAAATCACAAATAACTAATTATTTGATTTTCAAGAACTAGGGTTGTTACACCGTGCTCATGCAAAGTGATCCGTCGTGGCTCCGCCATGTATGACTCACCTGTAGGATGCAAAGATGTATTAGTAGTGCCAACAGAAGAATAGGAAGTAGCGGACTTGGTGCGCAGAAATTGTGATTACACTTTGATTATGTAAAATTCATTGCTCTTTCTTTCCCTGGCAATGGCGCCAAAAACATGATGCCAATACCATGGTTCACAACTTCGCACAACTAACCAGCAAGTGCACTGGGTCGTCCAAGTAATACCTTACGTGAGTAAGGGTCGAATCCCACAGAGATTGTTGGTATGAAGCAAGCTATGGTCACCTTGTAAATCTCAGTCAGGCGGATATAAAATAGTAATGGGGTTTTCGAAAGTAATTAATAAAATAGGGATAGAAATACTTATGTATATCATTGGTGAGAATTTCAGATAAGCGTATGGAGATGCATTCATTCCTCTGAACCTCTGCTTTCCTGCTGTTTTCATCCAATCAATCTTACTCCTTTCCATGGCTGGCTTTATGTAATGTATCACCATTGTCAATGGCTACTTTCGGTCTTCTCTCGGGAAAATGATCCAAATGCCCTATCACGGCACGGCTAATCGTCTAGAGGCATCACCCTTGTCAATGGTTACATCTTATCCTCTCAGTGAAAATGGTCAACGCACCCTGTCACGGCACGGCTATTCA
>NC_029788.2:64643041-64680588 GCF_000816755.2 Arachis ipaensis
TACTAGGGTTTACAAAAGTAAGTAATTGATGCATAAATCCACTTCCGGGGCCCACTTGGTGTGTGCTTCGGCTGAGCTTGAGTGTTGCACGTGTAGAGGTCCTTCTTGGAGTTGAACGCCAGCTTTTGTGCCAGTTTGGGCGTTGAACTCCACTTTGCAGCTTGTTTCTGGCGCTGGACGCCAGAATTGGGCAAAGGGCTGGCGTTGAACGCCAGTTTGCGTCATCTAAACTTGCGCAAAGTATGGACTATTATATATTGCTGGAAAGCCCTGGATGGCTACTTTCCAACGCAATTGGAAGCGCGCCATTTTGAGTTCTGTAGCTCCAGAAAATCCACTTTGAGTGCAGGGAGGTCAGAATCCAACAACATCTGCAGTCCTTCTTCAACCTCTGAATCTGATTTTTGCTCAGGTCCCTCAATTTAAGCCAGAAAATACCTGAAATCACAGAAAAACACACAAACTCATAGTAAAGTCCTGAAATGTGAATTTAACATAAAAACTAATGAAAACATCCCTAAAAGTAACTAGATTCTCCTAAAAACATACTAAAAACAATGCCAAAAAGCGTATAAATTATCCGCTCATCACAACACCAAACTTAAATTGTTGCTTGTCCCCAAGCAACTGAAAAGAAGTTTTCACTTGACACCTACACGCCACAAGCACATGGTTAGGGACAGCTTGGTTTAGCCGCTTAGGCCAAGATTTTATTCCTTTAGGCCCTCCTATCCACTGATGCTCAAAGCCTTGGGATCCTTTTTATTTGCCCTTGCCTTTTGGTTTTAAGGGTTATTGGCTTTTTGCTCTTGCCTCATGGTTTTTAGAGCTTTTGGCTTTTTCTGCTTGCTTTTTCTTTTTCTTTCTATATTTTTTTTTGCCTAATTATATTTTTTTTTTCTGCAAGCTTTGTTCTTTGTTGCTTTTTCTTGCTTCAAGAATCATTTTTATGATTTTTCAGATTATCAAATAACATGTCTCCTAGTCATCATTCTTTCAAGAGCCAACATATTTAACATTCTTAAACAACAACTTCAAAAGACATATGCACTGTTCAAGCATACATTCAGAAAACAAGAAGCATTGTCACCACATCAATATAATTAAGCTAAGTTCAAGGATAAATTCGAAACTCATGTACTTCTTGTTCTTTTGAATTAAAACATTTTTCATTTAAGAGAGGTGATGGATTCATAGGATATTCATAACTTTAAGACATAGTTACTAACTACTAATGATCATGTAATGAAGACACAAACATAGATAAGCACTTAACATAGAAAACGAAAAATAGAGAAAGTAAGAATAAGGAATGAATCCACCTTAGTGATGGTGGCGTTTCCTTCTTGAGGAACCAATGATGTCCTTGAGCTCTTCTATGTCTCTTCATTGTCTTTGTTGCTCCTCCCTCATTGCTTTTTGATCTTCTCTAATTTCATGAAGGATGATGGAGTGTTCTTGATGTTCCACCCTTAATTGTCCCATGTTGGAAATTAATTCTCCTAGGGAGGTGTTGATTTGCTCCCAAAAATTCTGTGGAGGCAAGTGCATCCCTTGATGTATCTCAGGGAATTCTTGATGATGAGCTTCTTCATGTGCCTGTTGAGATTCATGAATGTGCTCTCTTGTTTTCTCCATCCTTTTCTTAGTGATGGGCTTGTGAGATGAATCTTTCCATCTCCCATGGCTCAGAGGTGGAAGCATTTGTCTTCCCTTTCCTCTTTCTTGAGGTTTCTCTGGCCTTAGGTGCCATTAATGGTAATGGAAAAATAAAAAGCTTATGATTTTACTACACCAAGCTTAGAATATTGCTCGCGCTCGAGCAAGAGAAGAAAGAATAGATGAAGAAGAAGAAGATATGGAGGAGATAGAGGGATGTGTGTATGGATGTGAGTGGTGAATGGAAAACAGAAGGGATGACCATGAATGGAGAGAGAGAGAGGGTGAGGTGGGTGGGGATCCTGTGAGATTCACAGATCCTGAGATGATCCTGTGGGGTCCTCAGATCCTGAGATGATCCTGTGGGGTCCACAGATCCTGAGGTGTTCAAGGAATTACAACCTTGCACCAAATTAGGCATGTAAAATGCCCCTGCACACAACTCTGGGCGTTCAGCGCCAGGTTGGTGCCCATTTTGGGCGTTCAACGCCCATTTGTTGCCCTGCTTGGAGAGAAGCTTTTTCTGCTTCCTTTCCATGGATGCAGAGAGAGATCCTTGAGTTGTAAACATAAGGTTGTCCTTATTTAATTGAAGGATTAATTCTCCTCTGTCCACATCAATCAGAGCTTTTGCTGTGGCTAGGAAAGGTCTTCCTAGGAGGATGGATTCATCCTCTTCCTTTCCAGTATCCAGGACTATGAAATCAGCAGGGATGTAAAGGCCTTCAACATTTACTAACACGTCCTCTACTTGTCCATAAGCCTATTTTCTTGAATTGTCTGCCATCTCTAATGAGATTTTAGCAGCTTGCACCCCATAGATTCTCAGTTTCTCTATTACAGAGAGGGGCATGAGGTTTATTCCTGAACCAAGGTCACACAGAGCCTTAAAGATCATGGTGCCTATGGTACAAGGTATTATGAACTTTCCAGGATCTTGTCTCTTCTGAGGCAATGTCAGTTGATCCAGATCACTTAGTTCATTGGTGAACAAGGGAGGCTCATCTTCCCAAGTGTCAATACCAAATAATTTGGCATTTAGCTTCATGATTGCACCAAGGAACTTGGTAGCTTGCTCTTCAGTGACATCCTCATTCTCTTCAGAAGAGGAATACTCATCAGAGCTCATGAATGGCATAAGGAGGTTCAATGGAATCTCTATGGTCTCTAGATGAGTCTCAGATTCCTTAGGTTCCTCAGAGGGAAGCTCCTTATGGATCACTAGACGTCCCAGGGGGTCTTCCCCCTTGGGATTCACGTCCTCTCCTTTCCTTACAGGTTCGGCCATGGTACTTATGTCAACGGCCTTGCACTCTCCTTTTGGATTCTCTTCTGTATTGCTTGGGAGAGTACTAGGAGGGATTTCAGTGATCTTTTTACTCAGAGAAGAAAAGAGGAAGATAAAAATCTGAACTCAGAAAGAGAGAAAGAGAAGGTTCGGATTTTTGGTGGGTGAGGGGGAGATGTTAGTAGATGAATGAATAAATAGAAGGAGATGAGAGAGAAGGAATTTTCGAAAATAATTTTTGAAAAAGAGTTAGTGATTTTCGAAAATAGTTTTTGAAAAATGTTAGTAATTTTGGAAAATTAAGATTTAAAAATTAAAATAATTAGTTAATTAAAGAGAAATTTTTTTGAAAAAGGGGGAGACATTTTCGAAAATTAGAGAGAGAGAGTTAGTTAGGTGGTTTTGAAAAAGACAAGAAACAAACAAGAAGTTGGTTAGTTAGTTGAAACAAATTTTGAAAAGATAAGGAGTTAGGAAGTTAGAGAAGATGTTTTGAAATCAAATTTTTGAAAAAGATAAGATAAGAAGATATTTTTGAAAATATATGATTGAAATTAGTTTTTGAAAAAGATTTGATTTTTAAAATCACAATTAAAGACTTGATTCACGAGAAATCACAAGATATGATTCTAGAACTTAAAGTTTGAATCTTTCTTAACAGGCAAGTAACAAACTTGAAATTTTTTATCAAAACATTAATTGTTATTGTTATTTTCGAAAATATGATGTAAAATTAAGAAAAAGATTTTTGAAAAATATTTTTGAAATTTTCGAAAATAACTAAGAAAAATTTGGATGATTTCTCCATGATGGATTATAGGTGTTTCCATAAGGTTCACCTAAGTAATTCACCTCTGCTATTGCAGGGTTTTCAGGATCATAAGTTTCTTCTGCATAAGAAGCCTCTTGAGTACTGTTGGATGCAGCTTGCATTCCATTCAGACTCTGAGAAATCATATTGACTTGCTGAGTCAATATTTTATTCTGAGCCAATATGGCATTCAGAGTATCAACTTCAAGAACTCCCTTCTTCATAGGCGTCCCATTACTCACAGGATTCCTCTCAGAAGTGTACATGAACTGGTTATTAGCAACGATGTCAATGAGTTCTTGAGCTTCTGCAGGTGTTTTCTTTAGGTGAATGGATCCACCTGCAGAAGTATCCAATGACATCTTTGATAGCTCAGATAAACCATCATAGAATATATCCAGGATGGTCCATTCTGAAAGCATGTCAGAAGGACACTTAAGAGAGAAAAAGGGAAAGATATTTTTTTTGATTTTTGAATTTTTAATGATGAGAGAGAAAAACAAGAAAAATGATGCAATGCATGAAATTTTTAGATTAAAATAATGAATGCATTCATCCAGATAGGATTCAACATGTTACCATGAAACTCTAGAATTCATTCTTGAAAGTTTTGAAGCCATAGAATAATTTATTTTTGAAAACATTATTTTTATTATTATTATATTTTTCTTTTTGAAAACTTTTTGAAAAGAAAACGAAAAGAAAGTTACCCAATCTGAGCAACAAGATGAACCGTCAGTTGTCCAAACTCGAACAATCCCCGGCAACGGCGCCAAAAACTTGGTGCACAGAAATTGTGATTACACTTTGATTATGTAAAATTCATTGCTCTTTCTTTCCCTGGAAATGGCGCCAAAAACATGATGCCAATACCATGGTTCACAACTTCGCACAACTAACCAGCAAGTGCACTAGGTCGTCCAAGTAATACCTTACGTGAGTAAGGGTCGAATCCCACGGAGATTGTTGGTATGAAGCAAGCTATGGTCACCTTGAAAATCTCAGTCGGGCGGATATAAAATAGTAATGGGGTTTTTGAAAGTAATTAATAAAATAGGGATAGAAATACTTATGTATATCATTGGTGAGAATTTCAGATAAGCGTATGGAGATGCATTCATTCCTCTGAACCTCTGCTTTCCTGCTGTCTTCATCCAATCAATCTTACTCCTTTCCATGGCTGGCTTTATGTAATGTATCACCATTGTCAATGGCTACTTTCGGTCTTCTCTCGGGAAAATGATCCAAATGCCCTGTCACGGCACGGCTAATCGTCTGGAGGCATCACCCTTGTCAATGGTTACATCTTATCCTCTCAGTGAAAATGGTCAACGCACCCTGTCACGGCACGGCTATTCATCTGTCGGTTCTCGATAATGCTGGAATAGGATTTACTATCCTTTTGCGTCTGTCACTACGCCCAGCAATTGCGAGTTTGACGCTCGTCACATTCATTCAATCATTGAATCCTACTCAGAATACCACAGACAAGGTTTAGACTTTCCGGATTCTCTTGAATGCCGCCATCATTCTAGCTTACACCACGAAGATTCCGATTAAGAGATCTAAGAGATACTCATTCAATCTAATGTAGAACGAAAGTGGTTGTCAGGCACGCGTTCATAGGGAATGATGATGATTGTCACATTCATCACATTCAGGTTGAGGTGCGAATGAATATCTTAGAAGCGAAACAAGATGAATTGAATAGAAAACATTAGTACTTTGCATTAATCGTTGAGGAACAGCAGAGCTCCACACCTTAATCTATGGAGTGCAGAAACTCTACCGTTGGAAATACATAAGTGAAAGGTCCAGGCATGGCCGAGAGGCCAGCCCTCAAAACGTGATCAATAGTCTCCTAAGATGAACAATGGATTAAAACTGAGACCAAAGATGAATAATACAATAGTAAGAGGTCCTATTTATAATAAACTAGCTACTAGGGTTTACAGAAGTAAGTAATTGATGCATAAATCCACTTCCGGGACCCACTTGGTGTGTGCTTGGGCTGAGCTTGAGTGTTGCACGTGTAGAGGTCCTTCTTGGAGTTGAACGCCAGCTTTTGTGCCAGTTTGGGCGTTGAACTCCACTTTGCAGCTTGTTTCTGGCGCTGGACGCCAGAATTGGGCAGAGGGCTGGCGTTGAACGCCAGTTTGCATCGTTTAAACTTGGGCAAAGTATGGACTATTATATATTGCTGGAAAGCCCTGGATGGCTACTTTCCAACGCAATTGGAAGCGCGCCATTTTGAGTTCTGTAGCTCCAGAAAATCCACTTTGAGTGCAGGGAGGTCAGAATCCAACAGCATCAGCAGTCCTTCTTCAACCTCTGAATCTGATTTTTGCTCATGTCCCTCAATTTCAGCCAGAAAATACCTAAAATCACAAAAAAACACACAAACTCATAGTAAAGTCCAGAAATGTGAATTTAACATAAAAACTAATGAAAACATCCCTAAAAGTAACTAGATTCTCCTAAAAACATACTAAAAACAATGCCAAAAAGCGTATAAATTATCCGCTCATCAGGACTCCAAGTCACTCTCGGTACCGTCTAGTGATTCGGTATGTTCCCAAGAGAGGCCGAAGTACTCGCCGTATAATCCAACCGCCGTCTAGCTTGCCGACTGTGTAACAAAGTTCTTTCAATCTCAGGATCGAACTCGGCTAAACTAGAATTCGGTTGAGACCGAGTCATCAAACTTGGGAGTCATAGCACACATACAAAAGAAATCTAAACTATGGCTAAGTATTAAAAGAAAGTAAACTATCTACAATATTCACATATTCACATAACCAATATCAAGGCATATGTTGCAACCATTCCTCGGTAACGGCGCCAAAAATTTGATGGACCCCGTGGACTATGTTGGTATAGAATTTCTCAATAGAATCCCGTTGCAAGTATAGCTCTTCCCAACAACAATCCTCGAGTATCAA
This sequence comes from Arachis ipaensis, assembly GCF_000816755.2. Lineage (NCBI taxonomy): Eukaryota > Viridiplantae > Streptophyta > Magnoliopsida > Fabales > Fabaceae > Arachis > Arachis ipaensis. The sequence continues at coordinate 64,649,742 of NC_029788.2, forward strand.
ATTTAGAAGGGAATTTGGTTGTCACAAGTTCAACCCCAATAAAAGTAACCAAAGTATTCAAACCTCGGGTCGTCTCACAAGGAGTGGGCAAACATGTGCTTCAACATTGGTTAGAAATCCGGGGTTGCAAGTCATGAGCAAGAAATTAAACTAGGAATCTTAACAAGCAAGTAATATTGGTATGCAAGAAACTAATTCAAACATTTAGAGCAAAAATGTAAATAATTCTAAACTAAGCAAGTAACTATAACTTAGACAAGGCAATTGAGATTTTTGGGTTTTCAAATATAAATGATAAAAGCAACTCTTGACTAGGCATGGGAATTGGGGTCACCATCCTTGTCTAATAACCATATCTTGACAATTATGAGGAACTAAACCCATTAAGTTTACTTCTATACTTGAAGTATATTAAATGGTTTGGTGAACATCAACCCATAAGGTCCAACTTCACTACCAATTGACTTGATAGTAGGCTAGTGTCAATGGCTATCAAATTGACCACTAAGGAATCCCAAATCATCAAATCCATTAGACCCAATGACTCAAGTTTACCCAATTCTCTTAGCCTAGGCCAAGAGAAAAAAGAACTACTCCATAATCAAAGGAAACATTTCATCAAACACATGGTAAGCATTAATAAAAGACATATTCAAATTGCAATTAAATTGAAACAAACAAGTACCCACTAACAATTATCAACATACAATTACTCAAACAAAACAATTAATCATGGAAACCAGCAATGCAACAATAACAAATCATGATCCACAAAATTCATGAAATGGGTATAAAATGACAAACAACAAGGAAACATAAAACTAACACAAGATCAAAACAAAATTATACTAGAGAATTCAAATTGAACAATTAAAACTAGTAATTAACAAGATCCAATTCAGAATTCAACAAGGGAAGATCAAATTAAAGCTAGATCTGGAGAGGAAAAAGGAATTCTCTCTCTAGAAGAACATAGAACCAAAACTAGCTAAAAATTATGTCTATGTGTAAAATGATTGATCCCCCTCTTTCCCCCTAGCATCCTTGGGTCTTTTCCATGCAGAAACTGCTTGAATTTGGGCCTGATGAGCCTCAGAAATCGCCAGGCACGATTTTATTTAATGAGGTCACGTGCAGCCTTCCGCGCGTGGGCGCTATGCGTGCGTGCGCGCCAATTGCTTTTGTAATCCACGCGTGCGCGCCATGTGCGCGTGCGCGTCGGTGTGATTTCTCTGATCCACGCGGATGCGTCCATCCTTGCACGCCGCTTCTAGCTATCCTCATGCGCGCGTGCGCGTACAGTGCGCGTGCGCGTCCATTGTGAAGTTCCCAAAATCCAAATCTTCATGTTCCTTCCTCTTGTGCATGCTTTCCTTCTCTCTTCTAGGACATTCTTGTCCTATAATTCCTGAAATCACTCAACAAATACATCACGACATTGAATGGCAATAAAAGATGATCAAAATATAGCAATTCTAAAGCAAAATAAGCATGTTTTTCATCATGAAGCAAAATCAGGAAGAGAACACAAAACCATTAATTTCCTGTGAATAAGTGTGAGAAATATTGACAAAATCCTCCAAATTCTACACAATATAAACCCCAAAATTAGGGTTTATCAATAGGCTATGACATATGGATTCTTACCCTTGCGTTGTGCTAACGCGGCTCCCACGACAAAATTTGAAGCATCACACATTATTTCGAATGGCCGACTCCAATCCGACCCTCGCACGATGGGAGCTTGGGTCAATGCTACCTTGAGCTTGTCAAAAGCCTCCATGCACTCCTTACTTAGATCAAACTCAATGTCCTTTTGCAACAATCTTGAGAGAGGCAATGCTACCTTACTAAAGTCCTTTATAAATCTTTGATAAAATCCTGCATATCCAAGGAATGAACGGATTTCCCTCTCGGAAGAGGGGTAAGGCAAGCTAGATATAAGATTGATCTTTGCTGGATCTACAGAATACCATATTTGGAAACAATATGTCCTAAAAAAATGCCTTGCCTAACCATGAAATGGCACTTCTCAAAATTTAAGACAAGGTTGGATTTACTACATCTTTCCAAGACTTTTTCAAGTTTATCCAAGCAATGATCAAAAGAATCACCATATACCGTGAAGTCATCCATGAATACCTCCATGCATTGCTTTAGAAAATCCGCAAATATGCTCATCATGCACCTTTGGAAAGTTGCCGGTGCATTGCATATGCCAAATGGCATACGCTTGTAGGCATAAGTTCCAAAGGGGCAAGTAAATGTTGTTTTTTCTTGGTCCTCTAGAACAATGTGTATTTGGAAGTACCCCGAATAGCCATCTAGAAAGCAATAATAAGGTTTACCAGATAGCCGATCAAGCATTTGATCGATAAACGGAAGTGGAAAATGATCCTTTCTAGTGGCCGAGTTCAACCTTCGGTAGTCGATACATACCCTCCAAGAGTTTTGCACCTGCGTAGCTATGAGCTCCCCGCTCTCATTCTTGATTGTGGTCACCCCAGATTTCTTTGGCACAACTTGAATGGGACTCACCCATTCACTATTCGAAATGGGGTAAATGATGTCCGCCTCTAGTAACCGGGTTACCTCCTTCTTGACAACCTCTAGAATGGTAGGATTCAATTGTCTTTGAGGTTGTCGAACGGGTCTAGTTTCTTCTTCTAAGAAGATCTGGTGCTCACACACTTAGGGACTTATCCCCACTAGATCCGCCAAGCTCCACCCTATTGCCCTTTTGTTCTTCCTCAAAACACATAGCAACTTATCTTCTTTTTGAGGATTTAGTTCCCTTGCTACAATCACTGGGAACTTGTGGCTTTCATCAAGGTATGAGTACTTTAGGTGGGGCGGTAGTGGCTTTAATTCAAGCTTTTGCTCTTGAATCGACACTTGAACTTCTTCACTTGGATCTTCACTATTTTCTTCAATCATATGTTTCTCATCTAGCTTTGTATAATGCACTTCGGCCACAATGTTGTCAATTAAATCACACCGGAATATGGAATGGTTCTCCGGTGGGTGCTTCATTGCTTCTTCTAAGCTAAAACTTACGACTCTCCCATCTATCTCAAATGAGTAGGTTCCCGAATGGGCATCCAACTTGAATCTAGAGGTCCTCAAAAAACGGCCTCCCAAGTAGGATAGATGATGTCCTTTCAGATTCACTTTGTGGCATCTCAAGGATATGAAAATCAATTGGAAATACCAAACCCTTTATGTTGACCAACACATCTTCCACAATACCCGTCACAGTTATTATGCTCTTGTCCGCAACACAAACCTAGCCACCGACCGCTTCAACGGTGGAAGCTTCAATATATGATAAATGGAAAGAGGCATAATGCTAACACATGCACCAAGGTCACACATACAATCAATGAATTAAACTCCATCAATGATACAAGAGACTAAGCACGGGCCCGGATCAACACACTTTTTCGGGATGGCTCCCATCAAAACCGAAATAGAAATCCCCAATGGAATGGTCTCTAACTCATGGATTCTATCTTTGTTCATACACAAGTCCTTAAGAAACTTCGCATATTTAGGCACTTTATGTATAGCATCAAAGCGAGGGATAGTTACCTCCACTTTCTTGAACATCTCTACCATTTTTGGGTTAAGTTTCACACACTTCTTAGTGTTTGTTGCCAATGTGGGAAATAGAATTGGTTGAGCCACTTCCTCCAAGACTTGTTCCTTTCTAAGGACTTCACTCCTTGGTTGAGGGTCTTCATCAACTATCGGTTGTGCTTCCTCCTCCTCTTCTATTTCTTCTATCTCAACTATATCCTCCTCTTGAGCAACTATCATTGGGCTAGGTGCCTTTGAGCCCCTCTCTTTCAATTGAGTTCCGGACCTCAAGGCTATGGCGTTGATGCCACCCTTGGGGTTGGGTAGAGGTTGAGAAGGTATGGCACTAGAGTTTGGAGCTTGAGGAGTGGAGGTAGAAGGTGGCTCCATACGAGCAATCAGAGCTTAAAGGGTGGAAGTGAGGCCATTAAGACTTGGGTTGAGTGTATTTTGGAGTTCCTTTTATCCTTGGAGTATGGACTGGAGTGTCTCATCTTGATTTAAAGAAGGGAAAGGATAGGTGATTTGTGGTGCTTGTGATTGGTTGGGTGAAGGTGGTTGTCTATGGGGTGGTATGTAGGTTTGGTAGTTCCTTCCTTGGTTTGGTTGTTGAGGTGGTGGGTTTTGTGAGTATCGGTTTTGTGGGTTGTTGGTATTCCATCTTTGGTTACCTCTGTTGTCCCTACCTCCTTATTGATAATTGTCCCGCCGACCTTGGTTGGAGCTATCCCTCCAACCTTGATTAGAGTTGTTGCTCCCTTGGTTATAATTGCCTCCTTGTTGGGGGTACCTTTGGTTGAAATTGCTCCCTTGTGAATGGTATCCTTGATTAGGGCACTCATAGAAGAAGCGATCATAGAAGTTGTGGGTAGCCGCTAAGGTATTATCTTCTTGGAGACTTGGACATTCATCCGTGTAGTGGGAGTAGCATGAACAAATACCACATACTTTTTGGGGACCAATTGTTGGCTTTGTTGGTGTTGTAGAGGTGGTGGAGGTTGTTGTTGATTCACTTGGAGTTGGTTTAGAATACTTGTTATCTCACACAAGGTCCTGGTAAGGGTGGCGGTCTCACCACTAGAAGAGACTTCATTCACGGCCTTTGGGCGGTTGATTCTCCGTCTAGCATGTTGAGTGGACTCAGCCAAGTCGGTAATGAGTTGCCATGCCTCCTCCGCCGTCCTATACTTTGACAAAGAACCATTGCTTGAGGTATCCAATAGATTCTTATCTTGCTCTCTCATGCCTTTGCACACATAGCTAAGCAATACTTGAGTGTCAATCATGTAGTTCGCACATGAGTCAAGAAGTTTGTGAAACCGCTCCCAATATTCGTATAAAGTCTCTATCTCGCCTTGTACAATACATGAGATCTCCTTTCTTAACTTGTCTGTCATTTCCACGAGCATGAATTTATCATGGAATTCTCTTCTAAGAAAGTCCCAATCAGAGACAACATCACTAGGTAAGGTATAAAACCACTCCTTGGCTCTTCCCTCAAGAGAGAAAGGGAAGGCAAACAACCATATAGCCACTTCATCGGATCCTTCCCGCCTAGTGGTCAAGCATACACCATGAAAGTCCTTGAGGTGTGTAATTTGATCTTGTGCGGGAAGTCCATGGAACTTTGGTAGAAGATTGATGAGAGCGGTCTTAAGTTCAAAGTTTGCATTCAAGTTGGGATGAAGCACATGAAGAGGTTGGAGAACAAAGTCCGGTACACCCGCTTCCTTAAGAGTAACTCTCCTTGGAGCGGCCATATTGTCAACACCTATATCAAAAGAAGAACTATTAGTAGTATCAACGAAAGAGTAATTAGTGCCTTCTTTGAATGACAAATCAGTATCCACCTCGGATATGGTTGGTGAATTGGTAAAAACCTTTTCACCTTCCTCAAAGGCTAACCGCCTCTGAGCTTGCCTAATATGAAGCAAAGTTCTTTCAATTTTGGAATCAATTGGTGCCAAGCTTGGATTTGGTAGTGAACGCGTCATACAATGAAGGAGATAAGAAGCTCATGACATCAAGTAGTACTTAAGCAAGGATTAATCCTAACTAACAATCAACCAAACAAACAATCAAGAGAGAAATGCAAGTATCCACATATTAATATATTTACACTAACCAATAGAATGGCACACATAAGCAATTCCCCGGCAACAGTGCCATTTTGATGAACAAAAATTCTTATGCCGGTATAGAAATTAGCAATGAATCCAATCGTGAGTATAGTCTAACCGACACGCAAATATCGCATCAAATAATTCTAAAATCTATGACCGAGAGTATTAATCTCGGGTCATTCTCCCTAGGAATTACCTTAGAATGCATATCATTGATTAGGAAGTCTTTTGTGGTCTTGAGAGTCGGTGCAAGAATTAAAACTAACAAAAGTAAACAACAATTAATTGAGATAAAAGCCTTGGCAAAGGGTGAGTATTAGAAGTTCCATCATTGTAGTTTCCTTCAATTGTGATAAGAATTAATTATTACTTCACTTAGTTAACCCCCTAATAATGGAGGAAAGTCAAGTGAGAGTAACTAACTTGAGTCACAAGTCCTAGCCTAACCCTAGGGAAGTCTAGCTTTAGTGCACTCCAAGTCAATTAGCAATTCTCAATTCCTAATCAACAATTGACATCCACTATTCAAGTGTCTCCAATAACTCAACCCCTAAGCCAAGTAAGAGAAATCTACTTCATAGCTAGGGTTATCATTTTCACAAACAATTGGTAGGCAATCATAGAAGACATGATGAAATTGAGAGAAAAAAGAGTTGAATTAAAGCTATCTAATCCAAGTAATCTTCAACAATCAAGCAATTGAATGAAATTCCTCAATTCATTAATCAAAATTCAAAGAAACAAGGTCACAAATCTAGATCCAAGAGATTGAATCAAAAGAACACTAATTGAGAGTAGAAAAAGAGTAGATCTACAACTTGTATCAAAGTAAAGTGAATTAGCAATGGATCTCTCCAAGGAATCAAAGCAGAATTGCAATTGAGAGAGCAAAATCCTAGAGAGAAGTTGGAGTTTCTTTCTCTAAAAGCCAAAATGTAACTAACTACCCCCAAAAAATCTAGAATGATGTCTAATTGTCCTAATCTCCTTAATCCTTGATCTTCTTATGCTCTTCCCGCCAGAATTCTTCCGCAAAACAGGGCCTGCCCTTGCCTAAAATTGCTGGTCATGTTTTCTTCTCAAAAAATCAGGTACGGCTATCGGCGCGTACGTGCATAGTACGCGTACGCATCCCTGGGGCTTTTTACGAGTGTGTGCATAGGCACGCAGTACGCGCGCGCGTCCAAGTATTTCTGGCCCAGCCATATAAGCGCGCCGACTTCTCGTTTCGGCTCCATCTAGCCAGCCTTGAGGATGTATGATAAACCCCAATTTTGTGGTTTATATTGTGTAGAATTTGGGGGGTTTTGTCAATATTTCTCACACTTATTCACAAGAAATGCATGGTTTTGTGTTCCCTTCCCAATATTGCTCCATGATGAAAAATATGCTTCTTTTGCCTTAAAATTGCCATATTTTAATCCTCTTTTTATTGCCATTCGATGTCGTGATGTATTTGTTGAGTGATTTCAGGAACTATAGGGTAGGAATGGCCTAGAAGAGAGAAAGAAAGCATGCACAAGAGGAAGGAACATGAAGATTTGGATTTTGGGAAACTCAGCATTGGTGCACACGCGTACTCCACGCGTACGCGTGGATGAGGATAGGTGGAAGTGGCGCGCGAGGATGGACGCATCTGTGCGGATTAGAGGATTCCCATCGATGCGCACGCGCACCTGGCACACACGCATGGATCATGAAAGCAATCGGCGTGCACGCACGCATGGCACGCACGCGTAGAAAGCTGCACGTGACCTCATTAAAGAAAATTGTGCTTGGCGATTTCTGAGGCTCATCAGGCCCAAATTCAAGCTGTTTCTGCATGGAAAAGACCCAAGGATGCTAGGGGAAAAGAGGGGATCATTCATTTTACACTAGATATAATTTTTAGCTAGTTTTTGGTTCTTTGTTCTTCTAGAGAGAGAAAACCTTGTTCCTCTCTAGATCTAGCTTTAATTTGATCTTCCCTTGTTGAATTCTGAATTGAATCTTATTAATTACTAGTTTTAATTGTTCAATTTGAATTCCTTAGTATAATTTTGCTTAGATCTTGTGTTAGTTTTATGAATTCTTGTCAATTGTCATTTTATACCCATTTCATGAATGTTGTGAATCTTGATTTGTTGATGTTACATTGATGATTTCTATGATTAATTGTGTTGTTTGAGTGATTGTATGTGGATAATTGTTAGTGGGTACTTGTTAATTTCAATTTAATTGTAATTGGAACATGTCTTTTGTTAATGCTTACCATGTGTTTGATGAATTATTTACTTTGATTATGGAGTAGTTCTATTTACTCTTGGCCTAGGCTAAGGGAATTGGGTAAACTTGAGTCATTGGGTCTAATGGATTTGATGATTTGAGAACCCCTAGTGGTCAATTTGATAGCCATTGACACTAACCTATTACTAAGTCAATTAGTAGTGAGGTTAGAACTTATGGGTTGATGTTTACCAAACCATTTGACGTACTTCAAGTATAGAAGTAGACTTAATGAGTTTAGTTCCTCATAATAGTCAAGATATGGTTATTAGACAAGGATAGTGACCCCAATTCCTATGCCTAGCCAAGAGTTTCTTTTATCATTCCTATTTGAAAACCCAAAATTCTTGATTTCTTTGTCTTAGTTATAGTAACTTATTTAGTTTAGAATAGAATTATATTGGATGTTACTTTGTTTGTTTGGAATTGCTCATATCTTGCTTAGTTATTTAAATTAGTTTCTTGCAATTTAAGATTACTTGCTTGTTAAGATTCCTAGTTTAAATTCTTGCTCATGACTCACAACCCCAGATTTCTAACCAATGTTGAAGCACATGTTTGCCCATTCCTTGTGAGATGACCCGAGGTTTGAATACTTCGGTTATTTCTATTGGGGTTGAACTTGTGACAACCAAATCCCTTTCTAAATTTGATACTCGAGGATTCTTATTGGTAGAGCTATACTTGCAACGCGACCTTACCAAGAGATTCTTTACCGATATAAATCCCCCTCGATATCAAATTTTTGGCACCGTTGCCGTGGAATGGTTGCAACATATGCCTTGATATTGGTTATGTGAATATGTGAATATTGTAGATAGTTTATTTGCTTTCAATACTTAGCAATAGTTTAGATTCCTTTTATATTTGTGCTATGACTCTCAAGTTTGATGACTCGGTCTCAACCGAATTCTAGCTTAGCCGATTTTGATCCCGAGATTGAAAGAACATTGTTACACACTCGGCAAGCTAGACGGTGGTTAGATTATACAGCTAGTACTTCGGCCTCTCTTGAGGAACACACCGAATCACTAGGCGGTACCGAGAGTGACTTGGAGTTTGCTACTTCCTATTCTTCTGTTGGCACTAATAATACATCTTTGTATCCTACAGGTGAGCCACACATGGTGGAGCCACGATGGATCGCTTTGCATGAGCAAGGAGCTCCGGATATCATACTTCAACCATTGCAAGCAAGGTATCCTAACCTTGATCAAAACTCTGAGTTGAAGAGTAGCTTGATACATCTACTTCCTAAGTATCATGGGTTGCCGGGTCAAAACCCTATCCGACATCTAAAGGATTTTCAAGTTGCTTGTTCTATGGCTCGAAGGCATGGAGCCGATGAGGTGGCTATCATGTTTTTTCCCTTCCCTTTCTCTTTTGAAGGGCAAGCGAAGATATGGTTTTATTCGCTAGCAGATGAGATTGCGACCAATTGGGATTTCTTGAGAAGAGAGTTTCTAGATAAATTCTTCCCACCGGAGAAGACCGACTACATCCGGAAGGAGATTTCGGGTATAATGCAAAAAGACCAAGAGAGTTTGTATGAGTATTGGTCTCGGTTCAAAAGGCTATTGGAATCTTGTCCACACCATGGAATGAACACTCACTTGCTCATTAGCTACTTCACCGGAGGTCTTTATGTGGAAGATAGAAGATTGCTCACTGCTTCTAGTGGTAGTTCCCTTTCGAAAAACAAAACAGAGGGAGATGCTTGGAATTTTATAAAGGATGTTACCGAGGCTACACAACATACAAAGGTGAGAATTAATCCTCTCAAGGGTGTGGTAGAACCATCCCCTTCCGAATCAAGCCTAACCAAAGCACTTGGGGATATGATCACCATCCTCACGCAAATTCAAAAAGATCAAAAGGAATACTACTCCATCGAAGCTGTCCAAGCCCCACCTCCTGCTACTCAACTTGAAGGCCCTCCTAGGATTTGTGGTTTGTGCTCTAGCACCACACATTACACCGATCAATGCCATCAAATTCAAGAAGAACATGCTCTTTTAGTGGCCAATGTGAATTACAACAACCATCCGCCCTATCCTTCTCAAGGCCAAAACAACTACCCTCATGGTAGTAATCAACATCAAGGGTGGAGGGATAATGCACAAGGGAGCAATCAAAACCAAAGATGGAACAACTCTTCTTCTCATCACAACAACAACCAATCTTCATCCCAATACCACCATAACAACACCAACTACCAAGCCAACCAAGGCCATTCCAACCAAAACCAAAATAACTACACCAAATACCAAGCACCACACCATAGAAAACAATTTAACCAAACTCTTCCATCTTCCAAAAATCAAGTTGATGAGCTTAGAGCCGCCACAGAGAAACGGGACGAGAGCAACAAGGCTCAATTTGATGCCTTGGGTGCTCAATTGGATAACCTCACCAATATGCTTTCAAAGATGGCCATGTCAAACCAACCCTCAACCCCCAACAATAACACTAACCAACCCTCAAGCTCTTTTAACCTTCCATCCCAACCCCAACCAAACCCAAATGGCGGTCTCAATGCCATCACTCTACGGTCGGGGACTACATTGGAGGAGATACCTCCAAGGGTTATGGAAGACATTAATGAGGAAGAAGTGGTTGTTGAAGTTCCACATGAAGAAGAGGTGGTAGACAAAAGGCATGAGGAAGAAGGAGTAAGCCTCAAGGAACCCAAGAGGAAAGCTATAGTGGATGACTTCATTCCTATTCCATTCTCATTCATGGTGAAGATAGCAAAGAAAACACCAAAATTTGATTTGAACATGCTTCAAGTTTTCAAGAAGGTTGAGGTAACCATACCACTTCTTAATGCTATTCAATAAGGATAGGATAGGAGAATTGGAGACATTATCCTTGGGTAGTTCAATTTCTTCCTTGATGGAACCTATTCCAAAGAAATGTGGTGACCCTGGACCTTGTTTGGTGTCTTGTTGTATTGGTGGGCGCACTTTTCAGGATTGTATGTGTGACCTGAGAGCTTGCGTAAGCATCATGCCGCTTTCTATCTATGTGCGGTTGAGTTTAGCTCCATTAAAGAAGTCGGCGGCGAGGTTTGCTTTAGCTGATAAAAGTGTGATTACAGTGATGGGAATAGTAGAAGATGTACTTGTGGCGATCAAGGATTTGGTTTTTCCGGTTGACTTTTACATCCTTGAAATGCCTCCAACAGAAAATAGAAGCTCATCCTCCATTCTACGTGCTAGACCCTTCCTCAAGACCTCTAAATTCAAGTTAGATACCTTCACCGGCACATATTCCTTTGAGGTTGGAGACAAAACTATCAAGTTCAATTTAGAAGAAGCCATGAAGCATCCTCCCGAAGAGCATTCCATTCTCCGATGTGATGTAATTGATGAAGTGGTAGCAGAAGTGCAAGAAGAAGACCACAACAAGCTATGCTACCCTATTGTTGAAGAGACGGGTGACCAAGAGGATGAACATGAGAAAGTTGTTAAGAATGAACTCCATGAGCTTGATGAAAAGGAACCTCAGCTTGAGGCAAAAAGTGAACTGAAGCCTCTTCCATCTCATTTGAAGTATGATTTCTTAGAGGACAACCAAAAGTTTCCGGTCATTATTGCTAGTGAGCTTTCAAGTGAAGAAGAAGAAGAAAAGCTCCTAGATGTTCTAAGAAAGTACAAGAAAGCAATTGGATGGAGCCTAGCTGATATTGTGGGGATTGACCCTCGCAAGTGCATGCATCGCATATTTTTCCAAGAGGGAGCTAGACTGGTTAGGCAACCGCAAAGAAGGCTCAACCCGACCATCCTCTATGTGGTAAAGAAGGCGGTCACTAGACTACTTGATGCGGGTATCATATACCCAATTTCTGACAGTGAATGGGTGAGCCCGGTCCAGGTTGTTCCCAAGAAATCGGGCATCACTGCAATTAAAAATGATGATGGTGAAGTGGTCACCAAGAGGGTACAAAATGCGTGGCGATTGTGCATAGATTATAGAAGATTGAACGACGCTACAAGAAAGGACCACTACCCCTTGCCCTTTATCGATCTGATGTTAGACCTTTTGGCGGGTAAATCCCATTATTGTTTTCTTGATGGATTCACTGGTTACTTCCAGATTTACATTGCTCCTGAAGATCAGGAAAAGACCACATTCACTTGTCCGTTTGGCACCTTTGCCTATAAAAGGATCCCATTTGGACTATGTAATGCACCTGCTACTTTTCAGCGGTGTATGACGAGTGTCTTTTTCGATCTAATGGAGAATTGTCTGGAAGTCTTTATGGATGACTTCAGTGTTTATGGAACTTCATTTGATTGTTGCTTAGAGAACTTGGCCAAGGTCTTAGCTAGATGTGTTGACACTAACCTTGTCTTGAATTTTGAAAAATGTCACTTTATGGTGAGATAAGGTATAGTGTTAGGACATGTAATATCCCATGAAGATATTTCTGTAGACCCGGCCAAGGTCGATGTTATCACCACTTTACCTCACCCCTCATCTGTGAGGGAGGTCTGCTCGTTTTTAGGACATGCAGGATTCTATAGGCGCTTTATCAAAGATTTCAGCAAGATTGCTTTGCCATTGTCGCGCCTACTCCAAAAAGATGTGGATTTTGAGTTTGACACTGAATGTGTGAAAGCTTTTGAAGAGCTAAGGAGAGTTTATACCACAGCACCAATCATGCGAGGCCCCAACTGGACGTTTCCATTCGAGATAATGTGCGATCCGTCAAACCATGCTGTAGGTGCCGCGCTTGCACAGCGCGATGGTAAACACCCTTATGTCATTGCTTACTCTTCTAAAACATTGGATGCGGCACAATCCAACTATACCACTACTGAAAAGGAACTCCTAGCTATTGTTCATGCTTTAGATAAATTCAGATCTTATTTGCTAGGATCAAAGATAGTGGTATACACGGATCACGCAGTTTTAAAGTACTTATTGACAAAGAATGAGTCAAAGCCTAGACTTATATGTTGGATCTTGCTCTTACAAGAATTTGACATTGAGATTAGGGACCGGAGTGGGTCTCCAAAGTTAGTTGCGGATCATTTAAGCCACATTGAGAACTTAAAATTTGACCCATTTCCGATCAATGACTCATTCCCATTGGATAGTTTGCATGCTGTGTCGGATAGTTTTCCTTGGTTTGCCCTAATGGCGAACTACTTGGTTGCGAAACTCTTCCCTCCCAACTTTTCTAAACAACAAAGGGATAAGTTGAGGAGGTGATTCCAAATACTATATTTGGGATAACCCTCACTTGTGGAAGAGGGGAGTAGACCAAGTAATTCAAAGATGTGTCCCAGAATCTGAAATCCAACCCATTCTTGAAGCTTGCCATTCGTTCGAATGTGGTGGCCACTTTGTCCCACAAAGGACCGCTAAAAAGGTGTTGTATTGTGGATTCTGGTGGCCAACCTTATTCAAGGATGCTAACCGGTTCTGTGTGTCTTGCCATCAGTGTCAAAAGTCAAGAAACACATCCCAAAGGGATGAAATGCCTCAGCAACCTATGCTGTTCTGTGAGATATTTGATGTATGGGGCATTGACTTTATGGGACCGTTTCCCAATTTTAGTAGATATCTGTACATTCTGTTAGCGGTTGACTACGTGTCAAAGTGGGTAGAAGCAATACCTACCCGCCTTGACGACGCCAATACCGTCATTTCTTTTATTAGGAATAACATTGTATGCCATTATGGGTCGCCACGAGCAATCGTGAGCGACCAAGGATCCCACTTTTGTAACAAAAAAGTAGAGGCATTACTCAAGTGATATGGAGTGTCGCATAAGGTTACTGCTGCTTATCATCTACAAACCAATGGACAAGCGAAAGTTTCCAACCGGAAAATTAAGAGAATCTTGGAGAAAGTGGTCAATCCACAAAGGAAGGATTGGAGCCTCCGGTTAGGAGATGCACTATGGGCATATAGAATGGCCTACAAGGCTCCGTTAGGGATGAGTCCCTTCCGGATCGTCTATGATAAGGCATGCCACCTTCCGGTGGAAATTGAACATAGAGCCTATTGGGCGGTAAAGCAGTGTAACATGGATTTGACCAAGGCGGGTGAAGCCATAAAATTGCAGCTAGAGGAGCTTGAGTGTTTGAGGAACGAATCATATGAGAATGCACGGATCTACAAAGAAAAGACTAAAGTATTTCATGATCATCACATCCGGAAGAAGGACTTTCAAGAAGGTGATGAGGTTTTCCTCTACAACTCGAGGCTTCGATTCATGCCTAGCAAGCTCCGCTCTAGATGGGAAGGACCTTTCAAGGTGAAGGAGATAAAGCCCTTTGGAGTGGTGGAGTTGTTTTATCCTAAAAGTGAAGAAACTTTCAAGGAAAATGGACATAGAGTGAAGAAGTACCACGGCTACAAGCTCCCAAAAGAGCTAGAGGTGTTCCTATTGGAGGATGCACCTAGAGAAGGAGAAGCTTGAGCAAAGGACCGTCCAACTTAAGGACGTTAAAGAAAAGTGCATGGTGGAAGGCACCCCACCGTGGTAAGATCTTTCTTGTGTATACATTCTTGTTTTCGCTATATATTTTTGTGAATTTTGTGATTTCTTAATGTTGTTAATTGCATAGGATTGCTAGCTTTATTGTCCTTGTTGAATAGATAGGATGTTCATATAGTTCTCACCATTTTGGTATGGATGAATTGTTGAAGTAGAGAGAATGCTATGTTTTGAATAATGCATGAAATTGTGAAGTGTTCTCTTGCCTACTAGCTTAAGCACCTACCAAGAATGTGTTAGAATAGCTTTTGCTATATAAAATAAAAACAGAAAAAAGGAAAATGGGCACCGACGCGCCAGCGCACTGTGCGCGCGTGCATCGGTGGTGCACTTCTAACTCTTGGGCCAGAAACCCAAGAGTCACGCCCATTTTATGCCCATCTTGCGCCAGACACACACGCATCCGCGTGCTTGCCGCCTGCGCGGCCCTTGCAATTTGTCCATTGACGCGCAAGTGCACTGTGCGTGTGCGTGTCGATGATGCTATGTGGACTCCCTGGTACAAAAACCAGAGAGTCATGCCACACTTTTGCCCAGCCTGTGCCCACACCGACGCGTCCGCGCACTGCACGCGTCCACGCGGTCACCAACTGACTCAAGCACGCGCTTGCGCACTGTACGCGTCCGCATGCCTGCGTTACATGCCAACTCTGGTATAACAACCAGAAACTTAGGCCAACTTTGTGTCAGTTCTGTGCCTGGGGCACAGCTGTACTCGAACGTACGCGCCAATGATGCGCACGTGTCCCTCGATCCACCTTCGCCGACGCGCCAGCGCACTGTGCGCGCACGCGTCGGTTGCTCGAATCAATTTTAAAGCTGCATGCCCTGTTCTGTCCCTCTCCCACCTTCCTTTCTTATTTCTTTCTTCTTCTTTCTCCATCACCTCCCTTCTCTTCTTCTTCTTCCACAATCCACCACCACCGTCTTCGGCCACTCACCGGGGACAAACACCTCTTCCGGTGGCACTACATCTCTTCTATTTCTTTCTCATCTTCACAAAAGAAAATTCAACCTTGTTCTTTTACACTTCTCAAGGTTCTACTTCCTCCATATCTCATCTATTACTTTCTTTGCATTATTTCTTCTTCTAGTTAGATTCTTCTTATTGATTTACTTGTTTTCTACTTTAGTTACATGATTATATTACTTACTTTTTGTTTGCTTACTTTTCCTTTTCCTTATTTTTCCATGGATGTTCAATTTGAGCTTAAATTGCTTTAATAGATCTTTTATCATTTTTCTTTATCTTTGCCAATATGTGATGCTTATGTGATGATTAATGTTTTATTTTGGGCTTCAAATTGGTTGAGTATCTCATAATTGCTCTTTACTTGATAATTGCACACCAAGTGTTCGAGGAATTACACGAATGCCATTTTGGTTCATTTTCATTTGGGCTTAATCCGGCCACAAAAAGGGCACCTCAAAGGCCAAACTCTAAGGCGCACTCTTCATTAGGAGCCAAACCCCTATCTAAGAAGGCGAAGACACCCGCTCCTATTGATGAGAACGAGAAGAGCAAATCGGCAAAGGATTCTTCAAGATTTCCCAACCGCTTCTGTGAACTTATGTTCCCCTCCATAACTGTGAGGAAATATCATCCTGAGCATCTACTCGCTCCGCCGGACAAGTTTGCTCCTTATATTCTACCCCGCATTGAACGGCGAGGATGGGAGTTTCTTTTGAGAAAACCAAGGGGGATTAACCTCTCTTGGGTGGAAGAATTCTACACTAACTACCATCTTTCCTCTCTTCAATCGGTATACATGTGTCGGAAGCAAGTGCATTGACGCTCACTTTCTCACTATGGAGGCTAGAGGTTGGGCCCAAATCCTATCTCACTATGTGCTACCTAGCACCCACAAGTCGTCCTTCACGGCAGATCTTGCCTTGCTTGTTTGGTGTGTTCTCATGGAGAGACCGGTGAATATTCCGTTTCTTGTCAAGCAAGCGATGAGTCAAGTCCACGCCCGGGGTAATTTGCCATTTCCAGAATTAGTATCTGACTTAGTTGCTACTGCGGGTGTTCCTTGGGAAGCCAAGGACACGAAGATTATAGTTCTGGCTAAAGGTGATGTTGTCTCGAGCGAAAAATACTTACAGCTTCCCATGAACAACCCTAGCCTTGACATGGCCCCTCCACTCATTTTTCTTCCAACTCGTCATCACCACCACGGCAAAGATCCACACATCAAAGGATAGAAGATCTACACCGGAAGCTTGATAGATATGAGCGGCGCAACCAACGCCGATACACTTACATCTAGAAGCTTCTGCGTTGTGTTACCCCTAGCATGGAGGAACCCAAAATATTCACATCTACCTCAAACCCAACTGATGGGAGCTCTGATGGAGAGGATAGTGACGGTTCTGGTCCCGATTTCCCTTTGCGCATTGTTCGTATCACGGAGGACCGTGCTAAATTCTAAGTGTGGGGAGGTCGTTCGACCGATCTCCATGGGTAACAATCTCTTCCTTTCAATACCCATGGATTTATCTTCTACTTAGTAGTTAGTACATTGCATGTGTAGTTAGTCTTGCTTGTAAATACTCCTTGCATGATAGTTAGTTTCTATAGAGTTGCTTGGTCAAAATAATAACTTCTTCCCCAAGAAACTATGTTCTGGGGTATCCTACCAAATTTTTGAAAAAAAAATTTTTGCAGTAAACTTGCTTTAAGAACGTATTTTGGAACATAGTGATTGAGCTAAGAACACAAGCATGTAAGTTTTGAGCCTATTGCATGGTTACATTATCTAACCATTATTTCCCATTCTTGTGTGCATATCTCTCTCTATGATTGTAATCCTTGCTTTGTCTGATTCTATATGTCCATTACTTTGTGTATGAATGCATTTACATGATTGAGGCCATCATTTCAAAAGTCACTTTTCCCAAACGGCCTTACCCCTTTATCTACCATTGCTAACCAAATTTGAGCCTATGATAAACCCTCTTTGTTATTGAAAAGAGCACATCAACAACCATAAGCGAAAAACAATGAATGTCCCTAAATTTGGATCCTTGGTTAGCTTAGTAAGAGGAGGTGTGTATCATTCAATTAGGAGGGTATACTTGGGAAATTTGGGTAGATATAGAGGTGTATAATTGTAGTTGTAATTGAAAATTCTAGGATTTGGGAACATACTCGTGTATTAAATGATTGAACCATATGCATTGAAACATTTGTACATAAAGCTCCAAGAAAAAGGGGACCCAAAAAAAACAAAAAAAAAACAAAAAAAACAAAAAAAAAACAAAAAAAAAACAAAAAAAACAAAGCAATAAAAGGGGACAAAGAAGCCCCAAGACAAAGTAACAAAAATAATGCATATGGGATGTGAATTGAGAAGAATGCATGAGTATGCAAAAAGTGAAACTCAAGGGTAGCTAGGTAATGTATTATAGTTGTATAGGTTGTTCTATGAGTCTAGTGGGATTCTAGGTTAATCAAGGACTTAAATTTTAAGCTCACTTGACCATATGCATCCTTACCCTCACCCTAGCCCTATTACAACCGATGAATAAGACCTCATGATACTTGTAAGCATACATTAAGTAATTGTTGACTGTTAGATGAAAGACAAATCTTGGAAAGCATAATTAGGAGAGGATTGAGTGACAAACCCTATAAACTTGAGCGAATAGAGCGGATACACTTCCGGTGAGGGTTCGATGCTCAACTCCTTGTTCCTGGCTTTCACAAGTGTTCATCTAGCAAGTTATATGCACTCCATAGTGATGTTCAATTTGGTAGGATTCATGAACTACATATCATTTTCACCCTATATGCTCACATGTGTTCTTGGAGGATAGATTTACCCTTGACCAAGTAAATAGATGATTTTACAATTAGTTGCATGCATTCACTTAGGTAGTTTGCATTTCATAAACCCTTTCTCACCATGATCTTTGGTCTTTTTATTTTAAGCATGAGGACCTGCTTGGTTTAAGTGTGGGGAGGTTTGATAAACCCCAATTTTGTGGTTTATATTGTGTAGAATTTGGGAGTTTTTTTCAATATTTCTCACACTTATTCACAGGAAATGCATGGTTTTGTGTTCCCTTCCCAATATTGCTCCATGATGAAAAACATGCTTCTTTTGCCTTAAAATTGCCATATTTTAATCCTCTTTTATTGCCATTCAATGCCGTGATGTATTTGTTGAGTGATTTTACGAATTATAGGGTAGGAATGACCTAGAAGAGAGAAAAAAAGCATGCACAAGAGGAAGGAACATGAAGATTTAGATTTTGGGAAACTCAGCATTGGCGAGAATGCGCACTCCATGCGCACGTGTGGATGAGGATAGCTGGAAGTGGCGCGCGAGGATGGACGCATCCGCGCGGATCAAAGGATTCCCATCCACGCGCACGCGCACCTAGCGCGCACGCGTGGATCACAAAAGCAATCGGCGCGCACGGACGCCTGGCGCGCTGACATGGCGGAAATTGGCGAGTTAAGAAATTATTATAAGAGATACATTGTAAGTACAGTCCTTAACCAACTGAAATTCCGTTTATCAATTTAGAAGGGTTGTCACAAAAATTAGAATTAAAATACTGGGAGTATGAATCCCAGGTCGTCTCCTAATGAGTTGTAGAAAGATGTGCTATTTTATTAATCAGATATTTTCAAAAATGGGTTGAGTTGATAATTAGGAAATTAAAATTGGGAATTTATGTAATTTTAAATAAAGACCTTGATCGGGAGTAGATTAGTTGGAAGCCCTATTCTTTTTGGAGTACTTTCAAGATTAGTTAACGATTGAAGGTTACTCTGCTTAGTTATCCCTTACTAGGTAGAGGAAAGTCAAGCAAGTTGGAAAGCTATTTCTATTCAGAAGTTCCAATCCTCTCCCTTAGAAAGGATTAGTGTCAGTGACTAGAGGACAATCCAACAATAAACCCAATTACAATTTTTTTCTTGAGCATTCCAACTCAAGGTCTTCCTTTCAATCAACTCCCCATCAAGTTATGGAACTACTCGCTCATTATGAAAGTAAACTTCACAAAATAATAAAGAGAAATAAAGAAAAATATGATAGATAATAATCAAAAGATCAATTAAAAAAAAATAGTTCTTGTATTAATAAATTCTAAAAATAATCCAATAATAATTCTGAATAAATTGAGGACATGGAAGAGTAAGAGACAAGTAAGGAAAACAAACTAGAATAATGAAGTCTTGGCGGAGGTAATAACTCTTCTCAATATCCCAATCCAGAAAGCGAAAAAAACGAAATCCTAAGGACTATGAATGTGTAGAGAGAAAACCTAGAGGAGAGGTAAAATCATATCTAAAACTAAAATTAGATAGAATGAATTTTCTCTTTTGGTCTCTGCATGTTCCCTGGCTCTAATCTACTTTTCTGGGATGAAAACTGGGTCAAAATAGGGCCCAAAATCGCCCCCAATGAATTCTGCAGATTCTGCAGATCGCGCAGGTCACGCGATCGCTTCATCCAGGCATTCGCGTCATCTAGCATTTTGCCTTGCCACGCGTGCGCGTCGTCCACGCCTTCGCGTCACTTGTGCAGTTTCCAATCCGCGCGGTCGCGTGAGCGATGCGTCCGTGTCACTGCAATTTCCTCTATGTCGCGCGGTCACGTGAGCCATGCGTCCGCGTTACTTCTTGCTGGTCATCTCCTTAATTTCTTGTGTTCCTTCCATTTTTGCAAGCTTCCTTTCTAATTTCCAAGTCATTCATGCCCTATAAAGCCTGAAACACTTAACACACAGATGACGGCATCGAATGGAATAAAGGAGAATTAAAATACAAAATTAAAAGTCTCTAGGAAGCAAGTTTTCAACCATTAAGTATATTTAGGAAGGAATTATAAATGCATGCTAATCATATGAATAAGTGGGTAAAGATTTGATAAAACCGCACAACTAAACACAATATAAACCATAAAATAGTGGTTTATCAACCTCCCCACACTTAGTCATTAGCATGTTCTCATGCTTAGTTGAAGGAGATAAAATAAATGAGTAGGAACATGTAAAACTCATGCAATGCAATGCAACCTATATATGTGAATGCAACTATATGATTTTTGTCCACTTGATCAAAAGTAAATAAGCTCTTTAAGACAGTTACAGATCAAATTCCACTAATTCAATTCTTATATAGTAAGAACAGATAAAAATGCAAGAAGGTAGCTCATGAAAGCAGGGAACATGGAATTTCAAGCATTGAACCCTTGTTGATGATGTATGTACACTCTAATCTCTCTAGTGTATAGGGTAATCACTCTGTCCTTCTCTAATCATGCTTTCTAATTTTTGTTCTTCACCTAACCAATCAACAACATTTAATATACCAATGCAAACATCATGAGGTCTTTTCAAGGTTGTAATGGGGCCAAGGTAAGGGTACGGGTATATATATGGCTAAGTAAGCTTATAAATTGAATCTTTAATTAACCCAAGCTTTCACCTAACACACATATATAAATTCTATATAACTTAATTTCATACCTAGCTATCCAAAATTTCTCTTTCACATTCCATACTCATGCATCAACTTTCATTTTAATTATATCATAAATGCATTGATCTTTGAATTCTTAACTTAACATTGGGGTAATTTTGTCCCCTTATTTAATTATTGAATATTTTTGAATTTTTTTAAATAAAGATAAAAATAAAATATAGCTTATCAATACACATAGATTTTTTTGTTCTTATAGTTTCACATGAGTAGGTACCCAAATTCCCATTATATTATCATGACACATTCCCTCATTATCTTTTGTTCCCATAATTTTCCCATTCTTACTTAACACACAATTCTATCTTAAGCTAACCAAAGATTCAATTGGGATATAAAATTATTTTTCTGCTTAAGGCTAGTGATGTGGTAAAAGAAAGAACAAATGGGGTTTAAAAGTTCAAAGTGGCTAACAAAGGTAATTGAAAGGGTAGGCTTAATTTGGATAAGTGAGCTAACAAATAATGGCCTCAATCATATGTAAGCATATAGATATATTAAATATTGGACATATAGGATGAAACAAAATATAAATTACAATCATAGAGAAGTTACACACAAGAATAAAATAATTATGGTTAAATAATGTAACCATGTATAAAGGCTCAAATCTCACAGGTTGTGTGCTCTTTAGCTCAAAAACCATGTTCCAAATACAACTTCAAGCAAATTTAACATAAAAGTTTTTATTAAAATTAGTGAAATTTTGTTCTAAAAATAGGGTCTTAGAAGGAACTTATTGTCTTCTCAATCAAGTAGAACATGCATGCAACTAATCTATTACTATGCAATTTATCCTATTCTACAAAAGAAAAACTAACTAAATAACCTATTTTATTAGTGTTAGGGAAGAGAAATTACCTCCGAAAGTAAGGTACTGACCGACCTCCCCACACTTAAGGCTTTGCACCGTCCTCGGTGCCATCTATTAGGAACAGGGGTGCGCTGGTAGCAGTATCTCCACAGTCGGGACCATCATGGCTCCCTCTGCTGGTAAAGGAAGTGGAGTCCGGGGTGTCGGAGTCTCTGTATTTTCCCTTAAGTAGCTCCTTGAGGTGTTTGAATCGGCACTTGTTACGGTGCTCTCTTAGCTTCGCTTTGTGTTCCTGCCGATTTAACCTTTCAAGTATCTGACGGAGCAGTTGGTTTGTTGTAGGTGCTTGTGGTGTTGAAGGAGGAATCTCTTCAGCCGGTTCAGTGGGTTGGCCTGTAGTGGCTACTGGAGGTCTGATATATTTCCCATTAGGGACATACTGATCATCCCGTGGAAGCATGACTTTGGTGTCCCCGGCTCTGTAGGAGACTCCGACTGCTGAGACAAGATCTGAAACTAAGGCGGGAAAAGGTAAGTTGCCCGCAATTTGTACGTGTCCCATGGCATTCCGGATGTGTCTTGGTAGGTTCAGAGGCTGGTCTGTAAGGATGCACCATAGTAGAACGGCCATGTCTGCAGTGAAGGAGGACTCGTGAGTACTCAAAAAGATGTAATGGGACATAATCTGTGCCCATACGTGAGCCTCTAGGGTAAGTGCTGAAGTCGATATTCCCTTAGGACGGGAACGGTGGTATCCGTAGATCCATCTGCTGCCAGGTAGTGCGATAATTCGGAGAACAGCATCCCAGTCAAATTGGTACATCTGGCACTTGAGTGCGGCTTCTTGAAATGCGTCTAGTCCTTCTGGAGTAGGGGGAGATCTAGAGCTCGTTGAATGGTCTCTTTTGTGATGGAGATTTGCTTCTGTCGGACATAGACAGACCGCAGGGTTGGCAAGTGGAAATTGGAGTAGAACTCGACTACCCAAGAAAGATTAACCTGTCGTGGCTGTCTCTGGAGGAAACCCTATTGTCTTCATGCAATTTACGGCTCAACAAATTTTGCAATACGGGTCGAGAGGATAAGAAGGTATTCGTTGTTGTAACTCCTTTCTGCCAGGATGTGGAACATCTGCTCATAGAAGCGATTAGGAAATCGCGCAATGTCCATTGCTGGGAAGGCTTTCTCCTTTTCATCAACCTTTATAATCCTCTTGATTCTCTTTGTTGAGGGCTTTACGGCAGTTGAAGAAGGCTTTGCCACTAATGCTCTTTTTGTTCCTCTCCTTGCTGGTGGTTTGGGAGTAGTTTTCTCCTTGCCTTTCTTGGTGGCCATCCTAAAAGAAAGAAAAGGGAAAGTATGTCAAAATGTCAAGGGGTAGAGCAAGGAAGAGAACGGGAAAGGTGGTAATTACTGCACATTAAAAGATAAATGATGTTAACACATGGTCATGACTACATGTGAAAAATCATAAATGGGAATATAGCAGTGCATATGATGGCAATTGAATGCAAGGTGTTTATTGGTATGCAGGCAAAGGCATGAGTAGCATAGATCAAGCATTCAACGTCTAAGTTAAATTACCACAGAATTCAAGCTAACAATCTGTTTGTAATTACAAAAATATTTTAATCAATAAAATATAAAAGCGATTTTGTGAAAAAAAAAACTGGCATTATGGTAGTAGGATAACATAAAAGTATTGCATGATGCCATACGGGCTTTTTCACAAACACATAGCATGCATGGTGAATATGTTTTGAAAAGAAGGAATAGAACATACAAGCATCCCTTTAAAGGTAATATTAATTTTCAAACAGATTCATGGAAACCCACAAGTAAATCATAAGAAAGAATAGTGTCCCGAATAAATTTCCAACACCAATTAAAAGAAAAAGAAAAAAAAGGAAAATATGGATAATGCAAGGAAAAAGAAAAGAAAAAGATAACATAAAAAGAAGAAGAATAGAAAAGTAAAGAGGGAAGATGAAAAGAAAAACCTTGCTAATGGTGGTGAGAGAAAGAAAAAGTAGATAGTGAGAAAGAAGGAAGAATGAAGAAGGTAGAAATAAGGAGGGAAAAGAAAAAGTAGGATTTGGGGAAGAAAAAGATAAGATATTTTGGCATATTAGGTTAAGTTGTTCGGCGCAAGCGACGCGGACGTGTCGGGTACGCGGTCGCGCAATTTGCGCTTAGATGAGTCGACGTGGTCACATCGGTCACGCGGACGCATGACAAGAATCGGGCGAGTGGCGCGAGGGCAGCTTCGCGCCCACACAACTCTCTGTTCGAAACTCTTTTTGCCAAAATATTGGGTGACGCGATCGCGTCAGTCATGCGGTCGCGTGGATGGCCAAGATAGGAGGGTGACGCGGACGTGTGGCGCACACGGTCGCGTCGTAGGGTTTGTGCGTCCAGCACCATTTCAGCCCTACTCCAGCCTAACTTGCTGCCAAATACCCTTTTTTTACGTCGATTTTCAGGTCACACGGACGCGTCAGCGATGCGGTCGCGTGGGGTGATTTGTGCCAAAGGCACACCTCTAGCCACTCTCTCGCATGACTCTTTGTTCGATTTCTCTTTCTTCCTGATGCACATACGACGCGGACGCGTCGGCGATGCTATCGTGTCGTGTGCTCTCCCTCTCTTTCTTTTTTTTAAAGTAAAAATATGCAAATGCAGATACAAACTAAATGTGCTAATAAAGAGAAGAGTTATTGGAAAAGAAAACTAAGAATAAAGAAAGGAACGATCATACCATGGTGGGTTTTCTCCCACCCAGCACTTTGCTTTAACGTCCTTAAGTTGGACGCTCCACTAGCTCAGTCTTCTGCTGTGGGTGGATCTTCCAAGAGGAAGATCTCAAGATCCTTATTTTTCTTCATCTTCTCGCCATGATATAGCTTTAAACGATGTCCATTAACCTTGATGAATTCAGAGCTTGAAGGATGACTTAGGTGAAAAACTCCATACGGCTCAGCCTTCTCTACTTTATATGGACCTTCCCATCTTGATCTCAACTTGCCTGGCATGAGCCTCAGTCTAGATTTGTAAAGGAGGACTAAGTCCCCAGGTTGGAACTCTTTCTTCTTAATGTGCTGATCATGTACAGTCTTCATCTTTTCCTTGTACAGCCTTGAGTTCTCATAAGCTTATAGGCGAAGGCTTTCTAATTCTTGCAGTTGCAACTTGCTTTCAGTTCCGGCTTTCTCAAATCCCATGTTGCACTCCTTTACTGCCCAAAAGGCTTTGTGCTCTACTTCAACTAGGAGATGACAGGCTTTTCCATAAACTAAGCGAAGGGACTCATCCCAATGGGTGTCTTGTATGCTGTTCTGTATGCCCAGAGTGCATCTTGTAGCCTGGTGCTCCAGTCTCTTCTTTGAGGTTTGACTATCTTCTACAATATACGCTTTATCTCTCTGTTAGATAGCTCAGCTTGCCCATTAGTCTGAGGATGGTAGGCTGTTGCCACTTTATGAACTATCCCATGCTTATTCAGTAATCCTGTCAGTCTCCTGTTACAAAAATGGGTGCCTTGATCGCTCACGATTGCTCGTGGTGACCGAAAGTGACAAATGATATGGTTTCTAATAAAGGAAACAACAGTGTTAGCATCATCAGTGCGGGTAGGAATTGCTTCCACCCTTTTAGAAACGTAATCCACGGCTAACAATATATAAAAATGACCATTAGAATTTGGAAATGGACCCATGAAGTCAATGCCCCAAACATAAAAAATTTCACAGAAAAGCATAATTTGTTGAGGCATCTCATCCCTCTTGGATATATTACCAAATTTTTAGCATGGAAAACAAGATTTACAAAATTCAGCAGCGTCTCTAAAAAGAGTAGGCCACCAGAATCCACAGTCTAAGATTTTTCTAGCTGTTCTTTGAGGGCCAAAATGTCTTCCACTCTCAGATGAGTGGCATGCCTCTAAGATGGACTGGAATTCTGATTAAGGCACACACCGTCTAATTACCTAGTCAGCGCCACATCTCCATAAATATGGGTCATCCCATATATAATATTTGGACTCGCTTTTCAGCTTGTCTCTTTGATGCTTAGTAAAGTTTGGAGGAAAGTTGCGGCTAACTAGATAATTAGCTACATGTGCATACCAAGGGACTACTTCAGATACTGCTTGCAGGTTATCAAATGGGAAAGTATCAGCTATAGGAGTGGAATCATCTTTAATGTGCTCAAGGCAACTCAAGTGGTCCGCCACTAAATTTTGGTTACCACTCCTATCCTTAATTTCTAAATCAAATTCTTGTAGAAGCAGTATCCAACGTATAAGCCTTGGCTTGGATTCCTTTTTGGCTAATAAATACTTTAGAGCTGCATGGTTTGAGTACACTACTACCTTCGTACCAAGTAAATAGGCTCGGAATTTATCCAGAGCGAAAACAATAGCAAGAAGCTCTTTCTCAGTAGTAGTGTAATCAGACTGAGCAGCGTCTAAAGTCTTAGACGCATAAGCAACGACAAAGGGGTCCTTACCTTCACACTGAGCCAGTGCTGCTCCTACTGCATGGTTGGAAGCATCGCACATGATTTCAAATTGCTAGCTCCAGTTAGGTCCTCTCACAATTGGAGCTTGAGTCAGGGCAATCTTCATCTTATCAAACGCTTGTTTGCAATCCTCACTAAACTCGAACTCGATGTCTTTCTGCAGTAGTCTAGATAAGGGAAGTGCTACGTTACTAAAGCCCTTAATGAATCTCCGGTAAAAACCTGCGTGGTCAAAGAACGAACGGACTTCCCTCACAGATGAGGGGTAAGGTAAACTAGAAATAACATCCACCTTTGCTGGATCTACAGAAATGCCTGTATTAGATACAACATGTCCTAGTACAATCCCTTGTTTTACCATAAAGTTACATTTTTCGAAATTCAATACAAGGTTAGTACTGACACATCTATCTAATACTCTAGATAAACTATCCAAGCAAAGATTAAAGGAATCACCATAAACGCTAAAATCATCCATAAAAACCTCCATACAGTCCTCAATAAGATCATAGAAAAGACTCATCATACACCATTGGAAAGTAGCCGGTGCATTGTAGAAGCCAAAGGGCACTCTCTTATAAGCATAAGTCCCAAAAGGACATGTAAAAGTGGTTTTCTCCTGATCTTCAGGAGCTATATGAATCTGAAAATAGCCTGTGTAACCATCTAAAAAGCAATAATGTGATTTACCTGACATGCGATTCAGCATTTGATCAATGAATGGAAGAGGATAGTGATCATTACGAGTAGCCTGATTTAGATGCCTGTAATTAATGCAGACCCTCCAGGCGTTCTGTACTCTGGTTGCTATGAGCTCTCCATGCTCATTCTTCACTGTAGTGACTCCAAACTTCTTGGGCACCAGTTGTACTGGGCTTACCCATTCACTGTCTGAGATGGGGTAGATGATATCTGCCTCCAGTAGTCTGGTCACTTCCTTTTTGACAACCTCTAAGATAGTGGGGTTCATTCTTCTCTGGGGTTGACGAACAGGCCTTGCTCCCTCTTCTAAAAATGTCCTATGTTCACAAGCTTGAGGGTTGATGCCTACTATGTCTGCCAAACTCCATCCAATTGCCTTCTTGTGCCTCCTCAGCACACTAAGTAACTGCTCTTCTTGTTGAGAGGTGAGTTTCCTTGCAATGATAACTGGAAACTTCTGCTTGTCCTTGAGGTAAGCATATTTGAGGTGTGGAGGGAGGGGTTTTAATTCTAACTTCTGCTCATGGCCAGGTTCTGGATTGTCTAGAGCTGGTGACAATGGGAAAATACTTTCACTTTCCTCAGAAAGTGTCCTCACACTCGGACCTTGTCCTATGTACTTCTCTTCGAACTCCTCCTGGTGAAATTCAGCCAGGGTTTCATCTATGATGTCACACTGGAGGATAGAATGCTCTTCCGGAGGGTGTTTCATAACTCCAATAAGATTGAAGCTTACTACTCGGCCATCTATTTCAAAACAGTATGTTCCTGAAAAAGCATCCAATTTGAACTTCGAGGTCCTCAGGAATGGTCTTCCGAGTAGGATTGATGATGGCTTCTCTGAGTCATTTTGGGGCATCTCCAGGATATAAAAATCAATGGGAAATGTGAGCCCTTTAATGCCCACTAATACATCTTCAGCAACTCCAACCATTGTAATAATGCTTTTATCAACTAACACAAAACGAGCTACCGACCTTTTTAAGGGAGGGAGCCTCAAAATATCATATATGGACAAAGGAATTATACTCACACATGCTCCTAAATCACATATGCAGTCAGAAAATACCACACCACCAATAGTACAATTAACCATACATGGACCTGGATCACTACACTTTTCAGGTATACCTCCTATTAAAGCAGATATAGAATTACCTAAAGGAATAGTTTCTAATTCATTAATTTTGTCTTTATGTATGCATAAATCTTTTAGAAAATTTGCGTATTTAAGTACCTGTTGAATAACATCAAAAAGGGGAACAGTTACCTCAACCTTTTTGAATATTTCTACTATTTTGGGATCAGGTTCCAACTACTTCCTGGGCTTCCTTGCAAGCTGTAGAAATGGAATAGGAATGGTGTTTTCTACAGTGTCTGTGCCCTTTGGTGCTTCTTCCTGTGATTGAGCTTCTTCTTCTTCAGCCGTGTTCTGTATGTCCTCTTCCTCCTCAACATCTTCTATTTCCACTACCTCTTCAGCTGAGGTGTGTTCTGGTGGGTTTGGCTCCTCCTGATTCCTCTCTTGCAATGTGGTTCCAGACTTTAGGGTGATGGCATTAATGCCACCCTTTGGATTGGGTAATGATTGAGAGGGAATTCCACTGGAGCTCAAAGGCTGGTTATTGGAGTTATTCAGTGATCCAATCTGTGAGACAAGAGCTTGCAAGGTAGAGTTCAGACCATTTAGAGTAGAAGTAAGGTTGTTTTCCATGGCCTGCTGTCTCCGATCAATAGATTGCAATAACTCATCACTAGAAGATGAAGAGGGATAAGTGATCTGAGAGGTCTACTGTTGGTTATTCTGTGGTCCTTGGGATTGCCTCAGGTGAGGTGCTCTGTAAGGCTGGTTCTGATTATGTTGCCTGTTGTTGTTATTATTCCACCTCTGATTTCCCTGATTGTCTCTATCTCCTCTGTTATAGTTGTCCCTCCAACTCTGGTTAGAATTATCTATCCAACCTTGGTTAGAATTGTGCTGGCATCCATGGTTGTAACTGCCACCTTGATTGTACCCTTGATTGGGGCGGTCATAGAAGTTATGAGTGGCTGCCATAGTGTTGTCTTCCTGCTGGAGCTGCGGACATTCATCAGTATAATGGCTATAATCAGCATGAAGCTGCGGACACTCATCAGTATAATGGCTATAATCAGCACAGATCCCACATACTCTTTGTGGAACCAACTGTTGGCTTTGCTGTGATGGAGAAGGTTGAGCTTACTGAGCTTGTTGTTGATTCAACTGCATCTGCCTTAGTAAGTTGGTCATCTCGCATATACTCTGAGTCAGAGCAGTAGTCTCTTTGTTAGAAGATACCTCTGCAACAACTTTTGAACGGTCTTGTTTCTGCCTATGATTCCGAGTAGATTCAGCTAAGTCACTAATCAATTGCCATGCCTCATCAGTGGTCTTGTACTTTTTCATAGACCCATTGCTAGCACTTTCCAATGTGGTCTTGTCTTGAGGCCTCATGCCCTGTGTGTGACGTAGCTAAACAACACTATCTTGTCAATCATATGGTGGGGGCATGCTTCCAGAAGGTTGTTGAAGCGCTCCCAGTATTCATAGAGAGTCTCGGACTCGTCCTGAACAATCATGGAAATGTCTTTCCTCAGTTTGTCAGTAACTTCAGCTGGAAAGAATTTTTCCAAAAATTCTCTTCTAAGCGTATCCCAGTCAGAAATAGTTACTGCTGGTTGAGTGTAGTACCATCTCGCCTTTCCCTCAAGAGAGATTGGGAAAGCTTTTAACAGAATAGAAGTTTCATCTGCACCATCATGCCTAACAGTAGAATAGGCTGCTTGGAAATCTCTAAGGTGCTTGATAGGCTCTTGAGCAGGTAAGCCATGAAACTTAGGCATCAAGTTGAGTAGTGCAATCTTTATTTCAAAGTCTGTAGCCACTGCTGGGTGATGCGCTTGAAACGGTTGCATTGTGAAATCAGGGGCTCTAGCCTCCTGGATAGTAACTCTCCTAGGTGCTGCCATGTTACCTACACGTAAATCAACTGAATCAGCAGAAAGGGAGCTTGTTTCTTCCTCAAGTGACGTTTCAGATTCGCCCTCAGAGAGGACTAACCGACCCCAAGCTTGCCTTATTCGTGAGATAGTTCTTTCAATCTCAGGATCAAATACTGGCAAGCTTAGATCAGGAAGTGAACGCGTCATTTAATGAAAGAAACATGCAGCTCATAGTAGCAAAATAAAATAAAATGCAAATAAATAAATTCTAATTAATAACTTAGCACTCTATTGCAACTCCCCGGCAACGGCGCCAAAAATTGACGTGGCGGAAATTGGCAAGTTAAGAAATTATTATAAGAGATACGTTGCAAGTACAGTCCTTAACCAGCCAAAATTTCATTTATCAATTTAGAAGGGTTGTCACAAAAATTAGAATTAAAATACTGGGAGTATGAATCCCAGGTCGTCTCCCAACGAGTTGCAGAAAGATGTGCTATTTTATTAATCAGAAGTTTTCAAAAATGGGTTGAGTTGATAATCAGGAAATTAAAATTGGGAATTTATGTAATTTTAAATAAAGACCTTGATCGGGAGTAGATTAGTTGGAAGCCCTATTCTTGTTGGAGTACTCTCAAGATTAATTGATGATTGAAGGTTATTCTGCTTAGTTATCCCTTACTAGGTAGAGGAAAGTCAAGCAAGTTGGAAAGCTATTTCTATTCACAAGTTCCAATCCTCTCCCTTGGAAAGGATTAGTGTCAGTGACTAGAGGACAATCCAACAATAAACCCAATTACAATTTTTCTCTTGAGCATTCCAACTCAAGGTCTTCCTTTCAATCAACTCCCCATCAAGTTATGGAACTACTC
>NC_029788.2:64682925-64697918 GCF_000816755.2 Arachis ipaensis
AGTTGGAAAGCTATTTCTATTCACAAGTTCCAATCCTCTCCCTTGGAAAGGATTAGTGTCAGTGACTAGAGGACAATCCAACAATAAACCCAATTACAATTTTTCTCTTGAGCATTCCAACTCAAGGTCTTCCTTTCAATCAACTCCCCATCAAGTTATGGAACTACTCGCTCATTATGAATGTAAACTTCACAAAATAATAAAGAGAAATAAAGAAAGACATGATAGATAATATTCAAAAGATCAATTAAAAATAAAAATAGTTCTTGTATTAATAAATTCTAAAAATAATCCAATAATAATTCTGAATAAATTGAGGACATGGAAGAGTAAGAGACAAGTAAGGAAAACAAACTAGAATAATGAAGTCTTGGCAGAGGTAATAACTCTTCTCAATATCCCAATCCAGAAAGCGATAAAAACGAAATCCTAAGGACTATGAATGTGTAGAGAGAAAACCTAGAGGAGAGGTAAAATTAGATCTAAAACTAAAATTAGATAGAATGAATGTTCTCCTTTGGTCTCTACATGTTCCCCGGCTCTAATATGCTTTTCTGGGCCGAAAACTGTATCAAAACAGGGCCCAAAATCGCCCCCAGCAAATTCTGCAGATTCTGCAGATCGCGCACGTCACACGATCGCGTCATCCAGGCGTTCGCGTCATCCAGAGTTTTGCCTTGCCACGTGTGCGCGTCATCCACGCCTTTGCGTCACTTGTGCAGTTTCCAATCCGCGCGGTCGCGTGAGCCATGCGTCCGTGTCATTGCAATTTCCTCTATGTCGCGCGGTCGCGTGAGCCATGCATCCGCGTCACTTCTTACTGGTCATCTCCTTAATTTCTTGTGTTCCTTTCATTTTTGCAAGCTTCCTTTCTAATTTACAAGTCATTCATGCCCTATAAAGCCTGAAACACTTAACACACAGATCACGGCATCGAATGGAATAAAGGAGAATTAAAATACAAAATTAAAAGTCTCTGGGAAGCAAGTTTTCAACCATGAAGTATTTTTAGGAAGGAATTATAAATACATGCTAATCATATGAATAAGTGGGTAAAGATTTGATAAAACCGCACAATTAAACACAATATAAACCATAAAATAATGGTTTATCACGTGCACGCGCGGAAAGCTGCACGTGACCTCATTAAAGGAAATGATGCCTGGCGATTTCTGAGGCTCATCAGGCCCAAATTCAAGCTGTTTCTACATGGAAAAGACCCAAGGATGCTAGGGGAAAGGCGGGATCATTCATTTTACACTAGACATAACTTTTAGCTAGTTTTTGGTTCTTTGTTCTTCTAGAGAGAGAAACCGTTGTTCCTCTCTAGATCTAGCTTTAATTTGATCTTCCCTGGTTGAATTCTGAAGTGAATATTGTTAATTACTAGTTTTAATTGTTCAATTTGAATTCCTTAGTATAATTTTGCTTAGATCTTGTGTTAGCTTTATGAATTCTTGTCAATTTTCATTTTATACCCATTTCATGAATGTTGTGAATCTTGATTTGTTGATGTTACATGGATCATTACTATGATTAATTGTGTTATTTGAGTGATTGTATGTGGATAATTGTTAGTGGGTACTTGTTAATTTCAATTTAATTGCAATTTGAACATGTTTTTTATTAATGCTTACCATGTGTTTGATGAATTATTTACTTTGATTATGGAGTAGTTCTCTTTACTCTTGGCCTAGACTAAGGGAATTGGGTAAACTTGAGTTATTGGGTCTAATGGATTTGATGATTTGAGAACCCCTAGTGGTCAATTTGATAGCCATTGACACTAACCTACTACTAAGTCAACTAGTAGTGAGGTTAGAACTTATGGGTTGATGTTGACCAAACCATTTGACGTACTTCAAGTATAGAAGTAGACTTAATGAGTTTGGTTCCTCATAATTGTCAAGATATGGTTATTAGACAAGGATAGTGACCCCAATTCCCATGCCTAGCCAAGGGTTGCTTTTATCATTCCTATTTGAAAACCCAAAATTCTTGATTGCTTTGTCTTAGTTATAGTTACTTATTTAGTTTAGAATAGAATTATATTGGATTTTACTTTGTTAGTTTGGAATTGCTTATATCTTGCTTAGTTATTTGAATTAGTTTCTTGCAATTTAAGATTACTTGCTTGTTAAGATTCCTAGTTTAAATTCTTGCTCATGACTCAGAACCCTGGATTTCTAACCAATGTTGAAGCACATGTTTTCCCATTCCATGTGAGACGACCCGAGATTTGAATACTTCGGTTATTTCTATTGGGGTTTTGTGCACGAAATCACAATCACACTTTTGCAATTCTGCACAACTAACCAGCAAGTGCACTGGGTCGTGCAAGTAATACCTTATGTAAGTAAGGGTCGATCCCACGGAGATTGTCGGCTTGAAACAAGCTATGGTTATCTTGTAATTCTTAATCAGGGTATCAGTAATGATTCTTAGTTTTAATTGTAAAAAAATAAAAGAACATGAAATAAATACTTGTTATACAGTAATGGAGAACAAGTTGAGGTTTGGAAGATGCTCTGTCTTCTGAATCTCTGCTCTCCTACTATCTTCTTCATCACACACGCAAGGCTCCTTTCATGGCAAGCTGTATGTTGGTGGATCACTGTTGTCAACGGCTAACATCCGTCCTCTCAGTGAAAATGGTCCAAATGCGCTGTCACCGCACGGCTAATCATCTGTCGGTTCTCACTTATGTTGGAATAGGATCCATTGATCCTTTTGCGTCTGTCACTACGCTCAGCACTTGTGAGTTTGAAGCTCATCACAGTCATCCCTTCTCAGATCCTACTCGGAATACCACATACAAGGTTTAGACTTTCTGGATCTCAGGAATGACCGCCAATAATTCTAGCCTATACCATGAAGGTTCTAATCTTAGATTAGAAACCCAAGAGATATGCACTCAAGCTATTGCAGATAGAATGGAGGTGGTTGTCAGGCACGCGTTCATAGGTGAGAATAATGATGAGTGTCACGGCTCATCACATTCATCAGGTTGAAGTGCGAGTGAATATCCTAGAATAGAAAAAAGCGTGATAGAATGGAAAACAGTAGTAATTGCATTAATTCATCGAGACATAGCAGAACTCCTCACCCCCAACCATGAGGTTTAGAGACTCATGCTGTCAGAAATACAATATGAAACGTGTAAAGTGTCATGAGGTGTGTAAATACAATAGCAAAAGGTCCTATTTATAGAAAACTAGTAGCCTAAGGTTTACAGAAACGAGTAAATGATGTAGAATCCACTTCCGGGCCCACTTGGTGTGTGCTTGGGCTGAGCATTGAAGCTTTCACATGTAGAGACTTTTCTTGGAGTTAAACGCCAGCTTTTGTGCCAGTTTGGGCGTTTAACTCCAGCTTTTATGCCAACTCTGGCATTTTGACGCCAGAATTTTTATGCTGACTTGGAACGCTAGTTTGGGCCATCAAATCTCGGGTAAAGCATGGGCTATTATATATTTCTGGAAAGCCCATGATGTCTACTTTCCAACGCAATTGAGAACGCGCTAATTGGGCTTCGGTAGCTCCAGAAATTTCCCTTCGAGTGCAGGAAGGTCAGAATTAAACAGCATCTGCAGTCCTTTTTCAGCCTCTAAATCAGATTTTTGCTCAGGTCCCTCAATTTCAGCCAGAAAATACCTGAAATCACAGAAAAACACACAAACTAATAGTAAAGTCCAGAAATATGATTTTTGAATAAAAATTAATAAAAACATAATAAAAACTAACTAAAATATACTAAAAACAATGCCAAAAAGCGTATAAATTATCTGCTCATCACAACACCAAACTTAAATTATTGCTTGTCCCCAAGCAACTAAAAACAAGATAGGATAAAAAGAAGAGAATATACAATAAATTCCAAAAACATCTATGAAGATCAGTCTTAATTAGATGAGCGAGACTATTAGCTTTTTGCTTTTGAACAGTTTTGGCATCTCACTCTATCCTTTGAAGTTCAGAATGATTGGCATCTATAGGAACTCAGAATTCAGATAGTGTTATTGATTCTCCTAGTTTAGTATGTTGATTCTTGAACACAACTACTTTATGAGTCTTGGCCGTGACCCTAAGCATTTTGTTTTCCAGTATTACCACCGGATACATAAATGCCACAGACACATAACTGTGTGAACCTTTTCAGATTGTGACTCATCTTTGCTAAAGTCCCCAATTAGAGGTGTCCAGAGCTCTTAAGCACACTCTTTTTGCTTCGGACCACGACTTTAATCGCTCAGTCTCAAGCTTCTCATTTGACACTTTCACGCCACAAGCACAAGGTTAGGGACAGCTTGGTTTAGCCGCTTAGGCCAGGATTTTATTCCTGTAAGCCCTCCTATCCACTGATGCTCAAAGCTTTGGATCCTTTTTATTTTACCCTTGTCTTTTGGTTTAAAGGGCTATTGGCTTTTTCTGCTTGCTTTTTCTTTTTCTTTCTTTTTCATTTTTTTTTCGAAAGCTTTGTATTCACTGCTTTTTCTTGCTTCAAGAATCATTTTTATGATTTTTCAGATTATCAATAACATTTCTCCTTCTCCATTATTGTTTCAAGAGTCAACAATTATAAGATTCATAAACAACAAATTCAAAAATATGCACTGTTCAAGCATTCATTCAGAAAGACAAAAAGCATTGCCACCACATCAAAATAATTAGACTGTTTTAAAATTCGAAATTCACTTACTTCTTTTTCTTTTTCAGAAAACATTTTTCATTTTAAGAAAGGTGATGGATTCATAGGACATTCATAGCTTTAAGTTATAGACACTAAGACACTAATGATCATGTGATAAAGACAAAGGAAATTTTTATAAGATTCATTGCTCGATTTTGCATGCTCTGCTCCCAAAATGCGGATCGAGGGCAGATCCGGGTTGGTCTGGAAAGTCATGGGAGAGGCGGGCTACAAACATAGATAGAACATAAAGCATAATTTTTGAAAAACAGAAAAACAGGAGCAAGGAAATTAAAAAACGGGTCCACCTTAGTGATGGCGGCTTGTTCTTCCTCTTGAAGATCTTATGAAGTGCTTTAGCTCCTCTATGTCCCTTCCTTGCCTTTGTTGCTTCTCTCTCATGGCCTTTTGGTCCTCTCTAATTTCATGGAGGATAGTGGAATGCTCTTGTTGAGGTCCATGAGTGGGCTCTCTTGAGATGAATCTCTCCATTTTCCATGACTCAGAGGTGGAAGCTTTTGCCTTTCCTTTCCTCTTTCAAGAGCTTTCTTCGGCCTTAGGTGCCATAAATAGTTATGGAAACACAAAAAGCAATACTTTTTCCACACCAAACTTAGAAGGTTTGCTCGTCCTCGAGCAAACGAAGAAAGAAGGGAGGAGAAGAAGAAGAAAATGGAGGAGATGGAGAGGTGTGAGTGGTTAAGAGGTGTTGGGGAAGAGTATTTGGAGAAGGGTGTTATTGGAATGTGTGAAGAAGAGAGAGGTTAAGTTGAGGTAGGTGGGGATCCTGTGGGTCCACAGGTCCTGAGGTGGCAAGGATTTCTCATCCCTGCACCATTCTGGCGTGTAAACGCCCCTTTGAGTGCCAATCATGGCGTTAAACGCCAGGTTACTGCCCATTTCTGGCATTTAACGCCAGCTTTGTGCCCTTTTCTGGCGTTAAACACCAGTCTGGTGCCCATTTCTGGTGTTAAACGCCCAGAATGGTGCCAGACTGGGCGTTTAACGCCCATTCTGCTACCCTTACTGGCGTTTAAACGCCAGTAAGCTCATCCTCCAGGGTGTGCTGTTTTTAATGTTGTTTTTGAATTTGCTTTGATTTCTGCAGTTGCTTTTGTGACTCCACATGATCATCAACCTAAAGAAGACATAAAATAACAATGGAAAATGGAAAATTAACACAGATAAATAAAAATTGGGTTGCCTCCTAATAAGCGCTTCTTTAATGTCAATATCTTGACTTTTTACTGAGCTTTATTCAAGCCTCAGTTTTGAGCATTCTTGCTCAAAATTGCTTTCAAGATAATGTTTGATTCTTTGTCCATTAACAATGAACTTTTTGTCAGAATCACCTGAAGCTCAACATATCCATATGGTGAAACACTTGTAATCACATATGGTCCTCTCCACCGGGATTTTAATTTCCCGGGGAATAATCTATGTCTAGAGTTAAACTACAGAACCTTCTATCCTGTCTCAAGGACTCTAGATGACAGTTTCTTGTCATGACACCTTTTTGCTTTTTCCTTATATATTTTTTGCATTTTCAAAAGCATTGAGTCTGAATTCCTCTAGCTCATTTAGCTGGAGCAATCTTTTCTCTCCAGCTAACTTAGCATCCAGGTTTAGGAATTTGGTTGCCCAGTAGGCCTTATGTTCCAGTTCCACGGGCAGATGACAGGCCTTGCCACACACAAGCTGGTATGGAGAGGTTCCTATAGGAGTTTTGAATGCTGTTCTGTATGCCCACAGAGCATCATCCAAGCTTTTTGCCCAATCCTTTCTACGGGCAATTACAGTCCATTCCAGGATTCTTTTTAGTTCTCTATTAGAGACTTCAGCCTGTCCGTTTGTCTTTGGATGATATGGAGTTGCTACTTTGTGGCTAATTTCATATCGGACTATAGCGGAGTACAGCTGTTTATTGCAGAAATGAGTGCCCCCGTCACTGATTAGTACTCTGGGAACACCAAATCTGCTGAAGATATGTTTATTGAGGAACTTCAGCACGGTCTTAGTATCATTAGTGGGTGTGGCAATTGCTTCTACCCATTTAGATAGGTAGTCTACTGCCACCAGAATGTAAGTGTTTGAGTATGATGATGGGAAAGGACCCATGAAGTCAATAACCCATACATCAAACAACTCAATCTCTAAGATCCCTTGTTGAGGCATGGCATAACCATGGGGCAAGTTGCTAGCTCTTTGGCAACTGTCACAGTTACGCATAAACTCTCGGGCATCTTGGTGCGTAGAAATTGTGACGGTTCCATTCCTTGGTAATGTCGCTGAAAACTTTATACGCACGTTCATAATCTTAATTCTTTGTCACAACTTCGCACAACTGACCAGCAAGTGCACTGGGTCATCCAAGTAATAAACCTTACGTGAGTAAGGGTCGATCCCACGGAGATTGTCGGCTTGAAGCAAGCTATACAGACAAGGTTTAGACTTTCCGGATTTCAGGAATGGCCATCCATGGGTTCTAACTTATACCATAAAGATTCTAATATCTCAGACTCGGTCCTCTGTATTAGATATCTAAGAGATACTCATTCTAACTTGTTTGCATGTAGAACGGAAGTGTTTGTCAGGCACGCGTTCATAGGTGAGAATGATGACGAGCGTCACATAATCATCACATTCATCATGTTCTTGGGTGCGAATGGATATCTTAGAGAAGGAATAAGCTTGAATTGAATAGAAAAATAGTAGTACTTTGTATTAATTCAACAGGAACAGCAGAGCTCCACACCTTAATCTATGGTGTGTAGAAACTCTACCGTTTGAAAATACATAAGTGATAATGGTCCAGGCATGGCCGAATGGCCAGCCTCCATGAAAGTCTAAGATAGCATAAAACTGATCAAAGATCTAAAGATGTAAATACAATAGTAAAATGTCCTATTTATACTAAACTAGTTACTAGGGTTTACAGAAATGAGTAAATGATGCAGAAATCCACTTCTGGGGCCTACTTGGTGTGTGCTTGGGCTGAGCATTGAGCTTTACACGTGTAGAGGCTTCTCTTGGAGTTGAACGCTAGTTTGTAACTTGTTTCTGGCGTTTAACTCCACTTTGCCACCTGTTTCTGGCGTTTAACTCCAGAATGCAGCATGGAACTGGCGTTGAACGCCAGTTTACGTCATCTATCCTTAATCAAAGTATGAACTATTATATATTGCTGGAAAGCCCTAGATGTCTACTTTCCAACGCAATTGAGAGAGCGCCATTTGGAGTTCTGTAGCTCCAAAAAATACACTTTGAGTGCAGGGAGGTCATCCAACAGCATCTGCAGTCCTTCTTCAACCTCTGAATCTGATTTTTGCTCAAGTCCTTCAATTTCAGCCAGAAAATACCTGAAATCCCAGAAAAACACACAAACTCATAGTAAAGTCCAGAAATGTGAATTTTAATTAAAAACTAATAAAAATATACTAAAAAATAATTAAATTATACTGAAAACTGTGTAAAAACAATGCCAAAAAGCGTATAAATTATCCGCTCATCACAACACCAAACTTAAATTGTTGCTTGTCCCCAAGCAACTGAAAATAAAATAGGATAAAAAGAAGAGAATATACTATAAATTCCAAAATATCAATTAAACTTAGCTCCAATCAGATGAGCGGGACATGTAGCTTTTTGCCTCTTGAATTGTTTTGGCATCTCACTTTATCCATTGAGGTTCAGAATGATTGGCATCTATAGGAACTTAGAATTCAGATAGTGTTATTGATTCTCCTAGTTCAGTATGTTGATTCTTGAACACAGCTACTTTGTGAGTCTTGGCCGTGGCCCTAAGCACTTTGTATTCCAGTATTACCACCGGATACATAAATGCCACAGACACAAAACTGGTGAACCTTTTCAGATTGTGACTCAGCTTTGCTAAGTCCCCAATTAGAGGTGTCTAGGGTTGTTAAGCACACTCTTATTTTTGCTTTGGACCTTGACTTTGACCGCTCAGTCTCAAGTTTTCACTTGACACCTTCACACCACAAGCACATGGTTAGGGATAGCTTGGTTTAGCCGCTTAGGCCAGGATTTTATTCCTTTAGGCCATCCTATCCACTAATTCTCAGAGCCTTAGATCCTTTTTTATTACCCTTGCCTTTTGGTTTTAAGGGCTATTGGCTTTTTGCTCTTGCCTTTCGGTTTAAAGAGCTTTTGACTTTTTCTGCTTGCTTTTTCTTTTTCTTTTTCTCTTTTTTTCGCCATTTTTTTTCGCATATTTTTTTTTTCTGCAAGCTTTTGTATTCACTGCTTTTTCTTGCTTCAAGAATAATTTTTATAATTTTTCAGATTATCAAATAACATGTCTCCTTTTCATCATTCTTTCAAGAGCCAACATATTTAACATTCATAAACAACAACTTCAAAAGACATATGCACTGTTGAAGCATTCATTCAGAAAACAAAAAGTGTTGCCACCACATCAAAATAATTAAACTAGTTTCAAGGATGAATTCGAAACCATTTACTTCTTGTTCTATTGTAATTAAAACATCTTTCATTCAAGAGAGGTGATGGATTCATATTCATAACTTTAAGGCATAGACACTTAGACACTAATGATCATGTAATAAGACACAAATATAAATAAACATAAAGCTCAAAAATTGAAAAACAGGAAAATAAATAAACAAGGAGATTAAGGAATGAGTCCACCTTAGTGAGGGTGGCGTCTTCCTCTTCTTGAATAACTAATGGTGCTTTTGAGCTCCTCTATGTCTCTTCCTTGTCTTTGTTGCTCCTCCATCATAGCTCTTTGATCTTCTCTAATTTCATGGAGGATGATGGAGTGCTCTTGGTGCTCCACCCTTAGTTGTCCAATGTTGGAACTTAATTCTCCTAGGGAAGTGTTGATTTGTTCCCAATAATTCTGTGGAGGAAAGTGCATCCCCTGAGGCATCTCAAGGATTTCATGGTGAGGAATTTTCTCATGCTCATGTTGAGGTCCATGATCTCTTATTTGCTCCATCTTTTTCTTAGTGATGGGATTGTCCTCTTCAATGAGGATGACTCCCTCTATGTCTATTCCAGCCGAATTGCAGAGGTGGCAAATGAGGTGAGGAAAGGCTAACCTTGCCCAAGTGGAGGACTTGTCAGCCACCTTGAATGAACTCTAGCCATCCCCTAGCCACTGGTTTCAGGTCATGCCTTCTTAATTGAACCGGCTTGCTCTTGAGTCAATTTTCCATTGAGCTCTGATAAACCACTATTTTATGGTTTATCTTGTACTCAATTGAGTGGTTTTCATCAACTCTTTACCCACTTATTCATACTATTTGTATGGTTTTACATTTGCCTTCCTAATTATGTGCTTTGATTGAAAACATGTTTCTTTGGACTTATATTTGCTAATATTAATCCTCTCTTATTACCATTAGATGCCTTGATATGTGTGTTAAGTTTTTTTAGAGATTATAGGGCAGGAATGGCTCAGAGGATGGAAAGGAAGCATGCAAAAGTGGAAGGAATACAATAAGTTGGAGAAATTGCTAAGCTGTCCAGCCTGACCTCTTCGCACTCAAACGGCTATAACTTTAGCTACAGAGGTCCAAATGACGCGGTTCCAGTTGCGTTGGAAAGCTAACGTCCGGGGCTTCGATTTGATATATAATTTACCATAGTTGCCTCGACATCAAGTGATGCGAACGCGTGGGTCACGCGGACGCGTGACCTGGCCAACACCCAATCCGCGCGGCCACATGGTCGACGCGGCCGCGTCACCTTTCTGCGACCTGAACGTAACAGAAATCGCAGGGAGCGATTTTTGGGCTGCTTTTGACCCAGTTTTCAGCCCAGAAAACACAGATTAGAGGCTATAAAGTCGGGGAATGTATCCATTCATGAGGGAGGCTCACATAATTCACTTCTCATGATTTAGATTAGTTTTGAGAGAGGTTCTTTCCTCTCTCTCTTAGGATTTAGGACT
Source organism: Arachis ipaensis (assembly GCF_000816755.2). Lineage (NCBI taxonomy): Eukaryota > Viridiplantae > Streptophyta > Magnoliopsida > Fabales > Fabaceae > Arachis > Arachis ipaensis. The sequence goes on from NC_029788.2 coordinate 64,693,557, forward strand.
TCTCTTAGTTTTAGGAGTGACTCTCAATCCCAGGTTCTTTATTTTATATAATTTATGAACTCTTCCATGCTACATATAATTTTCTTAATTAATGTTATTTGAGGTATTTCAATTCATGACTGCTTTCTTTTATTTACATGATTACTGCTTCCCATCTGAAGACATTTTTATTCCAGTAGATTTACTCTTTTCCTTTTGGTTTTGGTTAAGAAATCAGTAACTCAGGAATTATCCAATTCAACAGCATAATTGTTAATTGTTATCTTGCTAATTGAATTGATCTTCAATAATCCCAATCTTTTCTTAGGAATTAACTAGGATTCAAAGATCTAACTAATTAGTCGCTTGACCTTCCCTTGTTATAGCAAAGGTTAACTAAGTGAAATTAAGATTCAACTTTCATTATTGTTGATAAGGATAACTAAATCTGGACTTCCAATTTCTTATACCTTCCCTGCAATTCCTTGAGAAGACGACCCGAGGTTTGAATACTCGGTTATCATTTCAAAGGGGTTTGTTACTTGTGACAACCAAAACGTTTGTACGAAGGGATTTCTGTCAGTTTAGAGACTATATCTACAACGCGACTGTTTTTATGAAATTCTTTACTAGAAAAAATCCCGACGTCAAAATGGCGCCGTTGCCGGGGAATTGCAAACGTGTGCCTTATTATTGGTTATTGTAAATATTTTTTTGATTTTTGCTTATTTATTTGTTTTTATTTTTGTTTTTATTTTTGCTTTTCCATAAATTAAGAGGTTATTTATTTTTATTTAGTTATTAAAAAAAAAATTTTTCAAAAATTTGTTCTTAGTGTTCATCTTGACTTTAAGTTGTTCTTCACGTTTATCTTGACCTTCAAGCTGTTCTTAGTTGTTTTCTTCGTTTTGATCTAAAAATTTGAAATTTGGTGTCATTTTATTGTTTTTCTCTTTTCTCATTAAATTTAAAAATATTTTTAATTAATTTTTTCGAAAAAAAAATTCAGATTTTTATTTTTAAAATTTTTATCTTATCTTATCTTATTTCAAAAATCAAATTTCAAAATTCAAATTTAAAAATTTTTAAAATTTAAATTTCAGAAGTGGAGCTTGCAAGTTCATTAGAGACACCCCCCCCAAGGCCATTACCGTCCAACACAACATTCAAGTGGGTAAAATTCTCATCCTTAACTTTTACTTTCCCACTTGAATATGGGCTACTGGAGACGGATGGCTAACTTAGAGCTCTTTGTGGCATTAAGAGCAAGAGGAAGATGGCCAAGAATTGTCCTGCAAGGTTCATTATGGTTGGAAGCTGTAAGTTTAAACGCAAAGGTTGGTATAAAGCTCAACTGAATGGGTCTAGGAAGCTGTTTGGATGTCTCAGTGAGAATTCCGACTGTTCACCACCCAAGTGGAAAAATGATGATCAACAAGAAGATGGGTGCAAAGGCAAGGTCTGGGACCCTGGAATTCAATCTAGAAATCAGCACTCTTGGGGCCTTGTCACTTGCTTTAACTTACTTAAAGGCTTTCTGCGCCTAGTTTGGGATCCCGGAGGATACTGGAATTAAAAACATTGGTGGAGATTCCTAGATGAATACAAGCATAAGCCACCATAACAGGGAGCTCACCAAATGTCCAACTTAAAGACTTTAACTAAAAGTGCTAGGTGGGAGACAACCCACCATGGTATGATCGTTCCTTTTTCATTTTTTTTATTTAGTTTTGTTTGTTTTCGAGTTTTATTTTATTTTATATTGAACCTGGAGTTTTGCATCACATTCATATTAACACTGCATTCTGAATTTTTTTTTCAGATTATCAAAAAAAAAAAAGGATTTTCGCACGCGACGCGACAGCGTCACCGACGCGTCCGCATCGTATGTGCGTTTGGAAGAAAATAAGGCTGAACAGAGAGTCATGCGAAAGCGTGGCTGGAGGTGGATGTTCCTCGGATCTGTGGGGTGCTTGGTCCTTCAAGAGATAACTTCTGGCGCTTCAATTCTCTCAAGTCACGCCCTTGCTCTTCCTGTTCTTTAATCAAATAGCAAAGAATTTGACTTTGTTCCTTCTGTTCCTTTATTATTTGTTCCATAGCTTCTTGCATCTTGGTAACTGATGTTTCAAGATACTCCCAATATTCAGATTATTCAGATTCTGGGAGAAATTCCTGTGTTTTCTTCTTGATAGGGTCATCCTGTGCTTGTTGTTTTTCCATTGATGCTTTGGTGATTGGTTTCTCAATTGAGATATACTCACTGGTGGTCCACCTGGCTCCAGGGATATATATATCCTCTAGAATCTTATCCAGGCCCTTGTCTGTTCTCATCATTCTCCTGTTGAAAGAGTCTGGATCATCTTTCAGCTGAGGTAGCTTTAAGATCTCCCTGATCTTGTCAAGGTTGGTATGAACAATCTTTCCTCTGACCACGGTCCGATATTCATAGAAAGCAGTTCCAGATAGTTTTTTCTTGTCTGTCTGACACATGTTAGCATAGAACTCCTGGACCATATTCCTTCCCACTTTCGTCTCAGGATTAGCTAGGATCTCCCAGTTCCTGATTCGAATTCGCTCCTGGATCTCCGGATATTCGTCTTCTTTCAGATTGAATCTAACTTCCGAGATCACTGATCTTAGACCCATTATTTTGTAATAATGGTCTGAATGTTCTTTAGATAAGAACTTCCCTTGATTCCAAAGTGGTTTTGGAACGCTCTCTTTCTTGCCTCTTGAAGTGGGTTGTTTTCCCTTAGGAGCCATGATCTTAGTGATCACGGATAAACACACCAACCTTAGAGGTTTGCTTGTCCTCAAGCAAAAGAAAAGAAAGGAGAGGGATAGAAGGAGAGCTAGGTGTAATTGTTGATGGGGGGGGGAGGCCGAACCCATATTTAAAGAGAGGGGGGGTGGGTTCAAAAATTTAGAAAAGATATGATAAAAAAGATTGATTTGGAAAAGATAAGGTAGAAGATATGATAAGAGAGGATATAGTTTAAAATTGAAAAGATATGAAAAATTTTTGAAAAAGATAATGTGGAGATTTGAAAAAGATATTGATGAGTTGAAAAGATTTTTAGAAAAGAGTTGAATTGGATTGAAAAAGAGGATTTGTGCTTATGGATTAAGATACATTTGATATTTTTAAAGTATGATTTTTAGAAATTAAGGATTTTAGAAATCAGGGTTCTTAACATGTGTATGCAAGAAATCATGATTTGAAACATGGAAATTAAAATTAGAATGAAAAATATGAAGAAGAAACAAATTTACCTCCTTCCCATCATCCTGGCGTTTGAACGCCCAAACACTGCCTGTTTTGGGTGTTCAACGCCCAAATGCTGCTCTCCTGGGCGTTCAACACCCAGTTGTTGCCCTTTTCTGGCGTTGAACGCCAGATAGCTATCCTTACTGGCGTTCAGCGCCCACTGGATGCCTCTTTTGGGCGCTGAACGCCCAAAACAGGCTCTTACTAGCGTTTTTTTGCCAGTGATCTCTTTTTCTCTGTTTTGTGTGCAGATTCCTTCTGTAACCCTGTGAACTTATGCAATTGATTTTTTTACCTTGTTATTAATGAACTTTATATAAACAAATAAAAATAAAAATAGGGCAAAATGCTTAGAGGATTGATGCCCCATGGCTGGGTTGCCTCCCAGCAAGTGCTTCTTTATTGTCTTTAGCTGGACCTTGCTGAGCTTTTAATCTAGCTTCAGCCTTGAGCACTCTTGCTCAATGTTGCCTTCAAGATAGTGCTTGATTCTCTGTCCATTGACAATGAACTTCTTATCAGAATCAATATCTTGAAGCTCCACATAACCATATGGTGATACACTTATAATCACATATGGTCCCTTCACCGGTATTTCAGTTTCCCGGGGAATAGCCTGAGTCTAGAGTTAAACAATAGAACCTTCTGTCCTGGTTCAAAGATTCTAGATGACAGCTTTCTATCATGCCACTTTTTTTATTTCTCTTTATAAATCTTGGCATTTTCGAAAGCAGTGAATCTAAATTCCTCTAGCTCATTTAGCTGGAGCAATCTTTTTTCTCCTGCTAATTTGGCATCAAAGTTTAGGAATCTGGTTGCCCAGTAGGCTTTATGTTCCAGTTCCACGGGCAGGTGACATGCCTTACCATACACAAGTTGGTATGGAGAGGTCCCTATAGGGGTCTTGAATGCTGTTCTGTAAGCCCACAGAGCATCATGCAAGCTCCGTGCCCAATCCTTTCTACGGGTACTTACTGTCCGTTCTAGGATTCTCTTTAATTCTCTGTTAGAGACTTCAGCTTGCCCATTAGTTTGTGGATGATATGGAGTAGCTACCTTGTGGCGAATCCCATACCGAACCATGGCAGAGTAAAGCTGTTTGTTGCAGAAGT
>NC_029788.2:64697972-64700233 GCF_000816755.2 Arachis ipaensis
ATTTTGATACATAGTCAACTGCCACCAGAATATAAGTGTTTGAAAATGATGGTGGGAAAGGTCCCATGAAGTCAATTCCCCATACGTCAAACAACTCAATCTCCAATATTCCTTGTTGAGGCATGGCGTAACCATGGGGCAGATTACCAGCTCTTTGGCAACTGTCATAGTTACGTACAAACTCTCCGGAATCTCTATAGAGTGTGGGCCAATAGAAGCCACATTGGAGGACCTTGGTGGCTGTTCGCTCACCCCCGAAATGGCCTCCATATTGAGATCCATGGCAATGCTATAGGATCCTCTGCGCTTCTTCTCTAGGAACACACCTACGGATTATTCCGTCTGCACATCTCTTAAAGAGATAGGGTTCATCCCACAAGTAGTACTCTGCATCAGTGATTAATTTTTTCTTTTGTTGCCTGTTGTACTCCTTGGGTATGAACCTTGCAGCTTTATAGTTTGCAATATCGGCAAACCATGGTGTTTCCTGGATGGCAAATAAATGCTCATTCGAAAAAGTCTCAGAGATCTCAAGAGAGGGGAGGGACGTCCCTTCTACTGGCTCTATCCGGGACAGATGATCAGCCACTTGGTTCTTTGTCCCTTTTCTGTCTCTTATTTCTATATCAAACTCTTGCAGAAGCAACACCCATCTGATGAGCCTGGGTTTTGAATCCTGCTTTGTGAGTAGATATTTAAGAACAGCATGGTCAGTATACACAATCACTTTTGATCCTACTAAGTATGATTTGAACTTGTCAATGGCATAAACCACTGCAAGTAATTCTTTTTCTGTGGTTGTGTAATTTTTCTGGGCATCATTTAAAACGCGACTAGCATAATAAATGACATGCAGAAGCTTGTCATGCCTCTGTCCCAATACTGCACCAATGGCGTGATCACTGGCATCACACATTAGCTCAAATGATAATGTCCAATCTGGTGCAGAAATAACTGGTACTGTGACCAGCTTAGCTTTCAGCGTTTCAAACGCCTGCAGACACTCTGTGTCAAACACAAAAGGCGTGTTAGCAGCAAGCAGATTGCTTAGAGGTTTTGCGATTTTTGAAAAATCTTTTATAAACCTCCTATAGAATCCTGCATGCCCCAGAAAGCTTCTGATTGCCTTAACATTGGCAGGTGGTGGTAATTTTTCAATTACCTCTATTTTAGCTTGATCTACCTCTATTTCCTTGTTTGAGATTTTATGCCCAAAGACAATTCCCTGCACTGGTTTAGCATTATCTTCCAATAAGATTTTGTGCATGCATCTAGCTGGGCTTATGCCCTTAAAGTCACCTATGGACCCCCCCAAGAGCTGTTTTGTGTCCTTAGCACTTGAATAAGTGCTTCCTCTTCCTGTGGATTTAAAGCAGAGCTTATGATCACTGGAAAAATGTCACCTTCTCCCAGAAATACATATTTCAGGGATGGTGGTAATGGTTTGAGCTCGGGTTTAGGAGGTTTTTCCTCTTCCAGAGGAAATTTCAGAGGCTCTTTCATCTCCTCTGAATCCTCCAAATCAGGCTGAACATCTTTAAAGATGTCTTCCAACTCTGATTCGAGACTCTCAGCCATGTTGATCTCTTCTACCAAAGAGTCAATAAGATCAACTTTCATACAGTCTTTTGATGTGTCTAGATGCTGCATGGCTTTGACAGCATTCAACTTAAACTCATCATGATTGACTCTCAGGGTTATTTCCCCTTATTGGACATCAATGAGGGTTCGTCCAGTTGCTAGGAAGGGTCTTCCTAGAATATGAGTAGCACTCTTGTGCTCCTCCATTTCCAGCACTACAAAGTCAGTGGGAAAGGCGAATGGCCCAACTCTGACAATCATGTCTTCAATCACGCCTGATGTGTATTTAATGGAGCCATCAGCAAGTTGGAGACATATCCGGGTTGGTTTAACTTCTTCAGTTAAGCCAAGCTTTCTGATAGTGGATACAGGTATTAGGTTGATGCTTGTCCCAAGATCGCATAAAGCTGTCTTGGTGCAATTACCTTCTAATATGCATGGTATCAGAAAACTCCCAGGGTCTTTAAGCTTTTCAGGAAAGCTTTTTAGAATGACTGCACTGCATTCTTTAGTGAGGAGAACTCTTTCTGTTTCTCTCTAATCCTTTTTATGACTCAGGATCTCTTTCATGAACTTAGCATAAGAAGGTATTTGCTCAAGTGCCTCTGCAAATGGAATCTTTATTTCAAGAGGCCTGAGATAATCTGCAAAGCGAGCAAATTGCTTATCCTGCTCCTCTT
>NC_029788.2:64700267-64804289 GCF_000816755.2 Arachis ipaensis
TAGCGCCAGCCTTCCACCAGATTGCTGGCATTTTAATGCCAGAATTACTTTTCCATGGGCTCTTACTATCCTCAGGTGAATTTTGGGTGGTTTGCTCATTCCTTGGCTCTTTGCTGCCTTGAGGTGGGGTGTTTAATGTTTTCCCACTTCTTAATTGAACTGCTTGGCATTCTTCTGTTATTTGTCTCGACAGCTGCTGCTTTGTTTGCTTCAATTGTTCTTCCATATTTATATTAGCCATCCTTGTCTCTTGTAGTTTATCCTTGAATTCGGCTAACTGCTTTGTTAGAAAGTCCAATTGCTGATTGAATTCAGCAGCTTGTTTTACAGGGCTGAGTTCAGCAGTTACTGTTTTAACCTCTTCTTTCATGGAAGGGTCACTGCTTAGGTACAGATGCTGATTCCTGGCAACTGTATCAATGAGCTCTTGATCCTCTTCAATTGTCTTTCTCATGTGGATAGATCCACTAGCTGAGTAATCTAGAGACATCTGAGCTCCTTCTGCAAGCCCATAATAGAAGATGTCTAACGGAACCCACTCTGAAAACATTTCAGAGGGGCATTTTCGTAGCATCTCTCTGTATCTCTCCCAGGCATCATAAAGAGATTCCTTATCTTCTTGTTTAAAGCCTTGGATGTCCAGCCTTAGCTGTGTCATCCGTTTTGGGGGAAAGTATTGATTCAGGAATTTTTCTGTCAGCTGTTTCCATGTCCTTATGCTGGCCTTAGGTTGGTTATTTAACCACCTCTTAGCTTGATCTTTTACAGCAAATGGAAACAGTAATAGTCTATAGACATCCTGATCTATTTCCTTATCATGTACTGTGTCAGCAATTTGTAAAAATTGTGCCAGAAACTCTGTAGGTTCTTCCTGTGGAAGACTGGAATACTGGCAACTTTGCTGCACCATGATAATGAGCTGAGGATTCAACTCAAAGCTACTGACTCCAATGGAGGGTATGCAGATACTACTCCCATATGAAGCAGTAGAGGGGTTAGCATATGACCCTAGAGTCCTCCTCGACTGTTCATTTCCACTTAGATCCATAATGGAGAAAGGGAGATGATGTCAAATAAAAAATTTATTTATTTATTTATTTATTTAATTCGAAAATGAAATAAATTAAAATAAAATAAACAAAAATGGTTGAAAATTTTCGAAAAAATGAGGAGAGAAAAAGTGGTTAGGAAGTTTTAAAAAGGATATGATGATTTTTGAAAAAGGTTTTAAATTTAAAAAAAAAAGAAATCTGAATTTTTAAAGGTAAATTTCGAAAATTTGCTTTAAAATAGAGAGAAAAGATATTTTTGAATTTAAAGAGGAGAGAGAAAAATAATAAGATGGCACAAGATTTAGGATTTTTAGATCTGATGCTCCTTGTTTTTGAAAATTTTGGAGGGAAAACACCAAGGAACACCAAACTTAAAATTTTTAGAAAACTAAACTAAAATTTTCGAAAACCAAAAGGGAAATCAACAAGAAAAAACCAAACTTAAAGTTTGGCACAAAATTTAATAGAGAAATTATTATTTTTGAAAAAGATTTTTAAAAAGAGTATACCAAACTGCCATAGACTTAGACCAATGCTCTAGCCAATTGGGCAGTAAATGTAACACTTGTTTTGAAGAAGTATAAAATTTTAACCAAGAACAACAGAATAAATTTTCCTAATCTAAGCAACAAAATAAACCGTCAGTTGTTCAAACACGAACAATCCCCAGCAACGGTGCCAAAAACTTGGTGCACGAATTATGAATCACACTTTTCACACTCGTACCACTAACCAGCAAGTGCACTGGGTCGTCCAAGTAATACCTTACGTGAGTAAGGGTCGAATCCCACAGAGATTGTTGGTTTGAAGAAATCTATGGTTACCTTGCAATTCTTAGTCAGGAAGTCAATTATATTTATCAGTTGAGTTGCGAATAAACAAGAGAGCATGGATTAAAAGTTACTTGTTATGCAGTAATGGATAATATGTTGGAGTTTTGGAGATGCTTTGTCTTCAGAATCTCTGCTTTTCTCTGTCTTCTGATTCACACACGCACGTCCTCCTATGGCAAGCTGTGTGTAGGTGGATCACCGTTGTCAATGGCTACTGTTCATGGATTGAGGAAGGTGATGAGTGTCACTGATCATCACCTTCTTAGATAGGAACACGCATGTTTGAATGGAAAACAGAAATACTTGCATTAATTCATCGAGACACAGCAGAGCTCCTCACCCCCAACAATGGAGCTTAGAGACTCATGCTGTCAAAGAGTATAAAGTTTTGATCTAAAAAATGTCATGAGATGCAAAATAAATCTCTAAAAGTTGTTTAAATACCAAACTAGTAACCTAGGTTTACAAAAAATGAGTAAACTATAACAGATAGTGCAGAAATCCACTTCTGGGGCCCACTTGGTGTGTGCTGGGGCTGAGACTAAAGCTTCTCACGTGCCTGGGGCTGTTTTGGGCGTTCAACGCTAGCTTTGGATCCTTTTCTGGCGTTGAACTCCAACTTGCAACTTGTTTCTGGCGCTGGACGCCAGAATTGGGCAGAGAGCTGGCGTTGAACGCCAGTTTACGTCATCTATCCTTGAACAAAGTATGAACTATTATATATTGCTGGAAAGCCCTGGATGTCTACTTTCCAACGAAATTAGAATCACGCCATTTCGAGTCCTGTAGCTCCAGAAAATCCATTTTGAGTACAGGGAGGTCAGAATCCAACAGCATCAACAGTCCTTTTTCAGCCTGAATCAGATTTTTGCTCAGCTCCCTCAATTTCAGCCAGAAAATACCTGAAATTACAGAAAAACACAAAAACTCATAGTAGAGTCCAGAAATGTGGATTTTGTCTAGAAACTAATGAAAATAAACTAAAAACCAACTAAAACATACTAAAATCTATGTGAAATTAACCCCAAAAAGCGTATAAAATATCCGCTCATCACAACTCCTGAGATATTTATGTGATGATCTGCTGCGTGAAGGCAGTCAGATAGATAGTGGTACGACCACAGAACGTTTTCCAGTGTTACACAGCTATTGAGAGCTGTACCTGCAACTGATATCCTGGGATCACTTGCAGAGGATATTAATTCATACACGGCTAGAATGCCGCACCTATAAGGCAAGGATTGCTTACAGAGAATATGATTTCATACACGGCTGGAATGCCACGACCTGTAAGGCAGAGTCTGCTTATAGAGGATATGACGCATACGTACAGTTAATGAGAACTGTACCTATGTTGACTGGAAAACCATGCCCGTTTCAGCTGCTTCGGGTTACGTCGGGAGCGGGTAGAAACTGACAAATGAGCTCATTACCTGTACTAGGGCTAGACATGCATCATCCTTGTGTGTGCATTTGCATTTGATTGGGTTTGCTCGTTGTACTTCCCTGTGATTATGCTGTTTGCCTTGCTGTGACTTGTTTGTGTGTTGAATTGAACCTCTTGTTAGTGCTATTAGTTGGTGAATGTATGATGATGAGTAAGGATTGATGTTGTGATTGAAAATTAATTGTGTGGTTGAGAAATGCTTAATGTGACCAGTTTTGTATTTTGGAATTTGTTTTTGAGCTTAGAGATTTTCTTTGGAAGAGGTAAATAATTAGTTAAAGTAAAACCAAGAATAGAATTTTCATAAGGGTTTGATAAAAATATAGTTTCCTTGAGTATGTTAATTATTTGCATTCTATTTCATTACTTTTACGGCATTCCCATTCCCTACAGAGAACATGTGGTTTGTTCTCACCCCAAAATTTTCCACCCTTTCAGTGACACAGGTTCGAAGACACAGTGTGAAGCTGGGGCGATTATAGAATTTATTTATGAGTTAAGTATAAGTTAATTTGCTTTCATAGAGTTCCCTCGCCCTTATTGCTTAAGATTTTTATTTTATACAGAGGGATAGGATTTGTATCTGAGTTTTATTTGAAATCTTTTGTATGATAGATATTATTATTAATAATTATGTGATTATTATTACTTTGAAATGTTTGATATATGATTTTGATAATGAAAACAAAATTTTTCTGGAATTTTCCATAAAATAGAAGTGCGATATCGAACTAAACGCTCAATAGTAAATAGTTAATAAAGGAAAGCAGGTTAGTAACGCCTTACTTTCGGTACGATCATGATGTTCTAGAAGTTGGGTCGTTACAATATGGTATCAGAGCAGTTCGTTCCTGTTAGAGCCTTGGGAATGGACTGACTATGCTTCATTACATACTCTGAGTGTTTGTCATGCTTTGTGACTTGTTCTGATAACAAGAGTTTGAGTTCTATATGCATGACTGTCTGATGATTAACGCTGTTAGTCTACTATTGCATGCCTCATGGTATTAGGTCTGGCGAACTTAATACTAATGATTTATGTATATGGAAACACTAATGGATTATCATAGACGAAATAGAAGAATAGGTAATGTGATTCACGGGGTTTGGGAGCGTTAGAGGTTATGAAGTTAGCTTCGATTCGACGTATAATCTTTATTCGTGCCACATGAACTCGTGCCATCTTTTTCTTCGTTGCTTTCATTGGAATTCTCTGGTATGAATTTCCTTCTTAGAATGTGATTTGCTTGTTTTCCAACCATACTTTGTCATTCTTGTATACTTTTACTTGCCTATGAATCTGATTGCTTACGTAACTCTTTGAATATTCATCCTTGACAATGCCTATACTTTTGTCCATACATCCTGCTTTCTTTGACTTCAGTTTGAACTTATGTTTTTCTAGCAATTTTCGAGGGCAAAAATTTTTCTAAGGTGGGTAGAATGTAACAACCCTAGTTTTTGAAAATCAAATGATTAGTTATTTGTAATTTATTATATTTGTGAAATAATTAATTCAACTTAGCAAAATGATGATAAATAATGTTCCAAAATATTTTTAATAGAGTATATTTGATTTTAAAATTACTCTACCCTTCAATTTTATCAAAATATCTATTCATAGTTATCCATTATTCTTTTATAAAATCCTAATTTCTAACCCTAATTCCCAAATCAAACTCAGAAACCCTAAATTCCTAAATTGAGAAACCTTAACCCTCACTCCCTCACCATCGCTCAGCCGTACCACACCGCCCCTTTCTTCCTAAACACAACACACACAAACAAAAGAAAGAAACAGAGAAATGAAAAGGGAGAACAGAGGGCTTGGAATCGGAGAGGAGGGAGACACCGTCGCCACCTCCGTCGCGTGTCACCACCGGTCATTGCTGCTGAGCCGTCGTCAGAAACGGAACCACAAAGAGAGAGAGCCGTCCAGCCGCCTTGCTAGAGCCGTCGTTTCTGCGCCGTTGCCGTCGTCAGCCCCGCGAGCTTCTACCCGCGTCACTGCCGTCGAAGCTCCGCGACGCTGCTGCCATTTCGCGAGGAGAGAACGTTCGCAGAGGGAGCCAGGGGAGAAAGGGAGAGACGAGCGCAAACCAGATCGGGAGGGAGAAGGCGCTGTGTGTGGTAGCTGCCATCGCGTTGCCGCCGTCGCCCTCACTGCGCCGCCGTCATCCTCATCACAGAGCCAGCCGCCGCCACTTATAGCAAAGTCAGAGAGATAGAACTCGAGAACAGAGGAGACAGAGATCTCGGAGGCTGAGCTGGGGTTCAACCACCGTGCCCAGCTGTGCTCACGTCGTCGGCGCCGTTTTCGTCGAAACTGCCGCCGTTTGAGGGGCTATGCTTGGCTGCCGTTGTGCTGCCCTGCTTCTCCGTGGCTGAGCTCTGCCACTCCCTGCTCTTTGGGTTTGTGATGCTGATGCGGGAATTACTAGAAGAGAAGAACACGAAGAGGAGAAACTGGGATCGTCGTTGTCGCCACCGCTGCTGAAGACCAGCCACCGCGCCGAGCTTTTACCATCATCGTTCTGCCCGGTGTCGCCAGCACTGAAGTCAGCCGCTACCACCGTCGAGCCTTGTTGGAACTGGTGTTGCTTTTGGAGGTTTGGAAGGGAGGCTTGCTCGGATATGCTTCTGGTCCTGGTTCTCATAGCTGCCTGAGCCTCTGTCGCTATCAGAGATGTTGTCTGGTTGATGCAGCTGCTGCTGTTAACACCGGTGGAGGTTGAAGCTAACGTTACTGATGTTCATGAAAAATAAAAAAGGGTTCGTCACGTTTGATTTCTGCAAGTAGCGACACCGAGGTAGGGGATTTAACGTTTTTAATTTAGAATGCCTACAAAGTTATTGGATAAGTGCAAATGGTTAACAACGGTTAAGAATTTCTTAATTAACATGAATGACTTGAAATGCATTTGAAATTAGTTAGTCGTTGTGATTATTCTGAGCTGTGATTAAACTTAGATGCTGTTGTGAATAATGATTAATCTAGTGTAACTTATTAAATTGAAATATGCCGATTTAATTGTTGAACAGCCGCTGAATGGATAATTGATGAATTGAGTTTAGATTGCTGCTGTGAATGTAATTGGTATTGTTGTTATGAGAGACTAATTGATAGAAATAATCTTGGTTTGAGGTTGTGAAATTTGGATTATTGAATTCAGGTTATGGCTGTGAATGTCTTTGGGCTTTGTTGTGATTGTTTGAAGTTGTAATTGATATTGTTTTCTCTGATTTTGATGGAATTGTTGAAAAGTTCTGATTCTATGTGATTATACTGAATTAGTTAAATTGTGTGACTGTATTTTGGTTATTTAGAGTAAGTGCTTCTTGTTATTTTTAGTTATCTAATGTATCAGAATGGCTGTGAAATTAACTTGTGACTAATTGGAATTGGCTTTGATGATTGTTAAAGTTGAGTCATGATTAATTAGAATTAAGATTGAGAACTATTAAAAGATTGAAGTTTGATTACCAAAATATTCTCTTCAAGTCTGACTTTTTAAAACAAAATAGTAACTTTGCTAAAGAGTAAATGGCATTAATTAAAAATTATGAAAGGCTGATTTTTTTGGGATTACTAGTTGATTGTGTTTAATTTTAAAAGGATTTTATGATAACTGAAAAGTAAATATGAAATGGTGAGATTGGATTGATGGATTAGCAGAAATTATGGAGTATGATTGATTTGCTAATTATTATGAAATGCGAATATCTGATTGATTGAGAATTGTCTGTTTGAAAATTATTGAGAAAAGGGCTGGTGATTTGTTGAGAAAGAGGGAAGCCATAAGGGTGGCTAAGTCTGAGTTTTAGTGGAGGTGCCGCCGGAATTTTGTAAAATCTGAGGTTTTACTTGAAAAAGTTATTTTAGAAGGTTTGGATTTGGAAAGTTATGTTATTTAAGTTTTATCTATTGATTAAAGTATTATGTATGGGATGAATTTATTATGAAAACAATTTTATTTAGGTAAGAAAAGAATTATATTATTTTGAAATTGAATTACCAAGGAAAGTTTTATGTTTTAATTTTGAATTATTTATAAAAGAAGTTATGTTTTGAGATTTATTCAATATGAAGAGAGTTATGCCTGGGGTTTGAAATAAAGGATTATTTTTTTAAAAGTTTAATGATTATATAATATTTGAATATGAATGATAAAGAGGGATGGTTTTTGAGTCTTTGGGAAGTTAGTAAACTTGAAAAAGAGTTTTATTTGGTTACTTTTAGTAAGAGGGTAATGTTTTGAAAAGTATTTAGCGAATTTAAAATAAATAATTTTCTTGAGTCTTTTGAAAGAAAATTAAACAAGAAAATAGTTTTAAAATTGGTTCGAGTTAAGCGGATGCAAAAGTGGAAGTCGTAAAGTTTGTACAGCATGATTGAACAAAGAAAAAGAGAGATATTGTATAAGAATATGTAATTGGAGATGGATCATGAGAATGATAACTTATGATGATAATTACATTGATTCTTTTGAGGAAAGGTATTCAGTTTATGAAATTGTTAGCAAGGACGTGGGTGTTGTCCCGCTTGCGTATTTATGATTATAAAGGAGAATAAAAAATAGAGGACCTATTGAAAGGTCATTTGTTGCCTGAGGCAACCCAAGAGATATTTATTTGTTGCTTGAGGCAACCCAAGAGATGTGTTTATTCATTTGTTGCGTTATGGCAACTCCTGAGATATTTGTGTGATGATCTGCTGCGTGAAGGCAGTCAGATAGATAGTGGTACGACCACAGAATATTTTCCAGTGTTACACAGCTATTGAGAGCTGTACCTGCAACTGATAACCTGGGATCACTTGCAGAGGATATTAATTCATACACGGCTAGAATGCCGCACCTGTAAGGCAAGGATTGCTTACAGAGGATATGACGCATACGTCAGTTAGTGAGAACTGTACCTATGCTGACTGGAAAACCATGCCCGTTTCAGCTACTTCGGGTTACGTCGGGAGTGGGTAGAAACCGACAAATGAGCTCATTACCTGCACTAGGACTAGACATGCATCATCCTTGTGTGTGCATTTGCATTTGATTGAGTTTGCTCGTTGTACTTCCCTATGATTATGCTGTTTGCCTTGCTGTGATTTATTTGTGTGTTCGAATTGAACCTCTTGTTAGTGCCATTAGTTGGTGAATGTATGATGATGAGTAAGGATTGACGTTGTGATTGAAAATTAATTGTGTGGTTGAGAAATGCTTAATGTGACCAGTTTTATGTTTTGGAATTTGTTTTGAGCTTAGAGATTTTCTTTGGAAGATGTAAATAGTTAGTTAAAGTAAAACCAAGAATAGAATTTTCATAAGGGTTTGATAAAAATATAGTTTCCTTGAGTATGTTAATTATTTGCATTCTATTTCATTACTTTTACGGCATTCCCATTCCCTACTGAGAACATGTGGTTTGTTCTCACCCCAAAATTTTCCACCCTTTCAGTGACACAGGTTCGAAGACACAGTGTGAAGCTGGGGCGATTATAGAATTTATTTATGAGTTAAGTATAAGTTAATTTGCTTTCATAGAGTTCCCTCGCCCTTATTGCTTAAGATTTTTATTTTATACAGAGGGATAGGATTTGTATCTGAGTTTTATTTGAAATCTTTTGTATGACAGATATTATTATTAATAATTATGTGATTATTATTACTTTGAAATGTTTGATATATGATTTTGATAATGAAAACAAAATTTTTCTGGAATTTTCCATAAAATAGAACCGCGATATCGAACTAAAGGCTCAATAGTAAATAGTTAATAAAGGAAAGCAGGTTAGTAACGCCTTACTTTCGGTACGATCATGACGTTCTGGAACTTGGATCGTTACAGTATGGTATCAGAGCAGTTCGTTCCTGTTAGAGCCTTGGGAATGGACTTACTATGCTTCTTTACATACTCTGAGTGTCTGTCATGCTTTGTGACTTGTTCTGATAACAAGAGTTTGAGTTCTATATGCATGACTGTCTGATGATTAACACTGTTAGTCTACCATTGCATGCCTCATGGTGTTAGGTCTGGCCAACTTAATACTAATGATTTATGTATATGGAAACACTAATGGGTTATCATAGACGAAATAGAAGAATAGGTAACGGATTCACGAGGTTTGGGAGCGTTAGAGGTTATGAAGTTAGCTTCGATTCGACGTATAATCTTTATTCGTGCCACATGAACTCGTGCCATCTTTTTCTTCGTTGCTTTCATTGGAATTCTCTGGTTTGAATTTTCTTCTTAGAATGTGATTTGCTTGTTTCCCAACCATACTTTGTCATTCTTGTATACTTTTGCTTGCCTATGAATCTGATTTCTTACGTAACTCTTTGTATATTCATCCTTGACAATGCCTATACTTTTGTCCATATATCCTACTTTCTTTGATTTCAGTTTGAACTTATGTTATTCTAGCAATTTTCGAGGGCAAAAATTTTTCTATGGTGGGTGGAATGTAACAACCCTAGTTTTTGAAAATCAAATGATTAGTTATTTTTAAATTTATTATATTTGTTGACAATTATGTTTTAAGAAAATTATTTAACTAGAGGTAATTAAATAGAGTTTCATGATAATTGGAGTTTAAACTAATTAGAATTTTAAATTAGAAATAATTGATTGAACTTAGCAATATGTTGATAAATAATGTTCCTAAATATTTTTAAGAGAGTATATTTGATTTTAAAATTACTCTACCCTTCAATTTTATCAATTAGTTATCCATTATTCTTTTATAAAATCCTAATTTCTAACCCTAATTCCCAAATCAAACTCAGAAACCCTAAATTCCTAAATTGAGAAACCCTAACCCTCACTCCCTCACCATCGCTCAGCCGTACCCCACCGCCCCTTTCTTCCTAAACACAACACGCACAAACAAAAGAAAGAAACAGAGAAATGAAAAGGGAGAACAGAGGGCTTGGAATCGGAGAGGAGGGAGACGTCGTCGCCACCTCCGTCGCGTGTCACCACCGGTCATTGCTGCTGAGCCGTCGTCGGAAACGGAACCGCGGAGAGAGAGAGCCGTCCAGCTGCCTTGCTAGAGCCGTCGTTTCTGCGCCGTCGCCGTCGTCAGCCCCGCGAGCTGCTACCCGCGTCACTGCCGTCGAAGCCCCGCGACGCTGCCGCCATTTCGCGAGGAGAGAATATTCGCAGAGGGAGCCAGGGGAGAAAGGGAGAGACGAGCGCAAACCAGATCGGGAAGGAGAAGGCGCCGTGTCTGGTAGCTGCCGTTGCGTTGCCGCCGTCGCCCTCACTGCGCCACCGTCGTCCTCATCACAGAGCCAGCCGCCGCCACTTATAGCAAAGTAAGAGAGATGGAACTCGAGAACAGAGGAGACAGAGAGCTCGGAGGCTGAGCTGGGGTTCAACCACCGTGCGCAGCCGTGCTCGCGTCGTCGGCGCTGTTTTCGTCAAAACTGCCGCCGTTTGAGGGGCTATGCTTGGCCGCTGTTGTGCTGCCCTGCTTCACCGTGGCTGAGCTCTGCCACTCCCTGCTCTTTGGGCTTGTGTTGCTGATGCGGGAATTACTACAGGAAGAGAAGAACACGAAGTGGAGAAACTGGGATCATCGTTGTCGCCACCGCTGCTGAAGACCAGCCACCGCGCCGAGCTTTTACCGTCACCGTTCTGCCCGGTGTCGCCAGCACTGAAGTCAGCCGCTACCACCGTCGAGCCTTGTTGGAATTGGTGTTGCTTTTGGAGGTTCGGAAGGGAGGCTTGCTGGGATCTGCTTCTGGTCCTGGTTCTCATAGCTGCCTGAGCCTCTGTCGCCATCAGAGATGTTGTCTGGTTGATGCAGCTGCTGCTGTTAACACTGGTGGAGGTTGAAGCTACCGTTACTGATGTGAATGAAAAATAAAAAGGGGTTCGTCACATTTGATTTTTGCAAGTAGCGACACCGAGGTAGGGGATTTAACATTTTTAATTTAGAATGCCTACAAAGTTATTGGATAAGTGAAAATGGTTAACAATGGTTAAGAATTTCTTAATTAACATGAATGACTTGAAATACATTTGAAATTAGTTAGTCATTGTGATTATTCTGAGCTGTAATTGAACTTAGATGCTGTTGTGAATAATGATTAATCTAGTGTAACTTATTAAATTGAAATATGCTGAGTTAATTGTTGAACAGCTGTTGAATGGATAATTGATGAATTGAGTTTGGATTGCTGCTGTGAGTGTAATTGGTTTTGTTGTGATAAGAGACTAATTGATAGAAATAAGCTTGGTTTGAGGTTGTGAAATTTGGATTATTGAATTCAGGTTATGGCTGTGAATGTCTTTGGGTTTTGTTGTGACTGTTTGAAGTTGTAATTGATATTGTTTTCTCTGATTTTGATGGAATTATTGAAAAGTTCTGATTCTATGTGATTATACTGAATTAGTTGAATTGTGTGGCTGTATTCTTGTTATTGAGAGTAAGTGTTTCTTGTTATTTTTAGTTATCTGATGTATCGGAATGGCTGTGAAATTAACTTGTGACTAATTGGAATTGGCTTTGATGATTGTTAAAGTTGAGTCATGATTATTTAGAATTAAGATTGAGAACTGTTAAAAGATTGAAGTTTGATTACCAAATTATTCTCTTCAAGTCTGACTTTTTAAAACAAAATAGTAACTTTGCTAAAGAGTAAATGGCATTGATGCCAGGGCATCCTGGCCAGTTTCACTGACCTTTTCTTTACTATTTTTAGGTTAGTTTCATGCATTCTCTTAGGAAATAAGATAGTTTTGGGTAGATATTCACTTACACCTTGATTCAAGCATACATTGTGCATTTTACATTATTTCATGAGGATTTTGCATGAGTTTAGTGACAAATTGTATGCTGCATTACCCATGACTTGTACTAGAACTTTGATGCACTCTATTGCTTGATTTCAGGACCAAAGGAAGCAAGGAATGGGAGGTAACTTGCAAAGTCAATGAGAAAAGTGATTGCCAATAACACTCTCGAAGCCATCATTGACCACGTTAAGAGTCACGTTAACTAAGTTAACGTGAACTCTAACGTGGAGAGGGGAAGTTGACCCAACGTTAGTGACACTTAACATTGTCACTAACGTTGGCAAATGCTCACAAACGGCTACGTTAGAGTCCACGTTAACTTAGTTAACGTGGCCTCTAACGTTAGAAGGGGGAAGAAATGCCAACGTTAGTGACATTCAACATTGTCACTAACGTTGGCCTAAGGAGAAACATACCACGTTAACTCCCACGTTAACTTGGTTAACGTGGGAGCTAACGTAAGAAGCAAGAGTGGTCAACAACGTTAGTGACACGCAACATTATCACTAACGTTAGAAGCAACCACACAACCCCCCAAGGAGCCACGTTAACTTCCACGTTAACTCAGTTAACGTGGAAGCTAACGATGAGTGAAAGAAATGCCAACGTTAGTGACATTCAACATTGTCACTAACGTTGGGGATGGCTAAGCATGGCCACGTTAGAAGCCACGTTAACCTAGTTAACGTGGACTCTAACGTGAGACATAGGGGCACCTTGGAACGTTAGTGACATTGTTGAGTGTCACTAACGTTCTCGAAGGATGGCAAGCCCACGTTAAAGAGCCACGTTAACTAAGTTAACGTGGGCTCTAACGTGGGAACAAAAGGGGGCTTTTTAAAGTTATTGGGAATGTTAAGTCTCAATAACGTGTGCAAAAGACTTAGAGGCAACGTTAGTGGCAACGTTTGTGCCACTAACGTTGAAGTTAACGTGGCTTTTACTTAGGAACGTTAGTGAGAAAGTTGATTGTCACTAATGTTCTCGAACTCATATTTTCACTAAACGTTAACACCCCTAACGTCCTGAGCTAAAGTCTCTACCCACTTCACACTTTCTCTCTGCAAGTAAAGCCAAGCCTAAATGAAGAAGAGAACTGCTTCAAACTCAAGATCCAAAGGCCCAAGACTTGAAGAGCCAACTAGAAGCTGAGAAAAGTAGTATATATAGGAGTAGCTTTGAATTGTTAAAAGGGAGTTCTGAAAAGTTGGAAAAGAGAACTACTCTCTGTATTTTACCTTCTCTGCATTGTCTAGTTTGATGATGTATTCTCCATCTTTGTTTTCATTTTCTAGAGCTATGAACAACTAAACCCCTTTCATTGGGTTAGGGAGCTTTGTTGTAATTTGATACATCAATACTAATTTTCATTATTCTTCTTCTATCTTTTCTCTTGATTTTACTTGAAAGCTTTCGATCTTCATCCAATTGGGTAGTTATCTTGGAAAAGAAGCTATTCAAACTTGGATCTCTTTTGAACCTTGAAAGAGGAATGAAGAGATCAAGCTAGAAATACTTTCTCATGCTGGACCAAATTGGGTTTGGATGGGTATGTGACTATAACCCTCTCGATACTTGATTTGGGAAATGCATGTGGTATAATCAGTGACCATACTTCATCTCTTCTCATGAGCAATTAACCAAGGAATTATCTATTGATCAAGATTTGAGAGATTGAATTTGTAATTCAATCAATTAAGATTGCCAAGGAGATCAATGAGTGCATTGATTGAGGAAGAGATGAAAATGAACTTGATCCGGAGGATTGCAATATCTCCTAAGCCCAATGAACTCCCCATCTCTGATCTTACCCATTCTCTTTAATTTTTGCCATTTACTTTTATGAGCAAATACCCCATTCCCATTTACAATTCTGCAATTTACTTTCAGTCATTTACTTCCAGTCCTTTAATTCTAGCATTTACTTTTCTGTTATTTACATTCCCGCCATTTTATTTTCTACAACTCTAAGCCCAAATTCTGGATTCGCTCAACTAGAACATTCTTCTGATTAAAGTTGCTTGATCAATCAATCCCTGTGGGATTCGACCTCACTCTATTGTGAGTTTTTACTTGACGACAAATTCGGTACACTTGCCAAAGGAAATTTGTTGAGAGACAGTTTCCACCCGCATCAAGTTTATGGCGCCGTTGCCGGGGATTGATTGTGCATCAACAATGATTAAATTGGAAGATCACTAGATTGAGCATTTTTATTTTGTGAATTTCATTTCTGTTTGAGTGATTTACTTTCTGTTTTAGTTAAACTTCTTCCCTTCCCCCTCTACTCTTTTGTTTTTCTTTGTTATTTTCAATTCTGTGTGCTAACCCACTATCTGTTTGATATATTGCATCACCCATAACTAACAGTAATTCTGACAAAAATACTTTCTGCACCTATCTTTTCTTGCTTGCACTTGATGGTTGTATGACAGGGAGAAGAATCGGGGCTTCAACTTCCTTCGATTCTGAACCTAAGAGGACCTTCCTTAGATTAAGGAGGGAGGCAAGAGGAAAGAAAGTGGTTGGTGCTGAGGAAGAAGAGGAATTCTTTGAACCAAACATGGAAGACAACATGGAAAACCATCATGAAGAAGAGGATCACAACCATGGGGGAGGAGGTAGAGCAAATCATGCTGGTGAGGATAGAAGAGTTTTGGGCTCTTACATCAATCCAAACCCAGGAAATTGTGGAAGTAGCATCCGAAAGCCAACAATCCATGCCAACAACTTTGAACTTAAACCACAGCTCATCACCCTTGTTCAGAACAACTGTTCGTTTGGAGGAGGTGTTCAAGAAGACCCCAATCAACATTTAACCACCTTCCTGAGAATATGTGACACAGTGAAGTCTAATGGTCTTCATCCTGACGCCTATAGACTGCTCTTATTTCCATTCTCACTCAGGGACAAGGCAGCCAAGTGGCTGGAATCTTTCCCAAGGGAAAGCTTGACAACTTGGGAAGACGTGGTGAACAAATTTTTAGCAAGATTTTACCCTCCTCAACGAATCAATAGGCTGAGCGCTGAGGTCCAAACTTTCAGGCAACAAGATGGTGAGACTCTATATGAAGCATGGGAGAGGTTTAAAGACCTAACAAGGAAGTGCCCACCAGATATGTTCAACGAATGGGTGCAGCTGCACATTTTCTATGAAGGGCTCTCTTATGAGTCAAAGAAGGCCGTAGACCATTCATCCGGAGGATCTTTGAACAAGAAGAAGACTATTGAGGAAGCCATAGATGTTATTGAAATAGTAGCAGAGAATGACTACTTCTATGCTTCTGAAAGAGGGAACACAAGAGGAGTAATGGAGCTAAACAATGTAGATGCTCTGTTGGCCCAAAACAAGCTCATTATCCAGCAGCTGGCTGACCTCACCAAGTAGATGGAGAGGAATCAAGTAGCAGCAATCTCCACTTCATCAACAACCCAAGAAGGAGTGAATGAAGAAGCAGAGGGTAGTCAGGAGCAAGCTAACTACATTGGGAATTCACCAAGGCAAAACTATGATCCATATTCCAAGACCTACAACCCTGGATGGAGAAACCACCCAAACTTTGGGTGGGGAAGTCAGCAAGATCAAAACCAAGACCAGAGACGTTACAACTCCAACAACAATGCAGCTCACCAACAATTCACACAGCGGACATCTCAACACCCCACAACAACATTTCTCCACACGCCCATCAAAACCAAAACAGCACATCTACTCCGAATCAACCATCAATTGATGACAAGCTCTCTAAGATTGAAGCCTTACTTGAAGGAATATGCCAAGAGATTCAAGAAAATAAGGTGTTCAAAGAGGAGGTGTGAGCCAATATTAAGAACCAGGGAGAGACCATTAGGAAGCTGGAATTCCAGGTGGGATATTTAGTTGAGAAGATTCCCAAACCTACCGATAGCTTCCCAAGTGACACGGAGAAAAACCCCAAAGGAGAAGCAAAGAAAGTAAGATGGGAATATTGCAAAATGGTCACTACAAGTGATCAAGAGACTGAAGACAAGCAAGGCAAACTTTTCAAACAACCTGAAGACAACTCAACAAAGGAGGAGGATAGAGATCACCAAGAACCAGAAATCTCACAACAAGAGCTGTTGAAGCTCTATGCACCCTTCCCTCAACTGCTCAATGGTGCTGTGGGAAAGAGAATATACTCAAGGTTCCTAGACTTGTTTGCATCTCTGCATGTAAACATACCATTCATCAAGGCAATTCAACAAATGCCTGCATTCATCAAGTATATGAAGGAACTTCTTCCCAGGAAAAGCTCACTCAAAGGAGGCCAGACTATAGTGATGAACAAGGAATGTAGTGCCCTTATTCAACCTGAGTTGCCTACAAAAAGAAGAGACCCAGGGAGTTTTCACATCCCTTGTGCCATAGGTGAAACTATGTTCGATAGAGCACCATGTGATTTGGGGGCCAGCATCAACTTACTGCCCTTATCCCTGGTGAAGAGGCTGCAAATCAATGAGATAATGCCCACAGATGTAATCATCAGACTGACTGACAAAATTCAAAAGCAAGCAATAGGAGTGGTGGAAAATGTGTTGCTAAAGGTTCGGAAATACTTTCTCCTAACAGACTTTGTCATCCTGGACATGGAAGAGAGTCACACTCACCCAATCATATTGGGAAGACCATTCCTAGCTACGGCCAGAGCACTTATCGATGTAGAGAAAGGGGAGCTAATATTGAGAATCCATGATGAACGACTCAGCTTCAATGTTTTCAAACTCTCACAAGAAACAGATCAAGAGGACAAGGAACTAAGCACAAATGATAATGAGACACTGAAAGAGGAGACAAGCACTGAAGCACAGCCAGTTCATTCTGAGATCCCCTTAATTGATAAACAAGGAAAACAGCAATTGCCATAGCTCAAGGAAAAATTGGAGGAACCTAAACCTCTAGAGGCAGGTAAAGACAGCATCACAACCCCTTTAGAAAAAGAGGTCACCGAGGGCAAGGCAACCTCAAAAGAAACAAAGAAAAAGGTACCAAGGAGGTGGAGGAACAAGAAGATCCCTACTGAAGACTTCTCTCCAGGGGATAGAGTTGTCTCAGCTTACTTCCCAGATATTCTCCTTAATCTCCCCACTGTACCATCTCAGTTACCTAAGGTCTTCACTATCAACAGAGTTCTTTCCCTGGAACATGTGGAGATCATTGATCCAACCAATGGATATAAGTCCACAGCAAGAGGGGAGGACTTTAAGCACTACCAACCACCCTGATGAAGGAAAAACGTCAAGCTAGTGACGCTAAAGAAGCGCTTCATGGGAGGCAACCCATGTTTTATATGTTTTTACAAAATAGTAAAAAAAAGCAATATTCATAAATTCCAACCCAAACTTGGTGAAGTCCTTATTGTGCAGTATATAGTGAGGAACAAGTTTGGTGTTCAAAGCAAACCAAGATGCATGCTAATCTTGGGAGCTTTGAACAAAACTTTTCATCACAATGCTTCAAACTAAGTTTGGTGTCACCCCATGGTGCCACCAAAATGCATAAAGGGACACACACTTAGTTAGTTAATTATAGCCGTAAAGGCTAAATTGTCTTTTTGATAATATGTCTCACTTTTCTTATGTTATCTTTATAGGAAAAGAAAAGAAGCATAAAAAGGGATGGATTGGACAACTAAACAAAGAAGGATCGGACACCACAAAAGGAAGGGCTACACACTTGTTCTAAAAAGGGAATACATTGGAAAATGTTGCCATACAACATTGGAAAAATGGAACCCCTAAAAGACCGAGCAATCTCATTCATAAAGTGATGATCCTTGTCTTTTATCCATGCATCACCCCAACCGTCCATCAAGTAACCACTCCATCAATCCACACCCTCCATTCTCTCACAACTTCTCTATATAAATGACCCTTGTTCTGTACCCACCTTCATTGTCATTACCCAATCTTCACCACTCTCTATTTCGGTACAAGACACTCCCTACCCCATTAAAAACCTTTTTCCCACCTCACTCTCTTCATTGCAATAAAACCCTAAACAACCAAAAATCTCCACAACTTTGCCACCTTCACATATTAACTATCATTCATGGCGTCTTCGGGTTCTAAAAGAAGGAAGGGAAAGGAACCCATGGAAGAACACCCATATGATGAAAAGAGATTTAGAAGCTTGCATCATGCATTGCAATATGGGTGGATGGTTGATAAGGAAATCATTTATGAGCTGGGATTTCAAGTTAAAAAGACTGAGTGCCCCGAAATCATAGAGAAGATAGAAAGGAGAAGATGGGAGCTACTCACTGACCCGGTCATTAAGGTGAATGCAAACCTCATAAGAGAATTTTATGCAAATGCGGTTCGATATGATAAGAAGGATGAGTCTTACACAAGCTTTGTGAGAGGAAAGTTGGTGGACTTTGGTCCCATGAGTGTCATGAGGGCATTGAAGCTACGGTCTATACAGTTTGAAGAAGAAAGCTATCACTCAAGATTGGACAACCCCAATTATGACCAGATTCTGCAAGATATTTGTGTACCAGGAGCTGACTGGGAAAGGGGTGTGGGAAATAAACCAAAGTTCATCAAGAGAACAGATCTCACTCCTGAAGCCAAGGGGTGGTTTGAGCTAGTGAGAAGGTCTATTCTCCCAGCTGCAAACAACTCGGAGGTGAATGTCAAGAGAGCCACAATGGTGCACTGTATATTGAAGGGAGGAGAAATCAAGGTCCATGAACTCATAGCTGAAGGTATTAGAAAGATGGCAGAGAAAAGCGACTCAAGAGGAACGTTAGGTTACCCCAGCACTATTTATCGAATATGCAAGAAAGCAGGGGTGGTTTTTGAAGATGAGAACCCCATGTGGATAAAGGAAGGCATCCCAATAACTGTACGAAGAATGAATGCTGCAGCATCCCCTTTGCCTCAGCGGAAGCAAAGGAAGAGGATAGCCCCTCAAGTAGTGGAAGGACAAGTCTTAGAGGGTCAAGCACAACAGACCTTGGACATGCACCAATTGCAGGAAGCCATTTATGGCTTGTCTAGACAATATTTAGAAAGCCAAGGAGCACAGAAAGAGCTTCAACTACAGATGATGGGGCAGCAAGAGGAAGCACTCTCAAGATGGATGACTCAGCAAGGTGAGTGGCAAAGGCAAATGATGGAACAACAACTAAGTCAAGGACAACAATGGGGAGAAACATTCAACAGGATGGAACAAAGGCAAAACGAGCAACAAGAATCCATCCAGAGGCTAATCAACATCCAAGCACATCAAGGGGCAAACATACATGAGATGCATCGAAGACAAATAGAACAGGAAGAACTATTGGACGAGCAAAGGGCATTCGCAGAAGGAGTTTACATGAGCGAGACAGGACATCACATAAACACTCAAGCCAGGCTCGTCTACTTAGTGGGATAGTTGCCAATACTGCATCCAGGAATAGCCAGGTATGAAGAAATGAAGGATGAATTAGCACTAGAGGAAAGACAAAGGGTGGAAGAGAGTCATGAGTCAGTGAGGAAGGCACTTGAGGATTGGAAGCAAGCAAGATTGGCACGGATGCGAGGAAATGCAAGAGGAAATAAGGAGGACAAGCAAGGAAAAGAGCATGGACATCCACAACATTAAAAGGTGGTGGAGTTCCTTCTTTATTCCACCTTTCTCTGTGTTTTAAATAAGGAAGATCTTGTATGAAATAGAACTTGCTTCCATGTTATGTTTAAATCTTTTTAAATTCTGTCTGTTAAGTTTTCTTTCTGAATAGGTGTATGTGTGCTAGTCTTTATGTCACTACATCTTACTTTACTTACCTGTATGCTTGTTTCTTTTAAATCAAATGAAGAGAGAATGTTTATGTTTCAAAAGACCAGAGTGGAGTTCATACTATAGAGTACATCCATGAGTTTGTGGTATGATCATAAGTTAGCTAAGTTGGTTCAACCATAAGATGGGATGACAACTATCTGGCCTGAATACTTAGCTTTGAATATACTCATGAGACTAAGTATATGACAAGATCCTAATAAGAGAAAAAGAAAAGAATAATGAAAGTGGAAAAACAAAAGAAAAAGAGTAAGCAATAAGGCTAGGCACCAATGGTTTTGATCTTAAGATATGTGTCTGTGGTGTTCTTGTGTGAGGGATCTACTTGGATGAATAAGCTCTTAGGGGTGCTTTATCACTTGGTAATTTGGGTTAACTAACCCGGGATTATCAGCTGAAAGTCCATTATCAAGAGTAACCCTCACCACAGAGCATTTAGTAACCCAAAGAGGTGCTGGACACCAAGGTCTCAAGAAGGAAAATAAATGAACTATATGCCTGTGGTGTGTATGTATGGAGGAGAGACTTGAGGAAGTAAGTCCTTAGGGGTGCTTCAACACCTAGCACCTTGAACCAATTGGTTCGGGAGTGTTGGCTGAAAGCTTATCTTAAAAAGTTGCCCCCTTACACAGCACTTAGCCTAAGAACACCAATAAGCTCTGAAATGACAATAAAGGGATCAATGAATAAAAGTCTCATGGGATGTAAGCAAGGTGAGTGTTTTAGGACATGATAAAGGTCTAAAAGCCAGTAAAGGAATGAACCTAAGTTGCTATGCATGAAACCACCATAAAATCAGTGATATGACTTCCACAAGAATGACTCATCTCTCTTGGCATTCCATTCATCATTCTCTTGTTTCAGTACTTGCTTAGGGACAAGCAAGCTTTAAGTTTGGTGTTGTGATGCCAGGGCATCTTGACCAGTTTCACTGACCTTTTCTTTACTGTTTTTAGGTTAGTTTCATGCATTCTCTTAGGAAATAAGATAGTTTTGGATAGATATTCACTTACGCCTTGATTCAAGCATACATTGTGCATTTTACATTATTTCATGAGGATTTTGCATGAGTTTAGTGACAAATTGTATGTTGCATTACCCATGTCTTGTGCTAGAACTTTGATGCACTCTATTGCTTGATTTCAGGACCAAAGGAAGCAAGGAATGGGAGGTAACTTGCAAAGTTAATGAGAAAAGTGATTGCCAATAACGCTCTCGAAGCCATCATTGACCACGTTAAGAGTCACGTTAACTAAGTTAACGTGAACTCTAACGTGGAGAGGGAAAGTTGAGCCAACGTTAGTGACACTTAACATTGTCACTAACGTTGGCAAATGCTCACAAGTGGCCACGTTAGAGTCCACGTTAACTTAGTTAACGTGGACTCTAACGTTAGAAGGGGGAAGAAACGCCAACGTTAGTGACATTTAACATTGTCACTAACGTTGGCCTAAGGAGAAACATACCACGTTAACTCCCACGTTAACTCCCACGTTAACTTGGTTAACGTGGGAGCTAACATAAGAAGCAAGAGTGGTCGACAACGTTAGTGACACCCTACATTGTCACTAACGTTGGAAGCAACCACACAATCTCCCAAGGAGCCACGTTAACTCAATTAACGTGGAAGCTAACGATGAGTGAAAGAAACGCCAACGTTAGTGACATTCAACATTGTCACTAACGTTGGGGATGGCTAAGCATGGCCACGTTAGAAGCCACGTTAACCTAGTTAACGTGGACTCTAACGTGAGACATAGGGGCACCTTGGAACGTTAGTGACAATGTTGAGTGTCACTAACGTTCTCGA
Source organism: Arachis ipaensis (assembly GCF_000816755.2). Taxonomy (NCBI): domain Eukaryota; kingdom Viridiplantae; phylum Streptophyta; class Magnoliopsida; order Fabales; family Fabaceae; genus Arachis; species Arachis ipaensis. The sequence continues at coordinate 64,722,016 of NC_029788.2, forward strand.
AGGATGGCAAGCCCACGTTAAAGAGCCACGTTAACTAAGTTAACGTGGGCTCTAACATGGGAACAAAGGTGGCTTTTCAAAGTTATTGGAAATGTTAAGTCTCAATAACGTGTGGGAAAGACTTAGAGGCAACGTTAGTGGAAACGTTTGTGCCACTAATGTTGAAGTTAACGTGGCTTTTACTTAGGAACGTTAGTGAGAAAGTTGATTGTCACTAACGTTCTCGAACTCATATTTTCACTAAACGTTAACACCCCTAACGTCCTGGGCTAAAGTCTCTGCCCACTTCACACTTTCTCTCTGCAAGTAAAGTCAAGCCCAAATGAAGAAGAGAACTGCTTCAAACTCAAGATCCAAAGGCCCAAGACTTGAAGAGCCAACTAGAAGCTGAGAAAAGTAGTATATATAGGAGTAGCTTTGAATTGTTAAAAGGGAGTTCTGAAAAATTGGAAAAGAGAACTACTCTCTGTATTTTACCTTCTTTGTATTTTCTAGTTTGATGATGTATTCTCCATCTTTGTTTTCATTTTCTAGAGCTATAAACAACTAAACCCCTTTTATTGGGTTAGGGAGCTCTATTGTAATTTGATGGATCAATACTAATTTTCATTATTCTTCTTCTATCTTTTCTCTTGATTTTACTTGAAACCTAAGCCCAATGAACTCCCCATCTCTGATCTTACCCATTCTCTTTAATTTCTGCCATTTACTTTTATGAGCAAATCCCCCATTCCCATTTACAATTCTGCAATTTACTTTCAGTCCTTTACTTCCAGCCCTTTAATTCTAGCATTTACTTTTCTGTTATTTACATTCCCGCCATTTTATTTTCTGCAACTCTCAACCCAAATTCTGGATTCACTCAACTAGAACATTCTTCTGATTAAAGTGGCTTGATCAATCAATCCCTGTGGGATTCGACTTCACTCTATTTTGAGTTTTTACTTGACGACAAATTCAGTACACTTGCCGAAGAAAATTTGTTGAGAGACAGTTTCCACCCGCATCAGGCATTAATTAAAAATTATGAAAGGCTGATTTTTTTGGGATTACTAGTTGATTGTGTTTAATTTTAAAAGGATTTTATGATAGCTGAAAAATAAATATGAAATGGTGAGATTGGATTGATGAATTAGCAGAAATTGTGGAGTATGATTGATTTGCTAATTATTATGAAATGCAAATATCTGATTGATTGAGAATTGTCTGTTTGAAAATTATTGAGAAAAGGGCTGGTGATTTGTTGAGAAAGAGGGAACCCGTAAGGGTGGCTAAGTCTGAGTTTTAGGGGAGGTGCCGCCGGAATTTTGTAAAATCTGAGGTTTTACTTGAAAAAGTTATTTTAGAAGGTTTGGATTTGGAAAGTTATGTTATTTAAGTTTTATCTATTGATTAAAGTATTATGTATGGGCTGAATTTATTATGAAAACAATTTTATTTAGGTAAGAAAAGAATTATATTATTTTGAAATTGAATTACCAAGGAAAGGTTTATGTTTTAAGTTTGAATTATTTATAAAAGAAGTTATGTTTTGAGATTTATTCAATATGAAGAGAGTTATGCCTAGGGTTTGAAATAAAGGATTATTCTTTTTAAAGTTTAATGATTATATAATATTTGAATATGAATGATAAAGAGAGATGGTTTTTGAGTCTTTGGGAAGTTAGTAAACTTGAAAAAGAGTTTTATTTGGTTACTTTTAGTAAGAGGGTAATGTTTTGAAAAGTATTTAGCGAATTTAAAATAAATAATTTTCTTAAGTCTTTTGAAAGAAAATTAAACTAGAAAATAGTTTTAAAATTGGTTCGAGTTAAGAGGATGCAAAAGTGGAAGTCGTAAAGTTTGTACAACATGACTGAACAATTAAAAAGAGAGATATTGTATAAGAATATGTAACTGGAGATGGATAATGAGAATGATAACCTATGATGATAATTACATTGATTCTTTTGAGGAAAGGTATTCAGTTTATGAAATTGTTGGCAAGGACGTGGATTTTGTCCCGCTTGCGTATTTATGATTATAAAGGAGAATAAAAAGCAGAGGACCTGTTGAAAGGTCAATTGTTGCTTGAGGCAACCCAAGAGATATTTATTTGTTGCTTGAGGCAACCCAAGAGATGTGTTTATTCATTTGTTGCATTATGGCAACTCCTGAGATATTTGTGTGATGATCTGCTGCGTGAAGGCAGTCAGATACATAGTGGTACGACCACAGAACGTTTTCCAATGTTACACAGCTATTGAGAGCTGTACCTGCAACTGATAACCTGGGATCACTTGCAGAGGATATTAATTCATACACGGCTAGAATGCCGCACCTGTAAGGCAAGGATTGCTTACAGAGAATATGATTTCATACACGGCTGGAATGCCGCCACCTGTAAGGCAGAGTCTACTTACAGAGGATATGACGCATACGTCAGTTAGTGAGAACTGTACCTATGCTGACTGGAAAACCATGCCCGTTTCAGCTGCTTTGGGTTACGTCGGGAGCGGGTAGAAACCGACAAATGAGCTCATTACCTGCACTAGGGCTAGACATGCATCATCCTTGTGTGTGCATTTGCATTTGATTGGGTTTGCTCGTTGTACTTCCATGTGATTATGCTGTTTACCTTGCTGTGACTTGTTTGTGTGTTGAATTGAACCTCTTGTTAGTGCTATTAGTTGGTGAATGTATGATGATGAGTAAGGATTGATATTATGATTGAAAATTAATTGTGGTTGAGAAATGCTTAACGTGACCAGTTTTATATTTTGGAATTTGTTTTGAGCTTAGAAATTTTCTTTGGAAGAGGTAAATAATTAGTTAAAGTAAAACCAAGAATAGAATTTTCATAAGGGTTTGATAAAAATATAGTTTCCTTGAGTATGTTAATTATTTGCATTCTATTTCATTACTTTTATGGCATTCCCATTCACTACTGAGAACGTGGGGTTTGTTCTCACCCCAAAATTTTCCACCCTTTCAGTGACACAGGTTCGAAGACACAGTGTAAAGCTGGGGTGATTATAGAATTTATTTATGAGTTAAGTATAAGTTAATTTGCTTTCATAGAGTTCCCTCGCCCTTATTACTTAAGATCTTTATTTTATACAGAGGGATAGTATTTGTATCTCAGTTTTATTTGAAATCTTTTGTATGACAGATATTATTATTAATAATTATGTGATTATTATTACTTTAAAATGTTAGATATATGGTTTTGATAATGAAAACAAAATTTTTCTGGAATTTTCCATAAAATAGAAGCGCGATATCGAACTAAAGGCTCAATAGTAAATAGTTAATAAAGGAAAGCAAGTTAGTAACGCCTTACTTTCGGTACGATCATGACGTTCTGGAAGTTGGGTCGTTACAACCATACTTCATCTCTTCCCATGAGTAATTAAATCAAGGTATTGGGCAATTGTTCAAGCTTAGAGAGATTGGGTTGCCAAGGAATTGGGATCCAATCACTTAAGATTGCCAAGGAGATCAATGAATGCATTGATTGAGGAAGAGATGAGAATGAACTTGATCCGGAGAATGCAACATCTCCTAAGCCCAATGAATCCCCCATTTTTAATCTTACCCATTCTCTTTACCTTCTGCCATTTACTTTTATGCTCATCTCCCCAAATCTCCATTTAAGATTCTGCAATTTACTTTCTGCAATTTACATTCCGCCATTTATTTCCAACACTTACATTTTCTGTTATTTGCTTTCCTGTCATTTAATTTTCTGCAATTTCTCAACTTAATTTCTGCTTAGCTCAACTAGAACATTCCTCTAATTAAAGTTGATTGACCAATCAATCCCTGTGGGATTCGACCTCACTCTATTGTGAGTTTTTACTTGACGAAAATTCGGTATACTTGCCGAAGGCAAATTTATTGAGAGACAAGTTTTCGTGCATCATTCCTCCATTATTAGGGGGTTAACTAAGTGAAATAATAATTAATTCTTATCACAATTGAAGGAAACTACAATGATGGAACTTCCAATACTCACCCTTGGCCAAGGCTTTTATCTCAATTAATTGTTGTTTACTTTTGTTAATTTGAATTCTTGCACCAACTCTCAAGACCACAAAAGACTTCCTAATCAATGATATGCATTCTAAGGCAATTCCTAGGGAGAACGACCCGGGATCAATACTCTCGATCATAGATTTTAGAATTGTTTGATGCGATATTTGCGTGTCGGTTAGACTATACCCACGATTGGATTCATTGCTAATTTTTATACCGGCATAAGAATTTTCATTCATCATGATATATGTATGCATGCATTGAATAATTGTTGATTGTTAGAGGAAAAATAAATCTTGGAAAGCATGATTAGAGGGTAATTGAGTGGTCAACCCTACACACTGAGTGGCTTGAGCAGATACACTTCCAGTGAGGGTTTGAGGCTCAATTCCTTGTTCCCGGCTTTCATGAGCTTTCTTCATTCAAGTTATGTACACTCCACTTTGATGTTTGAATTGGTAGAGTTCATGAAGTAACTTGTCACTTTGGCCCTATGTGCTCATATATGTTCTTGGAAGATTGATTCACTATTGACCAAGTAGATAGAAACATTCACTTTAGTTGCATTCATGTAGGTAGATTGCATCTCATAAACCCCATTCTCTTATGATTCTTTTAGAATGAGGACATGCTTGGTTTAAGTGTGCGGAGTTTGATAAACCCCATTTTTAGGCTTGGATGGCAATCTACCTACATGGAATCTATCTAAATGGATGCAATTATTTAATCAAAATAAATCAACTTCCGAGAATACATATAGAATTACAAGGGCTAAAGAAAGAGCAATCAAATCCAACCCTCAATTGAATTGAATTATTGAAAAGATTTTACAAACTTGCAAGAAAGATGATCATGGGTGGAAACATGTAATTGAGTGACCGAACCCTCACCGGATGTGTATCTGCTCTAGTCACTCAAGTGTTTAGGGTTGATTCACTCAATTCTCTCCTAATCATGCTTTCCAGGATTTGTTTTTCATCTAACAATCAACAATTATTTCATGCATGTATACAAATATCATGAGGTCTTTCCCATAGGTTGTAATAGGGTTAGGGTCAATGTAAGGATGCGTATGGCCAAGTGGACTAGAATTTGAATCTTTGATCAACTTAAACTTCCCACCTAACGTACAACAACCTATACAATTTAAATGCTAACCTAACTACCCATTCTTCACTTTTTTCACACACTCATGCATTCTCTTTCGTGGTCCAGCCTTTATTAGGGTGTAGACTTTTAGTTAGAACACCCCTAGATATAGCTAAATAATATCTATATACATATATATACATACAACATCCTTGGCCCTGACCTGTTCAAGAAGTCACTAAGCTGGCACCCAGGCTAGCCTAGACTCTATACTCACCTAATCCCTCCAAACTACTAAGCGAGGGAAAGTACGTCCTAAGTCTTCAAAACTAAAGTCAGGTAGAACATGACCAAAAGATGGGACATCATCTACTACTCCGCTGCATGATCAGACATTGCCATATGACGTTCCTCTGGTACTTCATCAAGTAGCCACATAACAAGAGTCTCGTACACAGGGTTTAGGTTAAGGTTCACGTACAAACAGGGTGCAGACATTGGCTGGTCTCATAGTATATACATATAAATAGAGAACAAGATTCACCCTAGACTTAGAAGACTACCTAGAGTAGAATATTTTTTACGAACGATCGTCAGTGAACTATAGAAGGGTACTCATGCTTCCATCTGAAGGGGGAAGGGAGAGAGAAGGGGTAAGAACTGGGGAGTTCTTAGTAGGGCAGGGGTTATAAGTTAAGTTCATTAATTATATGTTGATTTGTAGACGAATAGCAGAATACAGAGAAGCAATAAATAGAAGATACAGATAAATAGAGAAAATAGAGAAAACAGAAAATAGAACACAAATAGAAGAATACAAGAAAATAAAGCACAGACACAGCAAATAGAATACAAACAAAGAATGCATACATTCAAACAACAATTGTAACAGAGGAAATGTGCAACCAAATATGATGCATGTCTAGCCGTAGTGCAGGTAATGAGCTCATTTGTCAGTTATATATCCGCTCCCGACGTTACCCAGCAACCTCTGTCTGGATAAGGCTTTCCTGTTGGTAATACCCACTGCAAGCAACCTTTGTCTTACAGGGTATCCACTGCAAGCAACCTTTGTCTTGCAGGGCAACACTTATTGGCCGATATACGCCCAAAACACTCACTGCAAGCAACCTTTGTCTTATAGGAGCAACAACACACTTACTGTAAGCAACCTCAGTCTTACAGGAGCATACTAATCTCGATACCTCTGTAAGCAAGCTCTGTCTTATAGCAAAGCATTATAGCAAGGTATTCCAGGGAAGCACTCTCAGTGGTTGTACCACCATCTATCTGACTGCCTCAGTGCAGCAGATGATCATACAAATAACTCTGGAGTTTCCTTAATGCAACAAATGACCTTTCAACAGGCCCTCTACTTGTTCTCTATTCTCTTTATCATATTACTCTTTTCTCCTTATATCTCTATACTCTGTTCTGGTTTCTCTTTTCTTTGTATCTCTTTACTTTTCTCTGATTACTCTTCCCTCTGTATCTATGTTACTCTTTTTCTCTTTATCTCTTTACTTCACTCTGGTTATTCTGTTCTCTATGTTTCTTTACTCTGCTCTAATTTCTCTGCTTAACATATGTATTTAAAGCTTATGTAAATTTTGATATGAATAGTTAGTCTGTCCCAAGTATAGGTTCATTAAGTCTATACTAAAATAATATAACTTTTCATATTATACCTAACCCTAGCCGCAACTCAGGAACTAACTATGTTGCCTTAGTTTGTTAACTAATCCCTGTCTATTTTTCTGTCATTAAAACTTTACAGAATTTTCTTTGGTTTTTATCTTTTCTTTAACTTCTTATCTTTCCTTTATCTTTGCCTCACTATCATGTTATTACCACTCTCTAAGTGTTTTATGAAGGTAATTTAGATTCTGCGCTTAAAATTCTTTCTCTGTTTTCACCCGTTTTTCAAACTTTTCAGCAAACGATTTTTACCACAATTCAAAATAAATTAGCAGCCACCAAAACCCTATCTTTTACACATGATTTTAACACAAATTGAACCTCAATTTAAGCAATAGGGTTTCATTTTCCAGCAGCCACAAGAACACAAGTTCATAGCTTGAATTTCGTTAAATTTCATCAAATTTTCACCAAAATTTCAACAAGAATTAATCATATAAATAATCAATTTCAAGCACAGCCAAACCATATCTTAATCACACAACTTAAACACAATCAATCAAGATTAAATTCGTCAAACTGTACCTTGTTTTGCTACTCCAAATTCAGTTATACTTTCAGGTGGTCCTTAAGCAGTTTTTCCTCCTAAATCACATCAAGAACAACTTTAAATCCACAAACCATCAACTGACCAAATCTCTCTCAGCACGTTAGGAAGGGATATCTCACCTTAGACTTGCTGGAAATTAGCATTTCTTGGCCCTCAAGTCAAGTTAAGCATGATTTCTAAGGAAGAACATTAAGAAAATACATGTTTAAGCATGTGTCCTTGAAACCGAAGCAAAAGGGAGATGGTGCAGCCAACTCACCTTAATTCCAGCCTTGATAAGTCATATGATTATATAGAGAAATAAGAGAGGATCATTTTGGTCGGATTGAAATTTTGATTTGAGTTTTAGTTCAACAGAAATCAAGCTTTGAAGATTTATGAACCAAGAACTTTCTCTCCTTTTTCTCTTGATGATTTTCGGCCACAATGAGCAAATGAGGCAGCTTTGGGGGTTTTGGGGGTGTAGGGTGAGTTGTAATTGGTTGGCTTGGAGATGGGTTAAAATAATATTAAAATATCTCAGGTGTATAACTACTAAAACTAGATGTATCGGAACACTTGTAAAAACATCTCTAAAAATTATTTTATGAGCTACTAGCATAAATGACACTAGTAATATATTTATTATGAGAATAGAACATATATGATAAGGAATTAGCATTGCTAAAGTTATTAGAGAGTGCTGGTGCTAAGCTGCACTAGTAAACTATGAACCCAGTTAAACCGATTTCCTATTTCTATCTAAAACAGATCAGGTAACCTTATAATATCATTCAAGCATCTTCTAATACTAATATAATGATAATATTATACTATTATCTATCTTCTCTCATGGATCAAGTCCGGTTCAACAAACTGAGACTATTTACGAAAACTAGAACCAAAACTCCGAACCGATACGGTTCGAAAACTAGGTTCTTCGTGATTGCGTTGTCGAGCTTGCCTCAGAAGAGGTTCTAGCTTAAGGTTGACATAATGACAATGAGGATTGAAATGCTTGATGATATAGCAGAGGTTCTCCCCTTACTGATCTTCCGGAGAAATCCGTATTTTCAGAAAAGATCTCACGTACTCGAAAAATGGGGTTGTTACAAGCTCAGTGATGTGTGCGTACGTACAGGCCTGCGTGCGTACATACAGCCGCCAAATCAGAGCGTGTGGATTGGTTCGAGCGCATCGCGCGGTCATTCAGAGTATCGCTTATTGTGCGTGCGCACAGCTACTTATGCGTACACACAGGAAGATATTTTTGCAAAGTGTGTGGACGCACAAGTCTGTACGTACGCACAGGTGTCCGCACATGCCTTCATTAAAATGGCATGTGACTCACGATTTTGGTAGATTGGAGGCCCATTTCTGAAGCTATTTAGCTTATATTGAAGGGGAAATGAAGACCATAACATAACATATTATTAGGATAGCTTAGGAGTAGGAGTAGGAAGCTTTAGTAGAGTTTTTCTCTAAATTTTTCATCATCTCTATTAGGGTTTATATTAGGGTTTTACATTGAAGTGGCATTTCCATTTTTGATCTTGGATTTTGCTAGCTTCCATTGTAAGTATCTCTTTATTATTACTCTTTATAGTTGATGAGGGAAAAATGATTCCACACAAACTCACCGGCAAGTGTACCGGGTCACATTAAGTAGTAATAACTCACAAGAGTGAGATCGATCCCATAGGGATTGATGGATTGAGCAACTTTAGTATGGTGATAAATTTAGTCAAGCGAATATTTGATGATTTGAGTGAAATTTGATTAATAGAAGCGAAATTGCAATTAAACTAGAGTGCAGAAAGTAAATTGGTAGAATCTTAAAGTGCTGAAGGAGTAAATTGCAGAAACTTAAAGTGCGAGAAATTAAAAGAGCTGAAACTTAAATTGCAAGAAAGATAAATTACAGAAACTTAAAGTGCAAGAGAATTAAATTGCAAAATCTAAATCACTAGGAAACTTAAATTGCATGAAGAATGAAGGGATCTGGGTGATGGGAATCAAAAGAAAACTGGAAAATGTAAAGTGTAGAAAACTAAAGAACTCTCAGATGATAGAATTCAAATCAGGACTTCAGGACCAAAACAGAAAAGTAAAATTTGAAGAAGAATTAAAACAGAATGAAGACTGAGATCAACTTTAAAATCCTAAAAGAGAAATTGACAATTGCAGAAAAGTAACAAAAACAAAAAGAAAATTTAGATCTCAATTGCTCTCTTAACCAAATAGAAAAGAAATTGCAGAAGAAAGAAAAACAGAAAGTAAACTATGATCAGAACTCCAATTCATAAAACTGTCCAAGGAAAAATAAAAGGGAACTCCACATTGAAGGAATTCAGAAGAATTCTTCAATCCGAAGTCCAAGACCCAAACAGAAAAGTAAAAGTTGCAGAAGAGAGAAAAAAAAAGGAAAACTCATATCTGATCTCCAATTCTAAAATTCTAAAAGGAAAAATTAAAAGAGAGAGCTCCCCAATAAAATCAAACTTGCTCCTATTTATACACTTTCTATTTCAGTCCTCAAGTACTTAGAGTTGGCTTTTTGGCCTGTGGAGAAGTGGATCAAAATGGCACTTGGTTGCTGCTTCCAGGGGAACGTTGCGTTCTCAAAGTGAGCACAGCGTTCACTTATCCACGCGAGCGCGTCCCTTGCGCGCGCGCGTCATTTTCAGTCTTCAGCACCCATCATGCTCGCGAGCTCCTTTCAAGCATACGCGTCTTGAATGGCATTCTCTTATTGAGTGCTACATTGGCTTAGTGAGCGCTGCTCACGCATGCGCGTTGATACGCGAGCATCTTTCCTATCTTTTTCTAGTGAATCTGCATTTAATTTGTTGAGTTTAATCAAGAATTAGTTATCTTTTAGACACAATGGATGCTACTTTGACTCTTGTGCAATTCAATTTATTTTAGGTACCATTCAGCTGGATTTGATGGATTTCTACAGAACAAGAATTGAAGGAGATAACCAGCAAGGAGCGACGCGTGCGCGTACCTGACGCTTACCTGTGACATGCGAAGAAGACCATCAACACGTGACATGCGCCACATGCAGAAAACGCAGGCAACGCTGGGGGAGATTTCTGGGCTGTTTTTGACCTAGTTTCTGACACAGAAAAAATAGATTAGAGGCTGCAGAGTGGAGAAATTAGGGGAACACTTCTCATTATCTCCCAAGTTAGGCGTGGATCCTACGAAGCAAGTGGTCCACATCCATAAATTGAAGACTTGCTGATTGCTATAATTAATTCTGATTTAAATTTAAATTTTATTTTAAAAATAGGAAATGATATTATTTTAATTTTAGACAATAGATTTTAAATTAATTAAGATTAGATATAAAAAGAAGAAACTTCTCTTCAGGGGATTATTCCATTCCATCTCATTCTGTAAATTACAGTTTACCTAAATCCTTATTTTCTCTCTGAACCATGAGCAACTAAACCTCCACTGTTAAGGTTAGGAGCTCTGTCTATTTGTATGGATTGATTCTATTGTTTATCTATTTTAATTCATGTACTGATTTCTAATTTAAGAATTGTTTTCGTTCTTTATCTTATGAATTTGGGTGGAAGGGAAGTATCATCCTCTTTCTAATTGAGTTATTGTATAACTTGGAAAAGCTCTTTACTTGAACAATAGCTTGAAAACAATTTCTCCTAAATTCTAATTATCTAGATTTAACGGGATACGTGACATATAATCCTCTTATTTTTTGGATAATTAGGATTTTTGTTGCATAATAACTAGAATTAAACTTCACCCCCTAATTGGAATTAATTGACCAAGAAATTGACGGTTGATGAGAGTTAGAGGAGACTAGAAAGGTCTAAAGAATTAGGGTCTAGTCGCATATAGTTTTCCATGAATTAAATCTTGAATTATTTAAATAGTTGGTAATAAAAGTCGATCCGGAAAATAGATATCTCTAAATCCTTAACTGTTTCTCCATATTTTATTCCCAACTTATTTACTTGCTTGTCTTCTGATATTCTGAGTTACTGTTTAATGCTTTTTGAACACTCACACACTATTTTTTTCTTTCCTAAGTAAGTAAATTAATCAACCATCGTTGCTTAGTCCATCAATCCTCGTGGGATCGACCCTCATTCACCTGAGGTATTACTTGGTATGACCCGGTGCACTTGCCGGTTAGTTTGTGGGTTGTAAATTTCCGCACCATGCGTCCTCTGCGCGTGCGCGTGGGTAGCCAAATGTCAAATCCAGGTTTCAGCGCCAGTCACGCGTGCACGTGCTTTGTCCCAGGAGCGCCATCGACGCATGCGCGTCATGCACGTGTGTGCGTCGATTGCAGAACTTTGCCTCCAAATTTCAATCTTCCCCAAAAATGCTGAGTAAATGAACGTAGCATTCTCTTTGAAAATGAGCGCCAACCACTACAACGCGTACGCGTGGGTCTTTGAAAAATTGCCCCTGACGCGTAGGCGTCCTGTACGTGTGCGCGTCACAAGTGAGCATGGCATTCTTTCTTTGAACGCAACGTTACTCTGGAGTGCTTCTCCTTTTCCTCACTTTCTCACCTAAAATCAATCAAACAAGAAATTAAAGTCTCACCAAAATCATAAGAAATTGCATCATTTACAATAATCACTCAATTCTTGCATAAATCTCATGATTTTGTATAAAATTAATGATGTTTGATTAAATCAAGATAAGCATCAAATTCCACTCTAATCACTTACTTATTGTGCAAGAAAGTGCATAAAACCTTATGAAACAAATGAAAAATGCTTTTGCAACTAGCATCAGATGACTTGTCATCAATAGTTACATTGTTCTTACTCTTTATTATAATTCAAGTTATAGTTCAATTTTACTTCTCTTTTGTAATTTCATGTTTGATGTTTGTTTCATGATTTCTTGTGTTATTCTTATTGAATGAGATCATTTGCTGCTTTTAGTTTCAAGCCTTTTCTCATTTTTTCCATCTTTAATGTTTTTGCCCACCAAGTGTTTGACAAAATGTCAACCATGGTTTCAGGCTAAATTTTCGGCTCTTGGCTTGGGAAAAGTGAGCAATTGGGTTCCTAGAGTTGGAATGTCCAGCATTTAGTGTTAATTCTTGGATTGTTAATTGTTCTTGTTCCCACTAACGCTAATTTGTTGCTAAGGCAATTAGCAAGCAATTTAGGATTTGTGACTTAAGAACACTTATGCTCATTTAACTTACTCTCCGATGTGAAGGTTGATCAAGTGAGACTAATCCATTATAATTGTCATAGTTGTGGTTCCAACAAGGAAGGGACCCTTAGCTCACTCCAAGCCAAGACCCTTTCTACGCTTTCAATCTTTTATACACACCTATGTTAATCTCTTTTATACTTTACTTGTTTATAGTGCATAGTCGGTTCTTTAATTTCTTCATTAGTTCAATCATTACAATTTTGCATGTTCTTTTATTGCTTTATATGTTCATTTCTTCATTGAAAACCCCTTGATCACTTCAACTAGAATTGTACACTCATTGATCTCATATGTCCTTGGGAGAGGACCCAGGAATTAAACACTCCCGATTATTGTGTTTTGAATTTACAGTTGATTGATGATCAATTATTGGCTTTGGACTATACTTGCAATGTCAATCCTATTTTAGTGCGAAAATCCAAACCTATGCTTTTGGTCATTGTCAAATTTGGCGCCGTTGCTGGGGACTTCACTTTAAGTACAATGAGTACTATAATTTTGGTTGTTGTAAATATGTGAATAGTGTGAATACTTGATTTTGGTTTGCTACTTGGCACTAATTGTAGATACTACTTCTCTCTCTCTAGTTAGTCTTAGTAATTGTTGATTATTAAGTTGGTCCTTGTTTACTTGCTTATTTTTGTTTTCCTTTTCATAATTGCATGCTTTCATTGCCTCCTCAGTTGAATGACACGGTCGCTTCCAGACCCGAGCTTGGCCACTTTTAATCCGAAAATAGAAAGAACTTTAACTCGTATAAGGCAAGCTCGACGCCGGCTAGCTTTTATGAATAGTGAATCAGGCTCTCTTGAGGAGCACACCAATTCACTATCACCATCAACCCGTGACCATCATTCTTCAATCAACGAGGAGACGTTATATTCATCTGGTGGGAGTACTGAAATCTCTTTGAGTGACTCAAGAGACACCATCATGGCGGACCCACCTTGTAGAATCACCTTAAAGGAGGCCGGAGCTCCTGATATTAACTTGCAACCGCTTCAAATCCTGTATCCGGCTTTGGATCCAAATTTTGAGCTCAAGACTGGCACGATAAACTTGCTCCCCAAATACAATGGACAACCCGGAGAAGATCTTCTAAAGCATGTAAAGAATTTTCAAGTTGCATAAGCCACTGTGAAAAGACATGGGGCGGACAAAGCAATAGTGTTGGTCTTCGCTTTCCCCTTCTCCTTGGAATGAAAAGCGAAGGAGTGGTTTTATACTCAACCAGGAGAAGTAATATCCAACTGGGACTTGCTGCGTAAGGAATTTTTGAAAAAGTTCTACCCTCCCTAGAAAATAGATAAGCTGCAAAGAGAAATCTCTTGCATTGTGCAACGAGATGAGGAGACTTTATATGAGTATTGGGAGAGATTCAAGAAGTTGCTGGAGGCTTGCCCTTACCACTGTATTGACAATTTGGTACTTATCAATTATTTTTGTCAAGGGATGCACCACCAAGACAAGCTTCTTCTAGATGCCGCAAGTGGATGATCCCTCACCAAAAACAAGACCACTGCGGAAGCATGGGAAGTTATATCAGACTTAGCGGACTCAACTCAACACACAAGGGCATGAATTCCACAACCAAAAGCTTTGAGTGAAGTTTCTCCTTCCGGAGATGCTATTTTGACCAAGACCCTCGATGAGATGACAATTTTGTTGAGACAAATCACCCAAGGGCAACAAATCCCTCAAGCTTTGATGACCCCTCCACCTCAACCTCCAAGGATCGAAGGACCACCAAGAATATGTGGTGTTTTTGCTTGTAATACCCATTACACCGATGAGTGCCCTCAACTCCAAGAGGACACTATATTGGCGGTAACCAACCCTTACCCACAAAGGCCCAATTACAATCAAGGATCTCACCAACATGGAGGAAATCAAAACCAAGGATGGAGGGATAATTCAAACCAAAGGTGGAACCAAGCTCCTCAAGCTCAACCCAACCAAAACGCGCAAGCCTACTATCATCAACATGCCCAAGGTCAACCACAATACCAACAACCCTACCAACAATCCTACCAACACCACCACAATCTCAACCTTAAAGGAGGTATCAACACCCAAATAGTAGGTCTAACCCTTCTCAAGTCAACCAAACCCTTCCTTCCAATCAACCTCACATGAATGACACACTTCACACCTTCATGCAAGAGCAACGGGAGTTCCACAAGAAACAAGATATATATATGGATACTATAGCCGAAGCTCTCTCCCGTTTGACTCTCCCTCCTCAAACTACACAAAACACCCAACAAGCCTCAACTTCTAGTAGTTTACCCTCTCAACCTCAACCCAACCCTAAGGGAAGCATCAATGCCATTACCCTTAGGATTGGCACCAAGTTGGATGAGATTGGTGTTGTTCCTACAAAGTTGAGTGAGGAAACAAACAATGAAGAGGTAGGAGATGAAGTGGAAGTGATGATGGATGAGGATAAAAATGTTGACAATGGCGAGGAAGAACCACTCAAGGTCAAGGAGCCATAGAGGAAGAATCTACTTGAAGAGCCTATGCCCATTCCATTTCCGACTTTGGCCAAGAAGGCTAAAAAGAAAGAAGAACTTGACCCCAACATGGTGGAATTTCTTAAGAAGGTTGTAGTCACCGTCCTTCTCTTTCAACATATTCAAGAAGTGCCCAAATACGCCAAGTTCCTCAAAGATGTTTGCACTCACAAGGACAAACTTGGCGAGCTCAACAAAAAGCTGGTAGATGATTCTATCTCTTCTTTACTTCCTGAAAAATGCAATGATCCTGGCCCATGTTTGGTTACTTGTTTGATTGGTGGAATGAAGTTCACGGATTATATGTGTGATTTGGGGGTGTGCGTTAGTATTATGCCACTCTCTATTTATGAATGATTGAACTTGTCACCCCTAAAGAGGTCTGGGGCGAGATTTGTATTAGCCGATAAGAGCATTGTATCAGTTGTGGGATTACGGAAAATATTTATGGCGTGAAAATGGATTTCACAAAAACTAACCGGCAAGTATACCGAGTCGCATCAAGTAGTAATAACTCACAAGAGTGAGGTCGATCCCACAGGGATTGAAGGATTGAGCAACTTTAGTTAGGTGATGAATTTAGTTAAGCTAATATTGATGAATTGGATTGACAGAAAGCGAATTGCAATAATTCTAAAGTGCAAAATGTAAATTGACAAGAAAGTAAATAATAGAAAGCTAAATTGATTGAAACTTAGGGTGCAAGAAATAAAAAAGACTGAATCTTAAATTGCAAGAAAAGTAAATCACTGAATATTAAAGTGCCGGAATTAAGAGTGCAAACCTAGTAAATAACAAAGAAACTTAAACTGTATGAATAATAAAAGGATTTGGGTACTGGGAATCAAAATAGAACTAGTGAATATAAATTGCAGCAAGTGCAGAGAGATCATAGTGGAAGAAATTCAAAAAAAATGATTCATCAGGGATTGGAGATACTATAATCCTTCATGAATCAATCGGGTCTCAACTCCTTTCTCAATCATAAGCATAGATCTATGGCAGATTGAAGTTGATTGGATCCCAATTCCTTGGTAATCCAATCTCTCTAATCACAATCAATCTTGCAAATTCCTTGATCTAATTGTCATGAGAAGAGTTAGAGCACATTTCTCTCATCCATAAGCCATACTAACTCTCAAGATCTCAATTCCTCCCGAATAGTGTTGATCAAGAGAGTAGTGAAGGATAGAGCTTCAGTTCTAATAAAGGTGATTCCCCTTCCAAGGCTCACACCCACATTCAATTGAATTAAACCCCCTTCCAGAGTGAATAATTCACAATCAAAATAGAAGATACCCAATAGCTACACAATTGAATTGAGAAGAAGAAGAATTTCATTGATTAATGGTAATTACAATAGAGCTCCTCCCCCTAATGAAATTGGGGTTTAGTTTATCATTGCTCTAGTACCAAAAACAAAAAAAAAATTCAGAAAATGAAGAACAAAAAAGAAAACAAAACTCAGATCTAAAATTCCAAAGAAAACTAAAAGCAAATGTGTAAAAGAAAGTCTTCAGCCGAAGAATCCTCTTGAAATCAAATCTTCCTCTATTTATACACTTTCTAATTTGGTCATTCAGCCCTTTTAGTGGGCTTCTTGGCCTTCTGATGAAGTGGGTTAAAAATGGTACTTCCATGCAGCATCAGGTGAACATAGCGTTCTCGAATTGAAAGTAGCGTTCTTTCATCGACGCGTGCGCGTCCTTTGTGCGTGTGCATACACAATGCGTGTGCGTCGATACTGTCTTCTGCTTCAACCATGCTTGCGCGTACCATTCATGTGTGCGCGTCCTTTGGCAGCGTTCATTGACTGAACGCTCCGTTCGCACCATGAACGCTCTTCACGCGTACGCGTCCTGTGCGCGTGCGCGTGGTTGATGAAACATCGCTTCTGCGTCCCAGCGTCATGTACGCGTCTGTGCCAATCACCACTTTTGTCACATCGACGCGTGCGCGTCATGCACGCGTGGGCGTCAATGCCTATCTTCAAATTCAAATTCTAAAAGTATCACAGGCGTTCACTCAAAATGAACGTAGCATTCGTTGTTGGTGAACGCTGATCCTCAATCCACTCTTGCGCGCCATGTGTGCGTACGGGTGAATTTCCAAAGTTGCTTCCTTACGTGGAGGCGTCTTGTACGCGTGTGTATCGCGTGTGAACATAGTGTTCATCAAATGAATGCACCGTTGATCTGCACCTTGCTTCTTTGCTTTTTCTTTTCATCAATTTTTCACCTGCCATTAATCAAACAAACAATCAAAGTCTCACCAAAATCATAAGGTTCATAATAATCAACTAAATTGTGCATAAACCTTGTGATTTTGCATAAAATCAACAATGTTTGATTAAGTCAAGATAGACATGAAATACCACTCCAATCACTTACTTATCGTGCAAGAAAGAGTAATAAACCTAATAAAAGCAAGAAAAAATGCTAGTAAAACTAGGATAAGATGACTTGTCATCATAACACCAAACTTAAACCTTGCCTGTCCCCAAGCAAGAAAAGAATTATGCACAAAGGTTCTTTTGATTGGACTGGATTGAAAAATAACTTGTAATGCCTTGTGAGTGAAGTGATTAAGTGACAGTGGGGTGAACTCTAAATTATATGCCATGCAAGGGCTTCAGTGCTTACTAGTCCCTACATCTTGGAAGTCTTAGATCTTAGGATTTTCATTCAATTGATATCATAGAGACCTCTCTATAGGTAATCACCTTGAAGCAGCTCCTAGTTTATGTGTTTTGGCATTAACTCTAAGTGTCATGTCTCAAAGCGGCTCTTTAGATAAGCTTTCAATCAATACTCCCAAACCAGTTGGTTTTAAGGTATTAGGTGTTGAAGCACCCCTTAGGATTTACTTTCCCAAGCCTCTCTCTTTGACACAATTCTACCACAAGCATTTAACTAAGATAGTAACTCTTTCAGTTCGTATTTCTTTCTTTTTCCTCCTAGTAATTGATGCTCAGAGCCTTTTGCCATGTTCTTTTGTTTTTCTGTTTCTTTTATTTTCTTTTGTTGCTACTTCTTGGATCAATAAATGTTTGAGAATATCCACAACATTTCTTTGAATTCTATTTCCTACCTATGAGCTCCTATGCAAGTTTTCATAAACATGCAACCTCAATACACAATCATACAACTAGAACCACCACTTCTCTTAGTCTTTTGCTTGCCTCAAAACAAATTTTTTATTTTTCAACCCTTCTTTTCAAAGAATTGTTCTCTAATGCATGTTTGAAAATTTAAGTGCAAGCAAGTTGTCAAGAGCATAGTGTTGTGAAATATCAAGCATCTTTAGTTATTGTTACAAAGAAGCTATACTAAGCAGACAAATAGGGGTACAATATCACTTTCAATCATATCAGTCTTTAATATAAGACAATCACTTAACAATACAACCTTTTTGGGGGGTTTCTTGCTTAGTCCTTTATCATCCTCTTCAACTTTTATGCTTTTCTTGTTGATGATGTACAGTCCTCCCAAAAAGCTGAATAATTTTCTGCAATGATAGTGGAAGTTGCTTGTTCCCCAAGCACTCGAAAAATGGTTAATCATGCATGAACGTTTCTGGGCTTTTGAACTTACTTTGATGTGTGAACACCAAACTTAGTTCCTTGCCATTGTCTGTTAGGCATCAGATGAAACCTTGTGCTTTTAAAAAAAATAAAATATGAACTAGAAACTAAACAATTGTTAAGTAGTTTCTCTGATTTTTTGGAGTTAGTGATTAATCTTGCAGAAGGGTGTAGTGTGTTCTTAATGAACTTTTTGGTGGAACACCAAACTTAGAACCACACATTCACTCTCAAATTGTTTTGGTGTGCAACACTGATACGCGAAAATTTGAATATTAACGCGCAACCGGCAAGTATACCGGGTCGTATCAAGTAATAAAACTCACTAAGAGTGAGGTCGATCCCACGGAGATTGGTAGATTAAGCAACTTCGGTTAAATGGTAAATTTAGTCAAGCAAACATTGTTTTGATTCTTGAGATTTGAACACTTGAAAGAGATTTTAAGGAATTAAATGAGAAGAAATTTAAAGAACTAAAGTAAGGGAAGCAAATTAAATGACTAAAAGTAAATGACGGAAACTTAAATTTCAAGAAACTTGAATGACATTAAAGATAAATTGCTTTCTTTGGGAAATGTCTCCAGCCATTGAGATGCATTGTCCCTCAAAGAAAATAGGAACAACAGCAGCTTGTAAATATCTGGATGCACACCATTTGTCTTGACAGTTTCACATATTCTTAGGAAGACAGATAGGTGTTGATTTGGATCCTCAAGGGGACCTCCTCCATAGGAACAATTATTTTGCACCAGAGTGATAAGCTGAGGCTTTAATCAAAGTTGTTTGCATGAACATTGGGAGTGAGTATACTGCTCCCACAATGTCTTGGATTGGGGAAAGTGTAAGAGGCTAGAACTCTCCTTGGATGTGGGCCGCTATTGTTGGTAACTCCCTCAGGAGGGTTATGCGAATTGCCCTCCATGACTTGGTCTTCTCCTTTTGAATCCTCCTCACCAATTATCCCCTTTCCTCTTGCTTCTCTTCTTAGTCTTCGGAGGGTTCTTTCGTCTTCAGGGTCAAAAGAAATGGATACTCCTCTTCTTGCTTCTGACATACAACGCACACAAACCAATAACACAAATAAAGTACTCTATTACTACAGTGAAGTTGAAGTTAGTGAAACAAAATATCAAACAGTTAGTGGGCTTAAAGAAAAGGAAAATGCTCAATCTAAACTACCATTCACTTAATCATTGTTAATCTTTGCCAATCCCCAGCAACGGCGCCAAAAACTTGATACGCGAAAATTTGAATATTAACGCGCAACCGGCAAGTATATCGGGTCGTATCAAGTAACAAAACTCACTAAGAGTGAGGTCGATCCCATGGAGATTGGTAGATGAAGCAACTTCAGTTAAATGGTAGATTTAGTCAAGCAAACATTGTTTTGATTCCTGAGATTTGAACACTTGAAAGAGATTGCATGGAATTAAATGACAAGAAATTTAAAGAACTAAAGTAAGGGAAGCAAATTAAATGACTAAAAGTAAATGACGGAAACTTAAATTTCAAGACACTTGAATGACATCAAAGATAAATTGCAAGAAAGTAAAGATTGTAGAATTTTAAAGAGCAGAAGAGTAAATTGCAAGAAATAGAGAAACAGAATGTAAATGGTAATAATGATAAATTGCAAGAATATAGAAGGGAATTGGGTAGTGGGTATTCAAAGAACTAAAGAACAAAAGAGATGAGAATTAATGATGGAGAGATCATTAGGGATCAGAGATGTAAATTGTCATGAATTGATGTTACTCAATTCCTTCTCAATCATGGGTAGAGATCCATGGCGGGATTGTGAATAATTGGATCACAATCTCTTGGCAATTCAATTTTTCTTCAACACAATCAATTGCCACTCTCGTGATCTAATTGGTCATGAGAAGAGGTGAAGTTCAATTTCTAATCCAAGGCCACACAACTTCCAGAATCTCAACTAAGGGAGGTTACATCTCACATACTAACCCAAACTGTATTGATCAAAGAAATCATGAAAGGATGACTCTAAACTGAGTTACATGGATCCTTTCTCAAGTTCACCATATAATTCATGTAGATTTAACCCTTCTCTCGAATGTAGTTGAATGTTTGACGAACAAGAATTTCCTCTTGGATGAACCACTTGAATTGAGAAGGAAAAGAAGAATTATCAACCCATTCAAATAAACAGAGCTCCTCCCCCTAATGAAGGTGGGGTTTAGTGAATCATAGCTCTAAACTCAACAATAAATGCAAAGATGAAAAATTAAACTAAGTGTAGAGAAGAATAAAGAAGAAGAAGAAGAAGTATTCCTTTAAAACTGAAATTCAAAGTTGCAAAAAAAACAAAAAAAAATAAAATAGAAGACGGGTGAGATGTAGTAAAAATGCTAGTGTAATAGTAAAAGTGTCTAAAAAGTAAAAGTCCCTTTAAAGTACAAACTCCTTTTCTATTTATACTACTCCTAAAACTCATTTGGAGATCTTCAATTGGGTTAGTAATGTGGGCTTTATCCTTGTTGAATACTGGCTCAATGGAGGAAGTGTTGCCAAACAGAGGAAATAGAGCTCATTCTTCTCGCTTCTGGCCCAATGGTCTGGCGTTACTAGCAAACACGCCAGCTTTATGCACGTTGGCAATGTGCCCAAGAATTTTCTGGGCTAGGAACTTGGTGCTTGGGCGTTGCCAGCCCAAGTTGTTTCCAAACACTTGGCCCTTTCTGCCTTTTTGAACTCAATTTTGATGCCCAAAGTTGCCTCTGGTTTGAGCTTTAATATTTTTGCTTCAATATAGACTATCATAGATGGTTGGAAAGCTCTTGATGTCTACTTTCCAATGAAACTGGAAGCACCTCAATTGGATCTCTGTAGCTCAAGTTATGTTCCACTGAAGAGGGCAAGGTCAGGCTGCCTAGTGTTGTTGCCCAAGTTGTTGGCAAAACACGCCAGCAACAACATCCATCCTTCTTCTCTGGTGGTTTCCTGGCATTGTTGCTCAAGTTTTTGGCAAAACACGCCAGCAACAATGCCCATCCTTCTTCTCTGGTGGCTTTCTGGCATTGTTGCCCAAGTTGTTGGCAAAATACGCCAGCAACAACGTGCGTCCTTCTTCTTTGGTTACTTCCTGGCGTTGTTGCCCAAGTTATTGGCAAAACATGCCAGGAACAACGTGCATCCTTCTTCCTTGGTGGCTTCCTGGCGTTGTTGCCCAAGTTATTGGCAAAATATGCCAGGAACAACGCCCAAGCCTCTTCTTTGGTGGCTTGATTTGTTGGGTATTGTTGCTGGAGTTGTTGCTGAACACGCAGCCAACAACGCCCCTTCTTCCTCCTTGCTGTGCACGTATTTTGGCGTTGCCAACTTGGTTTCCAAGTCACCAACGTGCTTATTCCTCCTTGCTCCATCACCTTGCTATGTTCCCAATCTCTCTTGCTCCAATTCTTGCTCCATTGCCTTCTTGCTTCATCACCTAACATAAACCAAACAAACTTCCTCAATGTCTTGTCATTCTATGAAATAAATTTCAAGGGAATCATTCACATCAATTTGTTTATAAACTCCTTGAATCATGTGCATGGATTATGCCAAATTTCACCTAGTTCTTGGTTCATGAATGCATGGAGATGAAACTCATTAAAATGCTTATTTATTTCAAAGAAAATGAATGAAGCTAAGCTAAAACTACTTAAACTAACTAGCTAATATAGCAAAGATGCAAACGCATCAAACACCAAACTTAACTCCTTGCAATGTAGATAAACATACTCAACTCTTTTATTGAAAAAGTTAAGGAAAGAAAACTACCTCTGGTTGGGTTGTCTCCCAACAAGCGCTCTTTTAATGTCATTAGCTTGACTTCTTTCATTCTTGTTCATCCCAGCTCATGGATGCTTTTCTCTTTTTTCCAAGGGCCTCATAAATAATGCTTTACTCTGTTACCATTTGCTGTGAAGATGTCCTTTGTGGTCTCATTCAGAAGTTCAAGGCTCCTATAAGGGAGAACCTTTGTCACCAAGTAGGGGCCAGTCCATTTGCACTTGAGTTTGCCAGGAAAAACCTTGAGCCTGGAGTTATACACGAGCACTTGCTATCCTAGTTTGAACTCCTTCTTTGAGATTCTCTTGTCATGCAATCTCTTAGCTTTTTCCTTATATATCTTAGCATTTTCATAGGCTTCCAGCCTGAACTCATCCAACTCATTCAATTGTAGTAACCTTTTCTCTCCTGCTCCTTGAGAATCCAGATTTAGGAGTTTAGTGGCCCAGTAAGCTTTGTGTTCTAGCTCTACAGGGAGGTGACAGGATTTTCCATACAGCAACTGAAAAGGTTGTTTCCAAATAGGAGTTTTGAATGCTGTCCTGTATGCCCATAGAGCATCTTCTCATTTTCTTGCCCAGTCCTTCCTTGTGATTCCCACTGTCTTTTCTAAAATCCTCTTCAGCTCTCTATTAGCCAGCTTAGCTTGGCCATTGGTTTGGGGATGATAAGGTGTAGCCACCTTATGAATTACATCATATTTGTGAAGCAATTTCTCCATTTGTTTGTTGTAAAAATGGCCACCACCATCATCAATAAGACCCTTAGGTACCCCATATATGGTGAATATGTGTCTCTTGAGGAATTGAAGGATAATTGGGGCATCACAGGTAGTTGTTGCCATGGCTTCCACCCATTTTGAGATATACTCCACTACTACCAGAATGTATTTGAAAGAATAGGATGGAAGAAAGGGGCTCATAAAATCTATACCCCAAAGATCAAAAAGTTCTACTTCCAGAATGTAGTTTTAAGGTATTTCATTCCTCCTTGTCAATCCTCCAGTTCTTTGACATTTATTGCATTGGTACACAAATTCTCTAGCATCCTTGAATATTGTTGGCCAATAAAATTCGCTTTGAAGCACTTTAGCTGCTGTTCTCTCTGGCCCAAAATGTCCACCATAGGCTGAACTATGACAGTGCCACAACAAGTCTCTCATCTCATTTTCAGAGATACACCTTCTAATCATCCTATCTGGACACCTTCTAAACAAGAATGGTTCATCCCACAAAAATTTTCTAGCTTCATTGAGCAGCTTCTTCACTTGTTGTTTGGTGAACCCTTGAGGAATCTTCCTTCCAACCTTGTAGTTTGCAATATCAGCAAACCGGGGGGCTTGTTAAATTCGCAAGAGGTGTTCATCTGGGAAGCTTTCATTCACTGGTTGAGCAACCTCTTGATTAGTTCCTTATGGCAGCCTTGATAGGTGATCAGCAACTTGATTTTCACTCCCTTTTCTATCATTTATCTCAATGTCAAACTCTTATAGAAGTAATATCCATCTAATGAGTCTTGGTTTGGCATCCTGTTTTGACATCAAATACTTAAGGGTAGCATGATCAGTATAAACCAAAATTTTGGATCCAATCAAGTATGGTATAAACTTATCAAATGCATAAACAACAGCCAATAATTCCTTCTTTGTTGTGGTATAATTTGTTTGTGCTTCATTCAATACCTTGCTTGCATAGTAGATGACATGGTTCAAGTTGCCCTTCCTTTGTCCCAACACAGCACCCATTGCAAGGTCACTTGTATCACACATGAGTTCAAAATGTAATTTCCAATCTGGTGGTGTGATGATTGGTGCTGTTGTGAGTTTGGTTTTTAAAGTTTCAAAGGCATGCTTACAGCTTTAATTAAAAACAAAAGGATTATCAATCACCAGCTAATTGCTTAGTGGTTTAGCTATTTTAGAAATATCCTTGATGAATCTTCTATAGAATCTATCATGCCCTAAGAAACTTCTAACAGCTCTCACATTAGTTGGTAAAAGAAGTTTCTCTATGATTTCTATTTTTGCCTTGTCAACCTCAATACTCTTTTTTGAAACTTTGTGACCCAGAACAATTCCTTCGGGTACCATGAAATGGCATTTTTCCCAATTTAAAACTAAATTGGTTTCTTGGAACCTTTTTATGACTAGGGTAAGATGATGCAAACAAGCATTGAAAGTATCACCAAAAACAGAGAAATTGTCCATAAATACTTCAATAAATTTTTCTACCATATCTGAGAATATTGATAACATGCATCTCTGAAAGGTAGCTGGTGCATTACACAACCAGAATGGCATTCTTCTATATGTATAGACTCCAAAGGGACAAGTGAATGAGGTTTTCTCTTAATCCATTGGGTCAACCACTATTTGATTGTAACCAGAATATCCATCCAGGAAGCAGTAATAAGCATGGCCGACCAATCTTTCAAGCATTTGGTCGATGAAGGGGAGGGGGAAGTGGTCTTTTCTTGTGGCATCATTCAGCATCCTATAATCAATACACATCCTCCACTCTGTCATTGTTCTTATGGGAATGAGCTCATTCTTCTCATTAACAATGACAGTCATCCCACCTTTCTTTGGCACCTGATGACTTGCATCATTTACCCTTCTTTCTTACATAAAGAGGACCATAAAAGAGCATAAATCTCATTTGATCAGTACAATTCATGCATTATTTGATGGATATAATGGTACACTACTTTGAGATGAGTTGTGCTGAATTTTAGGTGAAAAAGACATAAAAAATGGGAAGAAAGCAACAAAGAAGCTGGGCGTGTTAAACTGGCGTGTCACTTGGAACAAACACCACAAAAATGCACTGGCGTGCCACACCAGGAGCTGGGCGTGGCATGCCAGTACTAAATTCCAGAGAAGAATTCCCAAGCATTCATATGGGCGTGGCACGCTAGTACAAAGTTCCAGAGAGCAACAATGGAGGACACAAAAGGGGCATGGCACACCATGTTGGGCGTGGCACGCCTAACCCATCAGCCAATATAGGCGTGCCACTTGAGCCAAGGGGCGTGGCACGCCAACTCATCACTCTAGGGGGAACCTTAACTATGGCGTGCCACTTGGTATCGAAGGCGTGGCACGCCAACTCCAAAAAGTCACTTGGGCGTGCCACTTGAGGATCCAGGCGTGGCACGCTAGTACAAAAATCCAGAGAAGGGGCGGAAGGCAATTGAAGACTGGGCGTGCCACTTGAAGTCGAAGGCGTGGCACGCCAGGCTCAAAATCTCACTTAGGCGTGCCACTTGAGCGACCAGGCGTGGCATGCCAATGCACAAAGAGGCCAAAGCAAGGGCTGGGCGTGCCACTTGATGTCGAAGGCGTGGCACGCTAACCCAAGAATCACACTATGGCGTGCCACTTGAGTACTGGGCGTGGCACGCCAGCTACTGGAAGCAAGGCAAGATTATGGGCGTGGCACTCCAGCCTCTAGGCGTGGCACGCTGGTATAAATTTCTAGAGAGGGTGAAGGAGGCCAAATACATGGGGCGTGCCATTTGGTGTCGAAGGCATGGCACACCATCCATTATTCCTCACTTGGGCGTGCCACTTGAATTCCAGGCGTGGCACGCCAGTGTCATTCAGAGAGTAAAAGAATCACTGGAGCGTGCCACTTGAGTTCGTGGCGTGGCACGCCAAGCAGAGGAGTCACTTGTTCACAAAGGGGCGTGGCACGCCAGACCCTGGGCGTGCCTTGCTAGTTCAACTTCCAGGAGAGCTTGGTCAAGCATGCAGCAAGGGCGTGGCACGCCAGACCCTGGCCGTGCCACGCTAGTACAAGTTTCTAGAGGCAAAGAGAAGTGGACAAAGGCTAGGGCATGCCACTTGAGTGTGGCACGCCAAGCCAGAATTTAGGGAGCACGTGACACGCCACTGAAGCGCCACAGGCCAGTTGGGAAGTCATGCTTATTGAGTTTCTTTTCCCTCCAAAATATAATTTTCCTTTTTCACTTTTGTAATTCTTTTATTTTTTCTAGGAGTAGTATAAATACCCCCAAGAAGTACTGAAGAGGGGGTTAAGCAGTTAGAGATAGCAGTTTTAGATTTACTTTTACACTCCATCATCTTCTTTACTTTGAATATTTTTCTTTGAGCTATGAGTAGCTAAATTCCCTCTCATTGAGAGAGGGAGCTCTGTTGTACTTGATGGATTGATGATAGTGAAATTCTTCTTCTCTTCATCTTCTCTTTGATTTGCTAGAAGGAATTTCGTTCTTAATGTTTAGTGTTCAATTATCTTGGGAAAGAGATTGAATGCAAAATGGGTTTCATGGGAACCTTGGGAAAGGAAACATGAAACCATGCATGAAATCCCTTCTCACAATTGAGTAGGATCTGAGTTTTGGTGTTTAGATATGGTGACATATAATCCTCCCTCTACTTGGACCTATGATAATGTGTGGTATAATCAGGGACCAAGCATATCTCTCTTCATGAACAATTAGACCAAGGAATTGGCTATTGGTCAAGATCTGAGAGATTGAGTCACCAAGGGATTGGAGCTTAATCAATCATGATTGCCAAGAGGTCAATGAGTTGCATGGTTGAAGAGGATATAAGCTAAAGTTGATCTAAAGAGACAACATCTCCTAATCTCAATGAATTTCCCCATTCTTATCTACCACTTTCTTTATAGCTTATTTTTACATTTTGCAATTCCCCATTCCCATTTACATTCAAGTCATTTATGATTCTGCACTTTAAATTCTGTTATTTCCATTTCTGCACTTTATTGCTTTCCTTTACATTTTAGTCATTTATATTTCTGCCATTTATAATTCTGCAAATCACAATCTATCTGTTTTGCTTGACTAATTCATCAATTGATTAAAACTGCTCAAATTTGCCAATCTCTGTGGATACGATCCCACTCCACTGTGGGTTATTACTTGACGATAATTTTGGTGCACTTGCCAAAAGAACTAATTCACCAATTTTTTGAATCGGGGTGTGAATTGGACTCATCAAGTTTTATGGCGCCATTGCCGGGGATTGGCTTAGATTTGACAGTGATTAAATTAATTGGAGAGCTAGATTAAGCAATTTAATTCCCTTGTTATTTTACTTTATTTTAATTCTTCTAACATTTTTATTTTTTTATCTCTGCTTTAAGTTCTATTTCTTTTCCTTTGATTATTTTAGTTACCCATCGTCCATATTACCACTCTTCTAACTGTTCGATTAATTGCATCAACAACACTAACCACTAATCTCAACAAGATTTTTCTTACTTCATTTGTGCTCTGCTGGTTATTTGCCAAGTGTATGACAGGTAGAAGAGGAGAGACTTCTTCTCCCTTTGATAGTGAAATTGAGAGGACCTTCCTTAGATTAAGGAGGGAAGCAAGAGGCAAATGCATAGTTGGAGAGGAACTAGTGGAGGAAGATCCACAAATTACCATGGATGATGAAGTACAGGACAATGTTGGAGGAGATGCTGGAAATCATGTTTGACAAGAAAGGAGAATCTTAGGCTCCTACATCAACCCAAATCCAGGAAATTGTGGCAGCAGCATCCTAAAGCCAACAATTCATGCTAATAATTTTGAGTTGAAGCCTCAGCTCATCACACTTGTCCAGAATAATTATTCATATGGAGGAAGTGCTGAAGAAGATCCTAATCAACATCTCAGCACATTCCTAAGGATATGTGATATTATAAAGTCCAATGGGGTACACCCTGACATCTACAAGCTACTCTTGTTTCCTTTCTCACTCAGAGATAAAGCAGCAAAGTGGCTGGAATCATTTCCCAAGGAGAGCCTAACCACATGGGAGGATGTTGTAAGCAGATTCCTTGCAAGATTTTACCCGCCATAAAGAATCAACAGGTTGAGAACTGAGGTGCAAACTTTCAGACAACAAGATGGAGAAACACTCTATGACGCCAGGAAGAGATTCAAAGATCTGACAAGAAGATGCTCACCAGAAATATTCAATGAGTGGGTACAACTACACATCTTCTATGAAGGGCTATCCTATGAATCAAAGAAGGCTGTGGATCATTCTTTAGGAGGCTCACTCAACAAGAAGAAAACCATTGAAGAAGCCATAGATGTCATCGAGACTATAGCTGAAAATAAGTATTTCTATGCTTCAGAAAGAACTCAGAAGAAAGGAGTGCTAGAACTCAACTCTGTAGATGCTTTGTTAGCTCAAAACAAGGCAATTGCAGCACAAATAGCAGCCTTAACCAAGAAGATGGAGGCTAATCAAGTCTCAGCCATACAAGATGAAACCCCTCAACAAGAAGGAAATGCATCAGAACCTGAAGTTGTCTGGGAACAAGCTAATTATGTGAATAATTCATCCAAGCCACCATATGATCCAAACTCTAAGACATACAACCCAGGTTGGAAGAACCAACCAAATTTTGGGTGGGGAAACCAGCAGGGCAACAACCAGGACCACAACAAACCTTATCCATCAAATCAACACTCTACTCACAACCCCAACCATCAAACAGGCAACCATAGACCCTACCATAACTCACAAAATACATCATACCATAGCAACCAACCAATGCACAACAACCTCCATCAAGATACACCACCCTTAATTATACAGCCATGTGAAATCAAGAGCAACTTTGAGAGGATGGAGGCTACAATAGAACAATTGTCATCGCGGATTACAAGAGTAGTCTTCACCCTTACAGAGAGATAAGCACAGACTGAAAGAAGGATAGACGCCAATCAAGAAGAATATAGGTCAAATCTGAAAAATCAAGGCGCAGCAATCTCAAAGTTGGAAGCACAAGTGGGGATCTTATCCAAGCAAATCCCACTGTCCACACACACATTTCCTAGTGATACCATTGCCAACCCAAGTGGGGAATGCAAGGCCATTACACTAAGAAGTGGAAAAGTTGTGAAGGAAGGAACCCCAAGCAAAGACAACCACGAAGAAGAAGTTGCAGACAAGCATGGGAATAGGAATGAAGAAGAGACTCCTGCTCCACCTTCACCAAAACTAGTCTTGAAGCCCTATGTGCCAAATGCACCATACCCACAAACGTTGGGAAAAGATAGAAAGGATGGCCAATTCTCTAAATTCATATAGATCTTCAAGAAGCTAAGCTCCAAATCAACATACCATTTGCTGAGGCATTGGAACAAATGCCACTCTATGCCAAATTCTTGAAGGAGCTTATAACAAGAAAAAAGAACTGGGAGGCAAAGGAGACCATAGTACTAACTGAGAAATGTAGTACCATCATATAAAAGAAGCTACCTCAGAAGATGAAGGACCTAGGGAGTTTTCAAATCCCCTACATCATGGGGGACATTACTATTGAGAAATCTTTGTGTGACTTGGGAGCTAGTATAAATCTCATGTCCTTAACCATGATGAGAAGGATGAAGATTGAGGAAGCCAAGCCAACAATAATGGCACTCCAATTGGCTGACAGAACATTTAAGTTTCCACATGGGGTGGTGGAAGACTTGTTAGTAAAAGTGGGGGAATTCATTTTCTCAGCTGATTTTATTGTGCTGGACATGGAAGAAGAGGCCAACACATCAATCATCCAAGGGAGGCCATTCCTAGCTACTGATGGAGCCATCATTGATGTGCAAAAAGGGGAACTAGTCTTGAGATTGTATGTAGAGAAGATGGTCTTCAACGTCTTTAAGGCAATGAGTTAGCCCAAAGAATCCATAGGAGAATGCATGATGGTACACACCATGGAATAGATAGTTCAAGGATTCTTGGAAGAAGAACAATATGAAGGAACTATTGAGCTAGAACAAGCATCAAATGAAGAACTACCACAAGGAACCATGAAGAATCCAACCATACCATCCACCACAGATAACAAAAAAGCAGAGGCACCAAAATTAAAATTGAAAACCTTACCACGTAGCTTGAAATATGCATATTTTGGTTCCAACAACACTCACCCAGTAATCATAAATTCAAGTCTGAGTGAGGAGCAAGAAGAAGAGCTTATCCAAGTGCTGAGACAACATAAGGATGCCATAGGATGGACACTTGCAGATTTAAAGGGGATCAGTCCTTCAATGTGCATGCACAAAATCTTACTTGAAGAAGATGCCAAACCTTCAAGTCAACAACAAAGGAGGCTGAACCCAACCATGAATGAAGTGGTTCACAAAGAAGTGTTGAAATTGTGGCAAGCAGGGGTGATCTACCCCATCTCAGACAGCCTTAGGTAAGCCCGGTGCAAGTTGACAAGCCATCTTATACTAGTTTTTCAAGCATTTTTTTTACTTGTTTCATTAGTTTTTATGCACTTTCTTGCATTGTAAGTTAGTAATTTGTAGTGGAATTGCATGGTTTCTTTGAATCAATCAACCACCCTTTAATTGATACTAAATCATGAGGTTTAAGCTAAATTTAATCGATTTTTAAATGATTTATAAACCTTGTGAATTTGGTGATACTTTGATTGGTTGTTTTGATTACTTGTAGATGAAAAAAAGAAGAAAATAAGAAAGTGTAGCCTAAGAAGCGTGGCACAATGAAGGAGGAAAGCAACAATGCTCTCTCCAAGAGCTCAATGCTCTCTAAGGGAGCACAATAATGAACCAAGGAAGCAAGGCTTGAATGCTACGCTCTCCTTGAGAGCTGAGCACTATAATGAACCAAGGAAGAGAGGGGAAAAGCATAATGCTCCGCTCTTGTCAAGAGCATTATCGGGCTCCATCCAAAATAAATCCAAAGAGAAAAGCTTGCCAATGCTTGCCACAAGGTTTGAACTCATGAGCAAGGGGGAGGAAGGAAGCGCTACTCACCAAGGAAAATAAGCCAAAAAAGGCCAGCAATGCCTCCCCAAGGTTTCGAACTTGAGACCTCACCAAAACAAAGGGAGTGCTGCGCTCTTACCAAGAGCTGAGCGCTACTCTCCTCACTCCTTGATGCATGAAGCGCGAGTGTGACACGGCCAGGGAGGCATGAAATGCACAATTTGCCACGGCCAGGAAGCTTGGTGCACCCAAGACAAACCTCAAGGCATCATGATGCTAGGCTCTCAAGGAGAGCAGAACGCTACCCTGATGCACACAAGCTTGGCACGCTACAACGAGCCAAGGACATAAGCCATGATGCTGCGTGATGGATATTTTGGAAAACGAAATTCCAAACACCCAAAACTCACCGGCAAGTATATCGGGTCGCATCAAGTAGTAAAACTCACTTAGAGTGAGGTCGATCCCACAGGAATTGATGGATCAAGCAACTTTAGTGGGTGATTAGTTTAGTCAAGCTAACATTGAAGTGAAATTGGATGAAATGTAGCCAATAGAAAGTAAATAGCAAGGAAAATTAAAGTGTAGAAAGTAAATTGGACAAAAACTTAAAGAGCAAGAAATGTAAATTGCAGAAACTTAAAAGACAAGAAATGTAAATTGCATCAAATGTAAAGGGGATTGGGTGCAGGAAATTTAAAGGAAAGCAATAAGCAGCACTTAGAACAATTGCAGAATAATTAAATTGCATGAAAAGTAAAAGGGATTGGGTGCTGGGAATTAAAACTTCAACAAGAAAATGTAAAGTGAAATCAAGCAGAGAAGAAAAAGATGAAGTAAGTGCAGCAGATTCAAACAGAAATGAAAAATTGCTTGAAGAATAAGACAGAAAGAAACTTAGCTCAATTGTAAAATCTAAAAGAGAATTTGAGGATCCAAGAAGAGCAATAAACTCAGGAAGCAAATCTGGATCTCAATTCTCTTTTGCTTAGTCAGAAAATATATTGTAGAAGAAAATAAGGTTTAAAAATAGCAGAGAAGATTAAAACCAAATCCTTAGATCAATTGAGAGGAAGAGTGGAAGATGATTCCCAAAATTTGAATAAATGGAGCTCTTTAACCTCAATTCAAGATCCAAAACAGAAAAGCTAAAGTAGTAGAAGAAGAAGATTTAAAACAGCAAATGAAATTTTGAATTATGCAGTAAGAGAACAAGAGAGATTTCAAGGTGAGAATTGAAACAGAATTCCTTCAATTCTCCAATTCAAGTTAAGATGTAAAAGTGAGCTCTCTACTACTTCTCTCTCTAGTAGAGCTAGCCCTCTTAACAAAGATGAAAATGATGCCTTATATAGGCTTTACAAAATGAAAATCAAAATGAAATTAAAATTAAAAATAAATTACAATTTAAATGAAATTCCTATTCTAACTTGTTCTTGTGCCTTTGAATGATGATGTGGGCTTTGCTTGCTTTGGATTTGAAGAGAGATGGGTCTAGTTGGCCTTGGTTCAATTGGTGAATAATTAAATCCAATTTGATTTTTAATTGAATTTTGGACCATGGGTACTACTCCCAGGGAACGGCTCAGTTGATTAAGTGAACTGAGCTCTCCGTTTGCTTCTGGCATGCCAATTTGTGTGCACCAAGCCTTCCTTGTTTCTACCCCCTTTGATCCTTGCCCGTGTCACATTGTTGGAGTGCATGGGGGAGTAGTGCTCGGTTAGGAAAGTGAACTGAGCTTTCCTTTGTAGCGCCTTGCTTTGGACTTCATGTTTCCAAGTTCGAGCCTTGGTGGAAGCACTTTTGTGAGCCTTTTCCTTGCATTTTCTTGAGTGGGAGCCTGATAAAGCTCAGTTGGGAAAGTGAACTGAGCGCTACTTGGTTGTTGATGAGCCCCAACTTCGAACCTTGGTGGAAGCATTGTGGAGTAAATTCTTCGGGAATTAGTGGAAGGTGGCGCCTTGCCTTGAGTGGAAAGCCTCAAGTTCGAATCCTTGCTGAGCCATTTTGCTTATTTTCCTTGCAAGAAGTGTAGCACTCCTTCCTTGCTTTTCTTGTGTCTCCCCCTTCGAATCTTGGTGAAGCCACTTTGGTCTATTTTTTCTTGTTTTTAGTCCTTAAAGATGCCATTCACTTGTGCCACAATTTCATGCCAAATATGGATTGCTACATATCGTTGGAAAGCTCTGAATGTTAGCTTTCCAACACAACTAGAAGCACATCAATCGGACATCTGTAGCTCAAGTTATGGCCCTTTGAGAAGGCATGTTCATGTTGTAAACGCCCAAGTTTTAACTTAGCGAAAATTCTTGCTTCCAAGCTAAGTTTCTTGTACGGCAAAGCTAAGTTCACTAAGTTAACCGAGCTTTGAGTGCTGGTTACCAATCTTCTTTGATTTGGTCATGGGCCACGCTTTTAAAAGCATGGCCTAAGGCTCCAAAGTGTGCTCCAACTTCAAAGTGTGCCCCAAAACTCTCTTTTTCTCTTTTTTAGCTTATTTTGTGCTTCTTTGCTTCTTTTTCTTCTTATTTCCTACAAAGTTTATCAAATCAAAAGATCAAAGAAATATATCATTTAAGCACCAAAGAATGCAATATTGAAGCACTAATCATACATTTCTTGTATGAAAAAGCATAGAAAAACATGACATGGTGACATGTCATCACAGCGCTCTCACCAAGAGCTGAGCACACTACTGGGAGCAATCACCATGGGCCATAATTGAACCAAGATTCAATTTAAATTCAACTCTTCACCAAATTAAAAATTCCACTCCAAATTCTAAAATCAAAAATTAGGAAGTGTATAAATAGAAGCTAGGTTGATTTAGAGAAGGGACTTTTACTTTCTTTTAGAATTTTCACTTGTAATTTTGAGAGTTTTACTTTGACTTTGGATCTCTGAGAATTGGGAGGGAGAATTGATCTCTCTTCTTCCTTGTTCTTGCTTCTGCACTCTTTACTTCTTATTTTAGATCTTGGGTGAAGAATTGAAGAAATTATGTTTCAATCTCACCTTGAGATCTCTTTGTTTGTTTTCTGAATAATTCTAGAAACTGTGATTTGAATCCAAATTCTGTTTATTGCTTTCTTTTACTTCTTCTGCAATTTACTCTTCTAATTCTTTTGAAATTGTTCTTGTTGGATCAAGGAAGGATTTGAGATCTAGACTTGTTTTCTAGTCTCTTCCACCCTTGAGATCTTCAATTCCCTTTAGCTAGTGCAATTAAGCTGCAGTCTACTTTCTGTTTGGTTTTCAAAGTAATTTTCCTTTCTTATTCAGATCTGTTGCATCTCAATTTAATTTGTAATCCTATGTTAATTGTCATTTACTTCTTTTTGTTTAAATTTTGCAATCCCAATTCCCAAATCCTTTTATGATTCAAGCAATCCCACTTGCCGGTGAGTTTTAAGGTGTTGGAATTTCGGTTTCAACCCATCAAGTTTTTGGCGCCGTTGCCGGGGAATAATTAGATTGACAATGATTAAGGAAGGTGAAGGTCTAGATCAAGCACTTTTTCTTTTCTGTTTCTTTAATTTTTTTTACTAACACACTAACTGTTTGAAGTTTTGCCTAAGCTAACCATAACTTCACTCTAGCAATAGAGTGAATTATTCTTAGTCTTCTAGTTTTATATGTTATGGTGTCTTTTTCTTAGTTTTTGTTATTCTTTTGTATTTCTGCTAAGCACACTAACTGTTTGAGACTTTGTCTCTGCTAATCCTGACCTCACTTAAGCCACAGAATACTCTGTTTTTGTTTCTGATTTTTATACCAAGAGGAATAAACGATGAATCCATATTTCTCAATTCTGAAAAATTTTAAAAATTGAGACAAGGAACAAGGGATGGAAGAGAATCCCGCTAATCCACCAAAAGGAGTGGCCAACAATGGCTCATCTCAGAGAAACACTAAGCTGAAAGGAGAGATGCAACCCTTCACACAAGAAGAAGAAGAACCACTATTTAAGGCATGGGAAAGATACAAGGTAGTCAGTGATAAAGTGAGCTTCCAAACTTTCTATGAAGGACTAACCCTGAAAACAAGAAAGGCATTAGATTACTTCTCAGAAGGCCTACTCCAAGCAATGAAAAATACCCAAGAAACAGTAGATTTTACTGATATGCGGACCAACAATCAACACTCATCTGAGAGGCTCTATAGTGCAAGTTTAGAAAAGGGGGTGGTGGATCTTGAAGGAGTAAATGCAGTCATGAACCAAAATAAGCAGATGCACCAACAAACTCTGCAACAACTGGAGTTGATAGCCAGAAAAATTGATTGCCTACAAGTTGCTGTAGTAAATGCACATAACTCATGCTGGAGGCCTTATTCAAATTTGAGAATGGAGGAATACCAAAATCAAGGTCAAAGGAACTTCAATCATAACAACTTCAGAAACAACCAAAGTTACCCAAAACATAATGTCAACCATTTCCAACACTTACAAAACACACATCCCCAACCTCACAACAATTCTCAAAATCACCAGAATACCTTTTCCACATCCACATTCTACCCACACAATACCTATGCAATTAACCCACAGAACTTCCCGCAACAACCATCCCAACTCAAACACTTACAACATTCTCAGAGAATCTCTAACTTAGAGATGAGGATGGAGAAACTCATGGAAGCTCAAACCCAGATAACCAAAAATTAAGAGGAATCACTCAAGAAACTTGCGAAAAACATTAGTCTATTAGCTGAGCAATTCACAAAAACGAGTAAGAAGAAAGAACTTACCCTTCCCAGAGCCACTGAAGAGAACCCAAAAGACAGCAAAAAAGCTGCTAGGTGGGAGAAATGGAAAGCAATCATAGAGGAAAGTGAGAGGGCTATGGAAAAAGAAACAATCATCCCAGAAAAGTACCACAGAGAAGTTTCACAAAAAGAAACAGAGGAAAAGAAGCCCACAGTAAGAGGAGAAAATCAAAGGCAACAGGATTTTCAACTTCCATGATCAAAGAATGGAGGATGTCAAGCTAATAACAATAAAGAAGCGCTTGTTGGGAGGCAACCCAACCTGAGGTAGTTTTCTTTCCATTCAATAAAAAGGCTAAGTAACTTTCTCTATATTGCAAGGAGCTAAGTTTGGTGTTGCACACCAAAACAATTTAAGGGAAAATGAAGAATGCTAAGTTTGGTGTTCCACAAAAAATCTCATTTAAAAACTCATTCTCCCCTTCTGCATAAAGGGTTGCTAGCTCCAAGCAATCAGAGAAACTACTTAACGAATGTTTATTTTCTAGTTTTTAGTCTTATTGCCTTTAGCAAAGAAAAAGAGTTTCACATATGGTTAATTTGATGCATGAGAACCATTGGCAAGGTACTAAGTTTGGTGTTCCCACACCACAGTAAGTTCAAAAGCCCACAAATAATTCATGCATGCTAACAATTTTTTTTAAGTGCTTGGGGAACAAGCAACTTTCAATATCATTGCAGAGTCTCATACAAGTTTTTGGAAGGATTAAGCATCATCAACCTAGGAGATGAAAGAGGAATGTGAAGACCAGCAATGATGATGATGAGGAGTAAAGCAAGTAAACTCCAAAAGGTTGTATTGTTAAGTGATTATTTTGCATCAGACACTGCTATGATTGGAAGTGATATTGTATCCCTGTCTGTCTGTCTGTCTAGTATAGTTTCTCTATAATTCTATAATTGAGATGCTTGATTATTCACAACCCTACACTATTAAAACTTGCTTGCACTCAATATTTCAACAAGACATCAAAGGACAATTCTTTGAAAAGAAGGATTGAGGAATTAAAAAAATATTTTTTTGAGGCAAGCAAAAGATTAGGAGAAGTGGTGGTTCTAGTTGTATAATTATGCATTGAGGTTGCATGCTTATGAAAACTTGCATGGGAGCTCATAGGCAGGACATAGAGTTCAAAGAAGTATGGTGGAGATTCTCAAACATTTATTGATCCAAGAAGCAGCAAACAAAAGAAAGAAAACACAAAAACAAAAGAACATGGCTCAAGGCTCTGAGCATCAATTACTAGGCAGAAAAGAAGGAAGAAACAAAAACTCAAAGAGTTGTTATCCTAGTAAATGCTTGTGGTCGAATTGAATTGTGTCAAAGAGAGAGGCTTGAGCAAGTAAACCTTTAGGGGTCCTTTAACACCTAATACCTTAAAACCAACTGGTTTAGGAGTATTGATTGAAAGCTTATCTAAAGAGCTGCTTTGGGACATGACACTTAGAGTCAAGGCCAAAACACATAAATTATAAGCTGCTTCAAAGTGATTACCTATAGAGAGATCTCCATGATATCATTTGGATGAAAGTCCTAGGACCTAAGACTTCCAAGATGTAAGGACTAGTAAGCACTGAAGCCCTTGCATGAGCATATAATTTAGAGTTCACCCCACTGTCACTTAATCACTTCACTCACAGGACATTACAAGTTATACTTCAATCCATTCTAATTGAAAGAACCTTTGAGCATAATTCTTTTCTTGCTTGGGGACAAGCAAGGTTTAAGTTTGGTGTTGTGATGACAAGTCATCTTATACTAGTTTTTCAAGCACTTTTTTTCACTTGTTTCATTAGCTTTTATGCACTTTCTTCCATTGCAAGTTTGTAATTTGGAGTGGAATTGCATGGTTTCTTTTAATCAATCAACCACCCTTTAATTGATACTAAATCATGAGATTTAAGCTAAATTTAATTGATTTTTAAATAATTTATAAAACTTGTGAATTTGATGATACTTTGATTGGTTGTTTTGATTACCTGTAGATGAAGAAAAGAAGAAAATAAGAAAGCATAGCCTAAGAAGCGTGGCACAATGAAGGAGGAAAGCCACAATGCTCTCTCCAAGAGCTCAGTGCTTTCCAAGGGAGCACAATAATGAACCAAGGAAGCAAGGCTTGAATGCTATGCTCTCCTTGAGAGCTGAGCACTATAATGAACCAAGGAAGAGAGGGGAAAAGCATAATGCTCCGCTCTTGTCAAGAGCATTATCGGGCTCCATCCAAAATAAATCCAAAGAGAAAAGCTTGCTAATGCTTGCCACAAGGTTCGAACTCATGAGCAAGGGGGAGGAAGGAAGCGCTACTCACCAAGGAAAATAAGCCAAAAAAGGCCAGCAATGCGTCCCCAAGGTTTCGAACTTGAGACCTCACCAAAACAAAGGGAGTGCTGCGCTCTTACCAAGAGCTGAGCGCTACTCTCCTCACTCCTTGATGCATAAAGCGCGAGTGTGACACGGCCAGGGAGGCATGACACGCACAATTTGGCACGGCCAGGAAGCTTGGTGCGCCGAAGACAAACCTCAAGGCAGCATGATGCTACGCTCTCAAGGAGAGCAGAGTGCTACCCTAATGCACACAAGCTTTGCATGCTACAAAGAGCCAAGGACACAAGCCATGATGCTGTGCTCTCACCAAGAGCTGAGCACACTACTGGGAGCAATCACCATGGGCCATAATTGAACCAAGATTCAATTTCAATTCAACTCTTCACCAAATTAAAAAGCCCACTCCAAATTCTAAAATAAAAAATTAGGAAGTGTATAAATAGAAGCTAGTTTGATTTAGAGAAGGGACTTTTACTTTCTTTTAGAATTTTCACTTGTAATTTTGAGAGTTTTACTTTGACTTTAGATCTTTGAGAATTGGTAGGGAGAATTGATCTCTCTTCTTACTTGTTCTTGCTTCTGCACTCTTTACTTCTTGTTTTAGATCTTGGGTGAAGAATTGAAGAAATTCTATTTCAATCTCACCTTGAGATCTCTTTGTTTATTTTCTGCATAATTCTAGAAACTGTGATTTGAATCCAAATTCTGTTTATTGCTTTCTTTTACTTCTTCTGCAATTTACTCTTCTACTTCTTTTGCAATTGTTCTTGTTGGATCAAGGAAGGATTTGAGATCTAGACTTGTTTTCTAGTCTCTTCTACCCCTGAGATCTTCAATTTCCCTTTAGCCAGTGCAATTAAGCTGCAGTCTACTTTCTGTTTGGTTTTCAAAGTAATTTTCCTTTCTTATTCAGATCTGTTGCATCTCAATTTAATTTCTAATCCTCTGTTAATTGTCATTTACTTCTACTTGTTTAAATTCTGCAATCCCAATTTCCAAATCCTTTTATGATTCAAGCAATTTACATTTCTTGCACTTTAAGCTTCAGTCATTTACATTTCTTGCAATCTAAGTTTCTGCAATTTACATTACTTGCACTTTAAGATTCAGCTTCTTTACTTTCTTTGCCCTTTTAATTTACAGTCCATTACCCCTCTCCCTTTAAATTTCATGCAATTTAGCTTCTGCTGAACACAAATCACTCAAATCAACTCTTATTCGCTTGACTAAATCAATCACCTAACTAAAATTGCTCAATCCTTCAATCCCTGCGGGATCGACCTCACTCATGTGAGTTATTATTACTCGATGCGACCCGGTCCACTTGCCGGTAAGTTTTAAGGTGTTGGAATTTCAGTTTCAACCCATCACAAGTAGTCCCGAAGAAGGGAGGGATCACTGTTGTGTCAAATGAGAAGAATAAAATGATACCCACAAGGACAGTGACCGGATGGCGTATGTGCATTGACTACCGGAAACTCAATGAAGCCACCCAGAAAGACCACTTTCTCTTATCCTTCATGGACCAGATGCTTGAAAGATTGGCAGGACATGAGTATTATTGCTTCCTGCATGGGTATTCGGGCTACAATCAAATTGTTGTAGACCCCAAGGATCAGGAAAAAACTTCATTTACTTGTCCATATGGTGTTTTTGCTTATAGGAGAATGCCCTTTGGATTGTGCAATGCACCTGCAACATTCCAAAGGTGGATGCTCTCCATTTTTTCGGACATGGTTGAGAAGTTCATAGAAGTAGTCATGGATGACTTTTCGATGTTTGGAAACTCGTATTTTGATTGCCTATGCCATCTTGCTCTTGTTCTAAAAAGGTGCCAAGAAACCAACCTGGTTTTGAACTGGGAGAAGTGCCACTTTACGGTAACTGAAGGGGTGGTTCTTGGTCACAAGATTTCAAAAAATGGCATAGAAATAGACAAGGCAAAGGTGGAAATAATTGAGAAATTATCTCCACCATGCAATGACAAGGCAATCAGGAGTTTTTTGGGACACGCTGGGTTCTATAGGAGGTTTATCAAAGATTTTTCAAAGATTGCAAAACCCCTTAGCAACCTACTTGTCTCAAATACTCCGTTTGTTTTTTATAAAGAGTGCATAGTAGCCTTTGATGAGCTTAAGAAGAGAGTCTCCTCTATACCTATTATAGCACCACCAAGCTGGAATCTTTCCTTTGAATTAATGTGTGATGCATCTGATTTTGCTGTTGGTGTTGTTCTAGGACAGAGAAAAGACAAGCTAGTACATGTTATTTACTATGCTAGCAAAGTCCTTAATAAGAATCAAAGGAACTATACCACCACGGAGAAAGAACTTTTAGCCATAGTCTTTGCTTTTGATAAGTTTAGATTATATCTTATTGGCTCTAAAGTAATTGTATTCACTGATCATGCAGTACTCAAATACTTGCTTACCAAACAAGAATCTAAGCCCAGATTAATAAGATGGATTCTGCTGCTCCAAGAATTTGACATTGAAATTAAAGATAGGAGCGGAGCAGAGAACAAAGTAGCTGACCATCTCTCAAGGATTCCACAAGAAGAAGAAGAGACACACCAAGTTGCAGTAAATGAAAGCTTCCCTGATGAGCAATTGATGATGATTCGAGTAGCCCCTTGGTTTGCAGACATAGCTAACTTCAAGGCCATTGGGGAATTACCAACCAACATCAACAAACACATGAGAAAAAAGCTAGTCAAGGATGCCAAACACTACATCTGGGATTACCCCTATTTGTTCAAAAGGTGTGCTAATGGGATCTTGAGAAGGTGTATATCCCATGAAGAAGGTCAAGAAGTATTGTGGCAGTGCCATGGATCCGTATATGGAGGCCACTTCAGTGGAGAAAGAACAGTAGCAAAAGTGCTTCAATCCGGATTTTACTGGCCAACAATGTTCAAGGATGCCAAGAAATTGGTGTCAATATGTGATGAGTGCCAAAGAGCTGGTAATCTAACCAGGAGAAATGAGATGCCACAGTAATTCATATTAGAGCTATAACTATTTGATGTATGGGGAATTGATTTTATGGGACCCTTCCCAACCTCCTACTCAAATAGTTACATATTGGTGGCTGTGGATTATGTCTCAAGATGGGTAGAAGCCATAGCCACTGCAATAAATGACAACAAAGTTGTGATAAGCTTCTTGAGAAGGAACATTTTCAGCAGGTTTGGAGTTCCTAGAGCTCTCATCAGTGATGGAGGGACACACTTCTACAACAAACAACTTGAGATACTCCTTCTCAAGTATGGAGTCAAGCACAAGGTGGCAACTCCATACTACCCACAAACCAATGGGCAAGCTGAAATTTCTAACAGAGAGCTAAAACAAATCCTTGAAAAAACTATTGGAAGCTCAAGAAAGGATTAGTCTAAGAAGTTAGATGATGCATTATGGGCCTACAGGATAGCCTACAAGACACTCATTGGGATGTCTCCATACCAACTGGTATATGACAAGGCTTGTCACTTACCAGTTGAACTTGAGCATAGAGCTTTTTGGGCTCTAAAAATGCTAAACTATGATGAACAAGCTGCTGGAGAAAGAAGATTGATGCAACTCAATAAGCTGGAGGAATTTAGAAATCAAGCATATGAGAATGCAAAAATCTACAAAGAAAACACAAAAAGGTGGCATGATCAAAAGATAGCAAGAAGGGAGTCTGCTGTACAATTCAAGGCTCAAGTTCGTCCCTGGGAAACTTAAGTCTCGATGGTCAGGACCATTCACCAAACTCAAGGTGTTTCCCTATGGTCTTGTAGAGCTCATGGAGGACAAGACTCAGAGAACTTTTACTGTCAATGGCCATAGACTCAAACACTACTTGGGAGGCTCCTAAGAGAGCAGAGAGTGAGCTACAAGCTCAACTAAAGATAGAGGAATGTCAAGCTAGTGACAATAAAGAAGTGCTAGTTGGGAGGCACCCCAACACTTTATCCTTTTTGATTTATTGCTTTTCTTAGAAGTAGTTTAAAATTCATTGCGTTAGATAGTTCAAGTTTCAGTCTCACATTTGTGTTACATTACCAATTAGAACTAGATTGCAATAGTAGGTTAGGAAGTTTAATACTAGTTTTGGTAGTTAGAATACTCTTACACTCTTTTATTTCTTTTTAGTTTGGAATTGCAACTTAATGAATGCATTACTGATATGAGTAAATGGGCTGAGAACTAGCTAAAAGGCTAAGTTTGGTGTGGCCACTCACCCACTTAATCTAGGCTTACAACCATTCTAATAGCTTAATTTTGAAGAGTAAGCCCAGAGATTAAGTTTGGTGTGGCCACCACCAAGGATCACTTAGCAAGCCCAAGTTTACCCAATTTGAAAGCACCTAATGTTTTGGGTAAGAGCATGAATGTGGTTTAATGTGTTTAGAGGAGGTTGGAATCAAAAGAAAATGAAAAGATTGGAGTTATTTCATCCTTATGAACACATTAAATACACAATGATGGATCCAATTTATTAAGATGCTAAAGGATTAAGTTTGGTGTCCCAAGGGACACCCATCAGTTGCAATCCGAATTACTCATGATAAGAAGGAAAGTGAAGGATTCTTTTGTCTTTACTAATGGGTTTCAGTTTCAATTTCAGGAGAAAAGATGGGACCCACATGGTGAGTAACTCACAAAACAACGAAGTCAAAGTGTACTTACACTTTGGAACTCAACACATGCAGAAGGAACAGTGAGATAAGAGCTGGCGCCTCTCCCCACACTAGGCGCCACTCCCCAAGTGGGAAAACATTTAACCCTTTTCATTTCCCCCCATTCAAATCACACCCCTCACACCTTATAAAAGCCTCACACTCCCAACTCTTCTCCCACTCTAAACCCCTGATCACACATGAAGAGAATCCATACACCCTTCTTCTCCCCTTCTCTTTTTGTCTTCTACTACCTCTCTTCCCCTACTTCTTTTCCCTTTCTCTTGATTGGGACAATCAAGTCCTAAGTTTTGTGTTGGACCAAAATCTTCTTTTGCTTGCCTCTCTTACAACCTCCCCCAACTTTTTTTTACAACCTCAAACACACTCTCTCAACCTAATGGTACCACCAAAAAGCTCAGCCTTAAAGAAAAGAAAAACCAAGGAACCATCCTCTGGATCCTCAAGTTCTTTCAACGAATACAAGTTTCTCTCCGCATTCAACCATAATCAATTCTATGGTTGGGTGAGTGAGAGGGAGATCATTCCAGAAGTTTGGTTCCAATTAGGGAGGAACGAGCATCTTGAAATCAACATTGAGATCAACAGTAGGGGCTGGTCACTCCTATGCAACCCACCAAGGAAGGTAGCAGAGAGCTTGGTGAGGGAGTTTTATGCTAAAGCTGTGCCTCAACCAAGACAACACTATGGCTACATTAGCTATGTGAGGGAGAAGTCCATTGACTATAGTCCCTCCATCATAGAGAGGATGCTAATGGTGAAGAGGACAAGCTCCACCCAGAGCTATGAAGAAAGAATGAAGCAACAAGACCCTGGATTTGATGAAATCCAGAACGAGATTTAC
Source organism: Arachis ipaensis (assembly GCF_000816755.2). NCBI lineage: Eukaryota > Viridiplantae > Streptophyta > Magnoliopsida > Fabales > Fabaceae > Arachis > Arachis ipaensis. The sequence goes on from NC_029788.2 coordinate 64,765,812, forward strand.
GTGCTGAATGTGCAATGGATCAAGGACAAGGATGGGATACCAAACCAATTGAGAAGAAGGGATCTGAGCCCCCAAGCTAGAGGGTGGCTGGAATTTGTAAGGAGGTCCCTAATCCCCACATCCAACACTTCAGAGGTGACCAAGGAGAGAGCTGTGCTCATATACAGCATCATGAAAGGTGAGAATGTTAATGTGGGGGAGATGATTGTCAACAACATCAACAAGGTGCTGAAAAGCACTAGTGACAACACAAGGTTGGCATTCCCCAGTATCATACAGAGGTTATGTGATGAAGCTGGAGTTGAAAAGATCATTGATGAGGTGATGGTGAAGCAAGACAAATTTATAACTGCCAAGAAGATGGCCAAAGTGGAGGCTGTTAACCCACTTCAAAGGGCCAAAGAACAAAGAGCTCATGCTCATGGACCACAACAACAACAAGTAAAGGAAGAGGCAGAAGAGCAACCACACTTTCTAGCACTTCAACCACTACCATCACACTACCAATACCAACAATTCCCTGAAGGATTCAACTGGGAACAACTGCAAGGAGAAGTACACCAAATGAAGGGAGACCTACACCACCTAAAAGAAGATGTTAATTAACTCAGGGAGACTCAGCAATAATAATAGAGCCAAGTGAACCAAAACATACAGCAACTCCAAGGAGGTTTTGAGAACCTCAAGGAGCAGCAAGACCAGATTGACAGGGGAGATGTGTAAAGTGCACTGGACAAAATAGTAGAGCAAGGCAAATGGCAACAGAGGAACTTGGCTGAATTCAGAAATCTCTATGATGCCAAAACCATATCCAGGAGGCAGTATGACATCAATACACAAGCGAAGCTGAATCACTTGTGTAATGTCGTGGCTGCTCTAAACCCAGGATACCCAACCTTCATGGAAGGAATAGAGGAACTGAGTGCAAGACAAGAGGAAATTCTAGCCAAACATAAGAAGGATGAAAGGAATTATATGAGGAGGTCGGGATTTTGGAAGCCCAAGGATGCCAAGGCACAAGAAGGTTCCTCCAAGCAAGACCAAGGTGGCTCCTCCCCTTCCAAGAAGAAGGACAAAGGAAAGAGGCCAATGAACTGAAGATGAAGCTGCTCAAGGTTGTTGAGTCCCATGTTTGACACTCTCTAATTTCTGAAATCATGTTTAAGTTTTTGTTGATTTATTTTCTGTCAAAATAAATAGTCATGCTAGGATAGTTTTTGTTTTCTGCTTAGTTTTATTTCATGTTTGAAGTCTTTATGAGTCATTTAGATTACAAGAAAGAAAATGCAATGTATTTCAAGTCTTCTTCAACATAAACAAAGTAAAGTTTGTTTCCATAAGAGTTACTGTGAGTTGGGCAAAAATAGGAAGTAAGAGAAACCAAGGCGAAAGATAGATCATCCAACAAACTAAGGAATAAAAAACTAAGTGTAGAACCTTGAATGAACTAAAAAGAAAATAAGTCATGGAAAGCAACTAGTCTTAGAAGATATAACAAGAAAAGGTTAAAAGGTGTTCCTTGAATATCCATAGAACCAAGTAGTAAGCAATAAAGACCCAAGGCTCTGAGCATCAACTACTTGGATGGAAAAGAAACATTAAAAAGCTCAAAAAAGGAGAGTTAAGAATCCTAGTAGATGCTTGTGGTGAAGATGTGTCAAGAAGAGGCCTGGGCAAGTAGATTCTTAGGGGTGTTTCAACACTCAGTACCCTAAAACCAACTGGTTTGGGAGTGCTAATTGAAAGCTTAATTAAAGGGTTGTCTTGAGATAAAACACTTAGAGTCGTGGTCAAGAAAGCACAACCAAAGAGAAAGTGAAACAACTCTTACTACTTCAAGGTGACAATCAATAGAAAGGACCCCTGAAGCTTATACTTGAAAGAACCCTCAAGGATCTAAGAGTTTTTCATGACATTAAAATATTCATACATGTGTGAACACTTAATCCTATCCTTAGTTATGTTGCATTCATTCAAAGGCCAAGGTCTCAATTTATAAAAGGGCTACTCACATTGATTTGCTTGGGACAAGCAAAGCTTAAGTTTGGTGTTGTGATGACTTGCATCATTTACCATTCTTTTTTGCATAAAGAGGACCATAAAAGAGCATAAATCTCATTTGATCAGTACAATTCATGCATTATTTGATAGATATTATGGTACACTACTTTGAGATGAGTTGTGCTGAATTTTAGGTGAAAAAGGCATCAAAAATGGGAAGAAAGCAACAAAGAAGCTGGGCGTGTGAAACTGGCGTGTCACTTGGAACAAATGCCACAAAAATGCACTAGTGTGGCACGCCAGGAGCTGGACATGGCACGCCAGTACTAAATTCCAGAGAAGAATTCCCAAGCATTCATATGGGCGTGGCACGCCAGGAACTGGGCGTGGCACGCTAGTACAATGTTCCAGAGAGCAACAATGGAGGACACAAAAGGGGCGTGGCACGCCATGTTGGGCATGGCACACCTAACCCATCAGCCACTATGGGCGTGGCACACCAACTCATCACGCCAGGGGGAACCTTCACTATGGCGTGCCACTTAGTATTGAAGGCATGGCACGCCAACTCCAAAAAGTCACTTGGGCGTGCCACTTGAGGATCCAGGCGTGGCACGCCAAGCTTGAAGAGTCCACAAATGTATGGGCATGCCACTTGAACAACATGGCGTGGCACGCTAGTACAAAAATCCAGAGAAGGGGCTGAAGGCAATTGAAGACTGGGCATGCCACTTGAAGTCGAAGGTGTGGCACGCCAGGCTCTAAATCTCACTTAGGCGTGCCACTTAAGCGACCAGGCGTGGCACGCCAATACACAAAGAGGCCAAAGCAAGGGCTGGGCGTGCCACTTGATGTCGAAAGCGTGGCATGCCAACCCAAGAATCTCACTATGGCGTGCCGCTTGAGTACTAGGCGTGGCACGCCAGCTACTGCAACCAAGGCAAGACTATGGGCGTGGCACGCCAGCCTCTAGGCGTGGCACGCTGGTATAAGTTTCCAGAGAGGGTGAACGAGGCCAAATACATGGGGCGTGCCACTTGTTGTCGAAGGCGTGGCATGCCATCCACTATTCCTCACTTGGGCGTGCCACATGAATCCCAGGCGTGGCACGCCAATGTCATTCAGAGAGTAAAAGAACCATTGGGGCGTGCCACTTGAGTTCGTGGCGTGGCACGCTAAACAAAGGAATCACTTGTTCACAAAGGGGCGTGTCACGCCAGACCCTAGGCGTGCCATGCTAGTTCAACTTCCCAGAGAGCTTGGTCAAGCATGCAGCAAGGGCGTGGCACGCCAGACCCTGGGCGTGCCATGCTAGTACAAGTTTCCAGAGGCAAAGAGAAGTGGAAAAAGGCTAGGGCGTGCCACTTGAGCTCGAAGGTGTGGCAGGCCAAGTTTGTTATAAAGGCGAGCATGCCACTTGAGGAACTGAGTGTGGCACACCAAGCCAGAATTGAGGGAGCACGTGACACGCCACTGAAGCGCCAATCAAACGCCAGCTAGGAAGTCATGCTTATTGAGTTTCTTTTCCCTCCAAAATGTAATTTTCCATTTTCACTTTTGTAATTCTTTTATTTTTGCTAGGAGTAGTATAAATACCCCCAAGAAGTACTGAATAGAGGGTTAAGCAGTTAGAGATAGCAGTTTTAGATTTACTTTTACACGTCATCATCTTCTTTACTTTGAATACTTTTCTTTGAGCTATGAGTAGCTAAATTCCCTCTCATTGAGAGAGGGAGCTCTGTTGTACTTGATGGATTGATGATAGTGAAATTCTTCTTTTCTTCATCTTCTCTTTGATTTGCTAGAAGGAATTTCGTTCTTAATGCTTGGCGTTCAATTATCTTGGGAAAGAGATTGAATGCAAAAGGGGTTTCATGGGAACCTTGGGAAAGGAAACATGAAACCATGCTTGAAATCCCTTCTCACAATTGAGTAGGATTTGGGTTTTGGTGTTTGGATATGGTGACATATAATCCTCCCTCTACTTGGACCTATGATAATGTGTGGTATAATCAGGGACCAAGCATATCTCTCTTCATGAACAATTAGACCAAGGAATTGTCTATTAATCAAGATCTGAGAGATTGAGTCACCAAGAGGTCAATGAGTTGCATGATTGAAGAGGATATAAGCTGAAATTGATCCAAAGAGACAACATCTCCTAATCTCAATGAATTTCCCCATTCTTATCTACCACTTTCTTTATAGCTTATTTTTACATTCTGCAATTCCCCATTCCCATTTACATTCAAGTCATTTATGATTCTACACTTTACATTCTGTTATTTCCATTTCTGCACTTTATTGCTTTTGTTTACATTTTAGTCATTTACATTTCTGCCATTTATAATTCTGCAAATCACAATCTATCTGTTTCGCTTGACTAATTCATCAATTGATTAAAACTACTCAAATTTGCCAATCTCTGTGGATACGATCCCACTCCACTGTGGGTTATTACTTGACGATAATTTTGGTGCACATGCCAAAAGAACTAATTCACCAATTTTTTGAATGGGGGTGTAAATTGGACTCATCAGCTCCACTTGAACTGGGCTTACCCATGAGCTGTCAGAAATCGGATAGATGATCCCAGCATTCCATAACTTCATTACTTCTTTCTGAACAACTTCTTCCATTGTGGGGTTTAGCCTTCTCTGAGGCTGCACTATTGGTTTAGAATTGTCCTCCAAAAGTATCTTGTGCATGCATATGGCAAGGCTTATGCCTTTCAAGTCATTAATGGTCCATCCCAATGCATCTTTGTGAGCTTTCAATACAACAAGGAGTTTGCCTTCTTCTTCTTCACTCAAGGCAGAGTTAATAATCACTGGGACACTATCCTCTTCACCAAGGAATGCATATTTAAGGTGTGGGGGAAGAGGCTTCAATTCTTGTTTTGGTTTTTCCTCTGTCTTGACTTTAGATGGGATGTCAATCACTTGTTCCTCTGAGACCTCTTGAACTGCTTCTATCTCTTCTTCTTGTTCTTCTTGACCGTCGGCTTCAAACACTTCCTCCACCAGATCTTCTATCATTTCCACTCTCATGTGCTGTGGCTTTTCAGGGGGATATTGCATGGCTTTGAAAACATTAATGATCATTTGTTCATCATACACCCTTAGGATCATTTCACCTTTTTCTACATTAATAATAGCCCTTGCTATGGCCAAGAAAGGTCTCTCCAAGATAATTGAGTTATGTCCCTCTTCTTCCTTGTCTAAAATGACCAAGTCAGTAGGGAAGATGAATTCTCCAACTTTTACCAACAAGTTCTCTACAACTCCAGTGGGTAGGATAAGTGACCTATCGGCTAGTTGCAAGGACATTCTTGTGGGTTTCACCTCTTCAATGGATAGCCTTCTCATCATGGAGAGTAGCATCAAATTAATGCTTTAGCCTAAGTCGCACAAAGCCTTCCCAATTGACATGTTGCCAATGGTGCATGATGGAAAGAAACTTCCAGGATCTTTAAGTTTTGGTGGCAAGCCTTTCTGAATCACAGCACTGCACTCTTGGGTGAGGATCATAGTTTCTTTTTCAACCCAGCTCTTCTTCTTGTTAATGAGCTCCTTGAGGAATTTTGCATATAGATGCATCTGCTCCAATGCTTCAGCAAGTGGAATATTAATTTCCAGCTTCTTGAAAACCTCTAGAAACTTGGGAAATTATTGGTCTTTAAGCTCTTTCTTGAACCTTTGAGGATATAGAAGAGGAGGGTTGTAAGGCTTCACCTCATTCCTCTGTTCATGTGGATGTTCCTCCATTACTTGTTTTCCCTTCTTTGAAGCATGTGGTTCTTCCTCCTTCTTATTGGACGTCTATTGGTCATGCTTGTCTTCTTCTATTTGTTTCTTGCTGCCAATGTCATTCTCCAAAGTTTTTCCGCTCCTTAATTGAATTGCTTTGTATTCTTCTTTGGGGATGGGAATGGTGTCACTTGGTAATGCATTGGTTGGTCTTTCAGCCACTATTTGCTTGGACAATTGGCCAATTTGCCTCTCCAAATTTCTCAGTAAGCTTCATGGTTATTGTTGGCCAATTCTTGATGCTTGATCATTTTCTCCATCATCATCTCCAAGTTGGAGATTCTTTGGGATTCTTGGAGTGGTTGTGGTTGATTGTGAGATGTAGATGGTGGGTGAAAGTTATTTTGGTTAGCTGAGGAATTATTGGGTGGATAGTAGTTGGATGGAGGTTGATTGTTTTGTGGTTTTCTGTATTAGTTTTGGTTAGTATTTTGATGGTTTTGATGGTTTGTATTTCTAGAGTTATTTTGGTTTGAGTTTCTCTGCCAAGGTTGCTGGTTTTGGTTCTCTCCTCGCCTCAGATTTGGGTTGTTTCTCCAAGATGAGTTGTATGTGTCTCCATGGAAATCATTTTGTCTAGCTCCTTAATTGTGCATATATTGGACTTCTTCAGGTTGCTGCTCCTTATAGGTCTCTTCTTCTTGTCCCCACACCACTGGTGGTTGACTTGTGGTGCTCACTGCTGCAAGTTGTAGCCCATCCATCCTTTTTGACATCATTTCAATTTGTTGTTGAAGTTGTTGGTGCATAATCTCATTTTGAGCCAAGATTTTATCAACTCCTTCAAGCTCAAATACACCTCTTTTTGGAGCTGCTTGCCTTTCAGAAGAGTAGAAGTACTCATTGTTGGCCACCATGTCTATGAGATCATGTGCCTGTTGAGCAGTTTTCATCATTTATAGGGATCCTCCTGAAGAATAATCCAAGGCTTTCCTTGAACTCAAGGACAAGCCTTCATAGAGGTTCTGCAGCTCAAGCCATTCACTGAACATTCCCTCTGGGCATCTCCTAATCAACGCTTTATACCCCTCTCAAGCCTCATACAGTGACTCTCTTTCTTGCTGTCTGAAGGTTTGCACATCAGTTTTCAATTTAATGACTCTTTGAGGGGGGTAGAATTTGGCTAGGAATTTACTGACTAGATCATCCCAATTGGTGATGCTCTCTTTTGGGAATGTTTCTAACCAGTGTGTGGCTTTGTCTCTCAGTGAAAATGGGAATAACAATAGCTTATAGATGTCAGGGTGGACTCCATTGATTTTAACAGTGTCAAAAATTCTTAAGAACACAGAGAGATGTCGGTTTGGATCCTCAGCAGCACTCCCTCCATATTGACAATTATTTTAAACTAGAGTGATAAGTTGGGGTTTGAGTTCAAAATTATTGGCATGGTCCTTGGGAGTTAGGATGCTACTGCCACAGTTTCTTGGGTTAGGGATAGTGTAGGTGGCTAGAACTCTTCTCTGAGGTTGGCCATTGTTGTTAGCCACATCCTCAGGTGGATTAGGGATATTAACCTCCATCTCTTGATCTTATTCTTCTGATTCTTCTCTAATAACACCCTTCTCTCTTGCTTCTCTTCTCAGTCTCAAGAATGTCCTCTCTGGTTCCGAATCAAAAGAGGTGGAATCACCTCTTCTTCCTCCTGGCATGCAACCAAAATAACACAAAACACAGACAGAGCACTCTGTTGCTCGAGTGCAGTTAAGATTAGTAGAAATAAAATCTCAAATAGTTAGTGTGCTTAACAAAATAAAAGAAAAATGCTTAATCTAGACTATCACCTTACTTAATCATTGTCAATCTAAATCAATCTCCGGAAACGGTGCCAAAAACTTGATGGTGTGAAAATGGATTTCACACAAACTAACCGGCAAGTATACCGGGTCACATAAAGTAGTAATAACTCACAAGAGTGAGGTCGATCCCATAGGGATAGAAGGATTGAGCAACTTTAGTTAGGTGATGAGTTTAGTTAAGCTAATATTGATGAATTGGATTGACAGAAAGCGAATTGCAATAATTCTAAAGTGCAGAATGTAAATTGACAAAAAAGTAAATGGTAGTAAGCTAAATTGACTGAAACTTAGGGTGCAAGAAGTAAAAAAAGAGTGAATCTTAAATTGCAAGAAAAGTAAATGACTGAATATTAAAGTGCCGGAATTAACAGTGCAGAAATATTAAATAGCAAGGAAACTTAAACCGCATGAATAATAAAAGAATTTGGGTGTTGGGAATCAAAACAGAACTAGTGAATATAAATTGCAGTAAATGCAGAGAGATCATAGTGGAAGAAATTCAAAGAAAATGATTCATCAGGGATTAGAGATACTATAATCCTTCATAAATCAATTGGGTCTCAACTCCTTTCTCAATCATATGCATAGATCTATAGCGGATTGAAGTTTATTGGATCCCAATTCTTTGGCAATCCAATCTCTCTAATCATAATCAATCTTGCCAATTCCTTGATCTAATTGTCATGAGAAGAGTTAGAGCACATTTCTTTCATCCATAAGCCACACTAACTCTCAAGATCTCAATTCCTCCCGAATGGTGTTGATCAACAGAGTAGTGAAGGATAGAGCTTCAGTTCTAATGAAGGTGATTCCCCTTTCGAGGCTCACACCCACATTCAATTGAATTAAACCCCCTTCTGGATTGAATAATTCACAATCAAAATAGAAGATACCCAATAGCTACACAATTGAATTGAGAAGAAGAAGAATTTCAGTGATTCATGGGAATTACAATAGAGCTCCTCCCCCTAATGAAATTGGGGTTTAGTTCATCATTGCTCTAGTACCAAAAACAGAAAAGAAAAATTCAGAAAATGAAGAGCCAAAAAGAAAACAAAACTCAGATCTAAAATTCTAAAGAAAACTAAAAGAAAAGGTGTAAAAGAAATTCTCCAACCGAAGAATCCTCTTGAAATTAAATCTTCCTCTATTTATACACTTTCTAATTCAGTCATTCAATCCTTTTAGTGGGCTTCTTGGCCTTCTGATGAAGTGGGTTAAAAATCGTACTTCCATGTAGCATCAGGTGAACATAGCGTTCTTGAATTGAACGTAGCGTTCTTTCATTGAAGCCTACGCATCCTTCGTGCATGCGCATCCCTTGCATTTTGCACAATCGATGCATGCGCATACATAATGCGTGCGCATCGATACTGTCTTCTGCTTCAACCATGCTTGTGCATAACATTGACTGAACGCTCCGTTCGCACCATGAACGCTCTTCACGCGTACGCGTCCTGTGCGCGTGTGCGTGGATGATGAAATATCGCTTCTGCATCCCAGCGTCATGTACGCGTCTGCGCCAATCACCACTTTTGTCACATCGACGCGTGCGCATCATGCACGCGTGCGCGTCAATGCCTATCTTCAAATTCAAATTCTAAAAGTATCGCAGGCGTTCACTCAAAATGAACATAGCGTTCATTGTTGGTGAACACTGACCCTCAATCCATGCGTGCGCTCCATGTGTGCGTATGCGTGAATTTCCAAAGTTGCTTTACCACGCGGAGGCATCTTGTATACGTGCGCATCGCGTGTGAACGTAGAGTTCATCAAATGAACGCAGCATTCATCTGCACCTTGCTTCTTTGCGTTTTCTTTTCATCAATTTTTCACCTGCCATTAATCAAACAAACAATCAAAATCTCACCAAAATCATAGGGTTCATAATAATCAACTAAATTGTACATAAACCTCATGATTTTGCATAAAATCAACAGTGTTTGATTAAGTCAAGATAGACATGAAATACCACTCCAATCACTTTCTTTTGAGTCCGATGGCAAGTTAGTCAAGTTCACTTTGGAGGAGTCCAACAAGCCCGTTCTCGAAGCCTATTCTATCTTTGGGTGCGATATAGTTGAAGATCAAGTGATTGAGGATGGCAAGGAGCAAGAAGAAGAGGATGTCGCCAAGAAGTCAAGTTCAAAGGATCACACACAACCCAAGAATGCCAAGGAGTTGGAAATTTTCCTCCTTGGAGAAGTTTCTAAGTGACCAATGAAGCCATGCAAGTCCAACTTAGGACTCTAAACCAAAGTGCTTGGAGGGAGACCCCCTACCATGGTAACATTGTTCCAACTTTATCTTTTGTTTATAGCTTTTTGAATTATTTACTTTCATGTGATATGATGATTAGCTTAGGTTTGGTTTGATGATCTTGAGCTGAGTAAGTGAATTGCTTGTGGATTATGAACTTGTGCTTGTTTGAATGATTTGGGGTTGGTATGTTGATATGCTACGGGTAGGAACCTTAGTTTTGAGAAGAAAATTTTTTCGTGAAACAGGGCATCTGTGCGTGCGCACCATGCTGTACGTGCACACAAATCTGCATTTTTTGCCACCTGTGCAGCCACACAATCCTGTGCGTCTGCACACTCCTTGACAAACCCTCTAGTCGCAGCGCCAACACAACCTGTGCGTGCGCGCTGCTCTATTTTCTCTGACCTGTACGTGCACATAGCTATGTGCGTACGCACGCATTCCCCTTCTTGCGTTATATGCACGGTCGCACAGACGTGTGCGTCTGCACACCAATTGGAAACCCCTCTGGTGGGAGCGAGGGAATGGCTTGTCCGCGTGAACAACCTCCCCCATTTTTGGCTTCTGTGCGTGTGCACGGACCTGTGTGCGCACGCACACCTGATTCTCTCTGCCGGGACCGACCGCACACTCTATGCGCTCGCATCCCTCTCCTTTTCGTGTCTTGTGCATACGCACCAGCTTATGCGTACGCACACACCCCTCTGAATTGCGACCTCTGTGAGCGCACTCCCTTCTCTTTGTCTGCACTCTCTGATGTATCCTCTCTGGTCACGGTGATTGCACGCTGTGTGTATTTGCACACTTCTAATTGGGAGTTTCTTGAGCAGGACCCAATTGATGATAATGAAACCATGGTGCGGGAATTCTACGCCAACTACCAAACTTGGGAAGAAGAGTTGGTATTCCTCCGGGAAAAACGGTTAGATACTTCCAACCGAGCTCTCGAAGCTATTCTGAAGATCCCCCATATTCCGCTCGAGAAGGATGATTATTCAAGGATCAAGGTGAATGTGTTCAAGGGGAGGATGTCTTTGGCTCTTATACTTGAGGGAATTGGCGGCCCCGGTGCTTCAAGGGGGTTTAGCAAAGGGAGAAAATCTGTTCCCGCAACTATAGCTTACTCCGATTTGAATGCCGAAGCTCGTATATGGCATCAAATTATGGCGGACTACATCATTCTCAGCACCCATGCTACCCATGTCAGATTCAATACTGCTTTGCTACATTGGGCTATTATGGAAGGAAAGAGCATAGCCATTGTTCCTTTGATATGCACATCGATATGGAAACTGATTGAGAAGAAGAACATCAACATCCCTTTTCCATCGATGGTGATGCGTTTAGCAACAGCAGCAGGGGTAGAGGGCCATCTGAGGGACATGATGTTCAGGGTTCCTAGAGGCAACTAATTCATCCCGAGGGGAGATTTGGAAGATTCAACAAAGAAAACACCCTCGAGGAGGAAGACACTCACAGCACCACCATCAAGTCTACCAACTTCGTCAACTGCTTTACCCTTTCTCTGTCCTCTTCTGGAATTATTCCAAGATATCTTGCACGATATCTACCACATGGAGCATTTGGAGCAAAAGCGTTTCGAGTGGATAGCGGCAAAGCTAGAAAGAAGAGTCCCCGACCCACCTCTCAGGGCTTCATCCGAGCTAGCTAGGGAGGAGTATGATGCACTTCATCAACCCTCTTCTGAGTCCACTAGATGAAAGTGGATCCCCAAAGGTCTCATTCTCCCGGATCGTAAGCATGCACGGAGGACCGTGCACAAACTAAGTGTGGGGGAGGATCGATGATTTCAAGGGGGTAAAATTTCTCTATTCAAAGCACTTTGCAATGTTTCTTTTAGTTCTTTTTCTTCATCTTGAGTAGTTTTATTTCTATTTCATCTTGTTTGGCTTGTTTGTAAATATTTTTTTTAATGTTCGTAGTAGTTAATATTTGCATATTGCATGATAGAATGAATAAGTTAGTGAAACAACAAGGAATTTCCATGAGATCTTTTCTAGGGCGTACAATTGATTGAATTTAAGGAAATTTTGTGTTTTTCAACTTGCTTGGAGTGTTTTATTTGTAAAACATGGAAAAGAGCTAGAACAACATACCTTGTGAGATTTGAGCTTTAATAGATGGTTGCACTTTTCAACCATAATGTTGTTCTTGTGTAATTATACTCCTTTTTTATTGTGATCATTGATTTGCATGATTCTTTATGTCCTGTATTTGTGTTGGATGCATTTAGCATGATTGTGGCTATCTTTGATGTTGAACTCACTAACCTATATGGCCAACCCTTGTATTCACCCTTGTGAAACCTTTTTGAGCCTAAGAATCTGATGAGCAGTGTAACAACCCTAGTAGTTTATCAAATAGTCCTTCCTCCTTATTTATCAAACCTTCATGATGTTTTTCATGTCTCGCAACTTAAGAAATATATTCCCGACGAGAGTCATATTTTACAACCAGAGACAGTACAGTTATGAAATGATTTGACATATCAAGCATCGTCGGTTCAGATAGTAGAAAGAAGTGATAAGCAGCTAAGAGGCAAAGTTGTTCGCTTAGTCAAAGTAGCATGGGAACCAAGAGGAGAGGAAGAGCACACTTGGGAACTGGAAGATAAGATAAAAGTTGATTACCCGCATTTATTCCTAGGTAACTGAAATTTTGAGGGCAAAATTTTCTTTTAGGAGGGTAGAATGTAACAACCCTGATTTTCGAGTACATGAGATCTTTTCTGAAAGTACGGATTTCTCCGGAAGATCAGTAAAGGGAACACCTCTGTTATATCATCAAGCATCTCAATCCTCATTATCATTATGTCATCCTTAAGTTAGAAACTCCTTTGAGGCAAGCTCGATAATACAATCGAGAAGAACCTAGTTTTTGAACCGTATCGGTTGGCAATTTTGATTCTGATTTTCGTAAATAGTCTCTGTTTGACGAACCGGACTCGATTCATGAGAGGAGAGAGATAATAATATAATATTATCATTATATTAGTATTAGAAAATTCTTGAATGACATTATAAGGTTATCTGGTCTGTTTTTGTTAAAAACAGAAAATCGGTTTAACCGGGTTTACGGTTTACTGGTGCAGCTTAGCACCAGCACTCTCTGATGAATTTAGCAATGCTAAGGCCTCATTATAAATGTTCTATTCTCATAATAAATATGTTACTAGTGTCATTTATGCTAGTAGCTCAGAAAATAATTTTTAGAGATGTTTTTACGAGTGTTCCGATACACCTAGTTTTAGTAGTTGTACACCAGAGATATTTTAATATTATTTTAATCCACCTCCAAGCCAACCAATCACAACTCACCTTATACCCCCAAGACCTCCAAGGCTGTCTCATATCATCATTTTGGCCGAAAATAACAAGAGAGAAAAGAGAGAAACTTTTATGAACACTTAATCTTCAAAGCTTGATTTCTTCTGAACTAAAACTCAAATCAAAACTCCGTTTTGACCAAAATGATCCTCTCTTCTTCCTCTACATAACCATTTGACTTATCAAGGATGGAAATAAGGTGAGATGGCTGTCTCCCTCCCATTTCAATTCGGTTTTCAAGGAAAACCATGCAAAACATGTGTTTTCTTGATGTTCTTCCTTAGGAATCATGCTTAACTTGACTTGAGGGCCAAGAAACGTGAATTTCCAGCAAGTCTAAGGTGAGATATCTCTTCCTAACTTACTGAGTGAGATTTGGTCAGTTGAGAGTTTTTGGATTTAAAGTTGTTCTTGATGTGATTTAGGAGGAAAAAGTGCTTCAGGACCACCTGAAAGTTTAACCGGATTTGGAGCAGCAAATCAAGGTAGGGTTTGATGAATTTAATCTTGATTGATTGTGTTTGAGTTGTGTGATTATGATATGGTTTGGCTGTGCTTGAAATTGATTGTTTGTATGAGTAATTCTTGTTGAAATTTTGGTGAAAATTTGATGAAATTTGATGATATTCAACTTTGAATTTGTGTTCTTCATGGCTGCTGGAAAAACGAACCCTAGACCTTAAATTGGAGTTCAATTTGTGTTAAAATCATGTAGAAAAGATGGGGTTTTAGTGGATGCAAATTTATTATGAATTATGGTAAAAATCGGTTGCTGAAAAGACTGAAAAACGGGTAAAAACAGAGAAAGAATCTGAGGAATATACGAAGAACATGAAGAACACTTTGAGTGTGGTGAAGAACATTGAAGAACACCTTTTAGATCTTAAAAAGGGCAAGGAAGTAAAATTTTTGGTGTTTAAGGGGTTATATGGTAATTTCTGAAAGTTAGGGTGGTAAAAGTAGAAATATTAGAAATATTAGGTGGGTTTGGTAATTTCTGAAAGTTAGGGTGGTAAAAGTAGAAATATTAAAAGTTACGGGTGGTAAAAAGTGAATTTTAAAGGTTAAAGATAAAGTTAAGGTAATTTTCGAAAATATATTAATAAAATAATAAATAATAATAAAATATTAAATAATAATATTTAAGTAAAAATAATATTTTAATAAAAATAATAAAATAATGCGAAAAAGGTAGTTTTCTGTAAAAGCTTTAGAAAGACAACTTTAAGTGCAGAATCTCATAATTACCTTTAACCTTTACCCAGAGCTATATTTAATATATATTAGTTGCTTAATGCAACCCAGAGCTTCTATAGGGAAATTAAGTTACCTACAGCTATTTTTCGCTTCCCCAGAGCAGAGCAGAGTATATATATTTTCCTGCAGTAAGCAGAGGCTGTCTCAAATGAGCGGCTATTATTATATGCGCATTTATTTATGAACGGAAAATCGTATTCGGGAAATCAGGATTACTCGTGACCGGATAAATGTCGGGATTGCGGGCAGCCAACCGACACATGAGTTCATGGCCTGCGCTAGGGCTAGACATGCAACATTCTTGTCTGCGCATCATTCTCTGTTGCATTCCTTTCTGTGTGTGATCTATTTCTTTGTGTTTGTCTGCTTGTATGCTATTTTTATGTTTTATTTTCTTGTATTCTTTTGTTTGTGTTCTGCTTTCTATTGTCTCTACTTTCTCTTTCTGTCTTTATCTTTTGTTTACTGCTTCGCTATATTCTATTATTCGTCTGCTAATCGACCCCAAATAAATGAACGTAACTAATAACCCCGACCCTACTAAGAACTCCCCAGTTCTTACCCCTTCTCTCTCCCTTTCCCCTTCAGATGGAAGTAAGAGTTCCTTTCCGTAGTTCGCTGACGATTGTACGCAAAAAGGGATTCCGCTCTAGGCAGTCTTCTGAGTCTAAGGTGAATATCGTTCTCTGATTATATGTATAACTGTGAGACCAGCCAACGTCTGCACCCCCGTTCGTATGCGCACTTTAACCTGAATCCCGTGTACGAGATTCCTATTGTGTAGCTACTTTATGAGGTACCAGAGAGACGTCCTGTGGAAAAGTCTGATCGTGCAGAGGAGTAGCAGATGATGTTCTATCTTCTGATGACGTTCCACCTGACTTGAGTTGTGAAGACTTAGAATGTACTTTCCCTCGCATTAGTAGTTTAGAGGGACTAGGTGAGTATAGGGTCTAGGCTAGCCTGGGTGCCAGCTTAGTGACTTCTTAAACAGGTCAGGACCTGGGAGGTTGTATGTATGTATATGTATATAGTTATTATCTAGCTATATTTAAGGGTGTTCTAACTAAAGGTCTATACTCTAACAAAGGCTGGATCACTAAATGTTGCTCGCTACTTGTGATGTATTTATGTGTGGTTGTTTATAACTGTTTTATCTGTTATTACTTGTGAATTGAATATGAGTGATTCTACCTATTAATCCAAACGTTTTCAAAAAAAAACCTCGCAAATTAACTACGCGTTTAACAACGAATCAGGCTCATATCATAAATAATAGATAATAATTAGGAAGACAAATTGGTAGCGCTCAGTTTCCGGTATGATCTAAACATATTGAAAATTGGGTCGTTACAAGCAGATAATTTATATGCTTTTTGGCATTGTTTTTTGATAGTTTTTAATATGTTTTTGTTACTTTTTATTATATTTTTGTTAGCTTTTATGCAAAAATTACATTTCTGGACTTTACTATGAGTTTGTGTGTTTTTCTGTAATTTCAGGTATTTTCTGGCTGAAATTGAGGGACAGATAAACCCCAATTTTGTGGTTTATCTTGTGCTTAATTTGGGTGGTTTTATCAACTTTTCTCACATTTATTCAATGAATTAGCATGATTTTGCAATTCTCCCTTGATTTGTGCTTAAATGTGAAAACATGCTTTTTAGGCCCTAAAATTGGTGATTTTAATTCACTTTAATTCCATTCGATGCTTTGATGTGTTTGTTGAGTGATTTCAGGTTTATAAGGCAAGTATTGGATGGAAGGAATGAAGAAAAAGCATGCAAAGTGGGAGAACTCATGAAGAAATGAAGGAACCGTAAAGCTATCAAGCCCGACCTCCTGGCACTCAAATGACCATAACTTGAGTTACAGAGGTCCAAATATAGCGGTTCCAGTTGCATTGGAAAGCTAACATCCGGGGCTTCAAAATGATATAAAATTCGTCATATGTTACTTCGCGTTCAGGGGCGCGCACACGCCATGTACGCGTGCGTGCCGATTCTGCCCGTGGGTCCACTTCAACGAAATCGCCCCGAGTGATTTTGCAGCTCATTTTGGGCTCAATCCAACCCATTTCTGATGCTATTAAACCCAAGGAATAAAGAGGGAATGAACCAAGTAGTCATAGTTTAGTTTTCATCATGTTTTAGGGTAGAATTCTAGAGAGAGAAGCTCTCTCTTCTCTCTAGAATTTAGGGTAGTTTAGCTTTAATTTTCTTAAATCCAACTTTTAATTCTTGTTTTAATTTAGTTTCCCCTTTTAATTTCTTGTTGTTGCATCTCTACTCTTCTAGTTTTACTTGTCATTTCCTTTATTTTGTTACTTTTATGTTGATGAACCATTGTTGGATCTAATTTTCTTTAATGCAATTTTATGTTTCTATGCTTCTTTTAGGTTGATCTTGATTGCTATTGTTGATTTCTTGTTTCCTTGTAATTTGTAGTTGGTAGATTTTACTATTCTTGCTCATTTACCATTCTTTCCCTTTGTACCCACCAAGTGTTTGACAAAATGCTTGGTTGGACTTTAGAGTAGATTTTGAGCATTCTTGGCTTGGAAAGAGTAATTGGGCAATCTTGAGTCATGAAAACCCAACTTATGTTGGTGATCTAGAGTTGTTAGCTAATATTGTTTCCATTGACGCTAATCTTTTGCTAATTTAATTAGTAAGTTGATTAGGACTTTTGGATTGAGATTAGCTAGACTTATTAGACTTTCTCTCATGGAAGATAATATGATACCTTCTTCCAATGTTGGAGATGACGTAATAAGATAAATTCTTGTTTTTATTGTAGTATGATTGCTTAGTCTTGTTTGACTTTCTCCTTATTTGTTGGAGTTGACTAAATAAGATGAATTAATCATTGCATGACTAGGATAGAAAGCCTATGATCTCAACACTTCCCATGAATGTCTCTCTTTATTAATTGCTTTCTTTAGTTGCTTGATTGATTTACTTTTCTTGTCATTTATTTTCTTGCCCCTCTTATCAACCAAAAACCCCTTACCCCTTTTTTAGCCAATAAGCATACACTTCATTGCAATTCCTCGTGAGACGACCTGGAGTCTAAATACTCCAGTTAATTCTTATTGGGGTTTGTTATTTGTGACAACCAATATTTTTTGTATGAAAGGATTATTGATTGGTTTGGAAACTATACTTTACAACGAGACTCCAATAGATAAATTCTAAACCGTCAAGAATTCGTTCATCAAAATGGCGCCGTTGCCGGGGAGTTGCAATGGTGTTATGTTATTGGCTATTATATATATGTTAATATGCTTTTTTGCTAGTTTTTGCTTGCTTTAGGAGTTAGTTTTTATTAGTTCTTACTAGTTTTGTTTTTAATTTTCTCTTGCTATTATGAATTCTCACCACTTTGGCTATGAGTTTGGCTCAAATTATGTTTTAGGAAATGGGAGCTACAATGAGGATATGCATCAAGGATGGAACAATCAAAGGTGGGAGGAGCCTCAAAGGATTGATCACCCTTTTTGGCAACAACCCCTTCCGGATTCTTATGGGTATAACTCCCATCCTAATGCATATCAATCTAATGGATGTGGTGACCCTTATTGTGATTGTCAACAACCACCACCATATGCCTATGAACCACCCCCTCAACATGACTTTGAACCACCTTACTGACAAGCCCCATACCACCAAACACCCCCATATGACCCTAATCCTTATCCACCATATCAACCACCTTATGATCCATATGAACCATACATAGAACCACCACAATCCCAACACAACTACTCTCAAGAACCACCTCCATATACACCAACTCCATACCCTTACCAAGATGAACTAACTTCTAAACATGATACCTTCCTCCCAAACAATGAACCTTTTCTTCCACCATCACCTCCAGATGAAGCCCCCACGCATGAATTGAGAGATCTTGAATCTCATATCTTAAGGCGACAAGAGGAGGATGAAAAGAAGTTTAAAGATCTAGGAGCCAAGATGGCTATGCTAGTGGAAGCCGTTAGCAATATGGCCTCCTCCCGACTAAGCCTAAGCAACCAAGGCACTTCCATTGACGAATGTGGAGAAGCAACCAAGAAGCATAGTGAGGGAGTGAGTTTATAGCTTCAAGGTGAAGAAGAGGAGTTGAAGACAGAATTGCCACAAGGGGAAGAAGTTAAGACAATTGAGCCGGAAGAAGTGGTTGAAGCCTTTGAAGAGGTTGACCAAGAGATGGATTCAATCATTGAAAAATTCTTATGTATAATTGAATCCTCTCTAATTGAGTTTGACATAGAGGGTAAGGAAGAAGATACCTCACCTCCCATACCCTTGGTAAGCAATGAAGAAGAGATTGAATTGGAAGGAAGCTACCAAGAGGAAGAGGTTGAAATTGAAGAAGCTTGTGAAGAGGTAGAAATAATCAAAGAAGAGCACAAGGGAGTGGAACTTGCAAGACCATTGGAGACATCCCTTCCTAAGTCACCATCCAATACAACATTCAAGTGGGTAAAATTTCTATCCCTAAGCTTCACTTTCCCACTTGAATATGGTTTGATTGAAAATAATGGTCAACTTAGAGCTCTTTGTGGAGTTAAGAGTAAGAGAGAGTTGTGTAGTGGTTGGAAGCATCACTCTAAGTTCATGATGGTTGCTTGCTCAAAGTTTGATTGCAAGGTTTGGTGTGGAGTTAAATTGTATGGGTCTAGGAAGTTGTTTGGAGGCTTCTTTGAGAATTCCAAGGCTAAACCCCCCAATTGGAATCATGATGATCAATTTGAAGATGGGTGTCAAAACAAAGTGTGGGATCCCGGATTGCACAAGGAGAATCAAATTTGGGAGCTCATGGTTTGTGAAGAACTCCATCAAAACTTGAAGATATTAAAATTGAAGAATGGAGCTTATTGGAGACTCAAGCATTGGTGGATGATCAAGGATAGCTTCAAGCACAAGCCACCTTAAGAGGAGCTCCCCATAAGTCCAACTTAAGGACAATAAACAAAAGTGCTAGGTGGGAGACACCCCACCATGGTAAACTCTTTTCATTTTTCTCCTTTGTAAATATCGGTAGAATAGATTTGATTTCATGTTTTGTTTTGTTTGTTGAGTTTATTTAGTAGTATAATATTTTAAATAAGGTTTTAAGGTGTTTGGGTAGCTATTTGGAGGTTTGGAATGCTTGGTTTGGTGCAAGAACTTGGAAAAATTTTGAAAAACAGAGCACCTACCCACGTGTGCGCGCACCTGGCATGTACGCGCGCCTCAAGCATTTTTGACCATCCACGCGGACGCGCCATGTGCGCGGACACGTGGATTGAAAAATCTCACCCCTCCATACATTGACCTGAGAGTTGTGCCTACACTGCGCCAGCACCATGCCAGAAGCACAAACCACCCGCGCGTGCGCGCACCTGGCGCGTACGCGTCCCTGAAGCTAATTGCGTAATGCGCGCGCACGCACGCTGTGCGCATGCACGCCGATAGCGTCACCTACCCTCCTGGTACATGTCCCAGAGAGTTATGCCCAGTTTGTGCCTATCTTGTTGTGCCTGCAACCCACGCGTGCGCGCACCTGGCGCGTACGCGTCCTTTAGCCAAACTGTGCATCGGCGTGGAGGCGTGCGTAACGCGTCTGTGCTGGTAAAAAAAGATTTAATTTAAAATTTTCTTTTCTTCCATTTTCTTTTATTACATTTGCTTATTTTCATTTATTTCATTTTAATTTTGTTTTTATATCTTGTTCTTATCTTCTTTTCTAAGTTTCTTATTTTAATAATGGTATTGAATTCTCTTACTCAATTGATGAGAATTCTTTGGATTATTTTGGTGTTTTGTGACTTGTTTGGCATTAATTGTAAATTTTCTCTACACACAAGATTAGTGCTTTAGTCCTTCCTGACTCATGATCCCTTGTTTTTATACCTCATCATCATTGAGTTAGGATGGGACCAAATGCTCTCATGCTTATCACTATTATTGTTTGTGTCAATTGTTGATTAAGCTTGCTGCAACATGCTCTTCATATTATTCACCTATGCTTTGGCTTTCCTCTTGCATAAAGTATTAGTTAATATGCCTTTGCTTGAATTGCTTTCTCACTCACATGTTGTAGCTATCATGTAGTGAGAACCTTATTTTTATTTGGCATTATCCCTCGCCAATGTTCTATTTGTTTCAATATCCTTGTTATAGGCTTACTTGTCTTTCTTTTTCTCTCCTTTTAGGTTGGCCACCAAGAAGGAAAGGAACAAGGAAGCTTCTAAAAGGGGCAACCAACAAGTTCACTCACACAACTCTTTTGAAGATGCTCATCAATTGTAGCAACCCATCCACATTGCTCTTCTTTGCATGCACCGAGGACGGTGCAAATTTCTAAGTGTGGGGAGGTCGTCCGACTGACCTCCACTGGTAACAATCTCTTTCTTTCAACACCAATTTTTAATTTTTGTCTTTGTTAGTTAGTTATTGCATTGCATGATAGGTTGCATGTTAGTTAGGATTTGTACATATTTTACCACTTCTTTTTATATTAGGTCTACTTGGTTAGGGTGATGATTTTTTTTCCAAGAAAAATTGTTTTTAGGGCACCCTACCAATTTGAAAAAAAAAATTTTTTTGTGACAAACTTTCTTGAAGAATGTATTTTGGAACATGGTTTTTGAGCTAAGAACACAAGCATGTGATTTTTGAGCCTAATTGTGTGGTTACATCTTATAACCAGTTATTTTTCATTCTTGTGTGCATTATTCTCTTTCTATGATTGTAATCTTTGATTTGTTTGATTCTTTATGTCCATTATTCCATGTATACATGCATTTATATGATTGAGGCCATCATTTTATTTAGCTCACTTACCCAAATAGCCTACCTTTCATCAACCATTGTTAGCCACTTTTGAGCCTATTTAATCCCTTTTGTTCTTAATTATAGCACATCACTACCCCTAAGTGAAAAACAATAAATGTCCTTGATTTGGATCTTTGATTAGTTTAGGCTAGTGTGGGTATGTATCATTTGGGTATGGGAAACTTGGGACATTAGTTGAGAGAAAAGTGTGTTTTTGTATTTTTGTTGAAGATTTTTGGGAATTGGGTACATGCTTATGCATTAAATATGTAAAACCATATGCATTGATACGTTTATATATACCTTAGTGAAAAAAAAAATGATGATGAAAAAAAAAAATATATATATATATATATATAAAAGAAAAAAAATAAAAAAAAGAGAAAAAAAATAAAAAGGGGGACAAAAATGCCCCAAAGTTCAAAGTTCAATAAAAATCAATGCATACGAGTTGTGATAATCAAAATGAATGCATGAGTATGTGAAAAAAGTGGGAATCATGGGTAGCTAGTTTGTGTATTAGAATTGTATAGGTTGTTATATGTGTTTGGTGAGAGCTTAGGCTAATCAAAGATACAAATTTCAAGCTCACTTGACCATATGCATCCTTACCTTTACCCTAACCCCATTACAACCTATAAATAAGTCCTCATGTTGAATGTATGCATCCATTGAATAATTGTTGATTGTTAGATGAAAAACAAATCTTAGAAAGCATGAGTAGAAGAGAATTGAGTGATCAACCCTATACACTAGAGCGACTAGAGCGGATACACTTTCGGTGAGGGTTCGATGCTCAATTCCTTGTTCCCGGCTTTCATGAACTTTTCTTCTTGCAAGTCTATTTGTACTTTATTTTGATATTCAAATTGGTAGGATCCATGAATCTTCATACTACTTAGCCCTACTTGATATATATTCTTGGAGATTGATTTGCTTTTGACCAAGTAGGTAGAATCATCTTGCATTTAGTTGCATTCATATAGATAGGTGCATATAGTTTATTTGCATTGAATAAATGTTCATACCCTTTTCTTGTCCTTCTTTATTCTTAGCATGAGGACATGCTTGGTTTAAGTGTGGGAAGATTTGATAAACCCCGATTTTGTGGTTTATCTTGTGCTTAATTTGGGTGGTTTTATCAACTTTTTTCACATTTATTCAATGAATTAGCATGATTTTGCAATTCTCCCTTGATTTGTGCTAAAATGTGAAAACATGCTTTTTAGGCCCTAAAATTGGTGATTTTAATTCACTTTAATTCCATTCAATACCTTGATGTGATTTTGAGTGATTTCAGGTTTATAAGGCAAGTATTGGATGGAAGGAATGAAGAAAAAGCATGCAAAGTGGGAGAACTCATGAAGAAATGAAGGAACCGTAAAGCTGTCAAGTCTGACCTTCTGGCACTCAAATGACCATAACTTGAGTTACAAAGGTCCAAATGAGGCGGTTCCAGTTGCGTTGGGAAGCTAACATCCGGGGCTTCAAAATGATATAAAATTTGACATATGTTATTTCGCGTTCAGGGGCGCGCACGCGCCATGTACGCGCGCGTGCCGATTCTGCCTGTGGGTCCACTTTAATGAAATCGCCCCCAGCAATTTTGCAGCTCATTTTGGGCCCAATTCAACCCATTTCTGATGCTATTGAATCCAAGGATTGAAGGGAGAATGAACCAAGTAGTCATAGTTTAGTTTTCATCATGTTTTAGGATAGAATTCTAGAGAGAGAAGCTCTCTCTTCTCTCTAGAATTTAGGGTAGTTTAGGTTTAATTTTCTCAAATCCAACTTTTAATTCTTGTTTTAATTTAGTTCCCCCTTTTAATTTCTTGTTGTTACATCTCTACTCTTCTAGTTTTACTTGTCATTTCCTTTATTTTGTTACTTTTATGTTGATGAACCATTGTTGGATCTAATTTTCTTTAATGCAATTTTATGTTTCTATGCTTCTTTTAGGTTGATCTTGATTGCTATTGTTGATTTCTTGTTTCCTTGCAATTTGTAGTTGGTAGATTTTACTATTCTTGCTCATTTACCATGCTTTCGCTTTGTACCCACCAAGTGTTTGACAAAATGCTTGGTTGGGCTTTAGAGTAGATTTTGAGCATTCTTGGCTTGGAAAAAGTAATTGGGCAATCTTGAGTCATGAAAACCCAACTTATGTTGGTGATCTAGAGTTGTTAGCTAATATTGTTTCCATTGCCGCTAATCTTTTGCTAATTTAATTAGTAAGTTGATTAGGACTTTTGGATTGAGATTAGCTAGTCTTATTAGACTTTCTCTCATGGAAGATAATATGATACCTTCTTCCAATGTTGGAGATGACGTAATAAGATAAATTCTTGTTTTTATTGTAGTATGATTGATTAGTCTTGTTTGACTTTCTCCTTATTTGTTGGAGTTGACTAAATAAGATGAATTAATCATTGCATGACTAGGATAGAAAGCCTTTGATCTCAACACTTGCCATGAATGTCTCTCTTTATTAATTGCTTTCTTTAGTTGCTTGATTGATTTACTTTTCTTGTCATTTATTTTCTTGACCCTCTTATCAACCAAAAACCCCTTACACCTTTTTTAGCCAATAAGCATACACTTCATTGCAATTCCTCGTGAGACGACCCGGAGTCTAAATACTCCGGTTAATTCTTATTGGGGTTTGTTATTTGTGACAACCAATTTTTTTGTATGAAAGGATTATTGATTGGTTTGGAAACTATACTTTACAACGAGACTCCATTAGATAAATTCTAAACCGTCAAGAATTCGTTCATCAGGGACCTGAGCAAAAATCTGATTTAGAGGCTAAGAAAGGAATGCAGATGCTGCTGGATTCTGACCCTCCTGCACTCGAAGTGAATTTTCTGGAGCTACAGAAGCCCAATTGGCGCGCTCTCAATTGCGTTGGAAAGTAGACATCTTGGGCTTTTCAGAAATGGATAATAATCCATACTTTGCCCGAGATTTGATGGCCCAAACTGGCGTTTAAAACGCCAGAACTGGTACCAGAACTAGAGTTAAACGCCCATACTGGCATCCAAACTGGCGTTTAACTCCAGAAAAGGCCTATGCACGTGTAAAGCTCAATGCTCAGCCCAAGCACACACCAAGTGAGCCCCGGAAGTGGATTTCTGCACTCTCTGCACTTAGTTACTCATTTTCTGTAAACCTAAGTTACTAGTTTAGTATAAAAACTACTTTTAGAGATTTATTTTGGTAACGTATGACATTTTACATCTCATATTGTATCTTCTACAACATGAGTCTCTAAACTCCATAGGTGGGAGTGAGGAGCTCTGCTGTGTCTCAATGGATTAATGTAATTACTATTGTTTTCTTTTCAATCACGCTTGATTCTGTTCTAAGATACTCACTCGTACTTCAATATAAAGAATATGATGATCTGTGACACTCATCATCATTCTCAACTTTATCAACGAGTGCTTGACAACCACTCCCATTCTATCTGAGCTCAACGTAGTCATTGGGCGACAGCTTGAGTATGTATCTCTTGGGTCTCTGATCCACGGATTTGACTTGTCTCTCCTGACAACAGAGTGTAACAACCCCGATTTTTGAGTACGCGAGATCTTTTCTGGAAGTACGGATTTCTCCGGATGATCAGTAAGGGGAGAACCTTGAATACATCATCAAGTATCTCAATCCTTATTGTCATTATGTTATCTTTAAGCTAGAACCTTTTCCGAGGCAAGCTCGATAATGCGGTCACGAAGAACCTATTTTTTGAACCGTATTGATGCACGAAAACTTGTCTCTCAACAGATTTCCCTCGACAAGTATACCGAATTGTCGTCAAGTAAAAACTCACAATAGAGTGAGGTCGAATCCCATAGGGATTGATTGGTAAAGCAACTTTAATTGGAGGAATGTTCTAGTTGAGCTAAGCAGAATTTGATATGAGAATTGCAGGAAATTAAATGGCGGGAAAGTAAATTGCAGAAAATGTAAATGCTGGAAATAAAGAGCTGAATATAAATGACGAAAAGTAAATTGTAGAATCTTAAATGGGGAATGGGGAATTTAGCATGAAAGTAAATGGCAGAAACTAAAGAGAATGGGTAAGATCAGAAATGGGGAATTCATTGTGCTTAGGAGATATTGCATTCTCCGGATCAAGTTCATTATCATCTCTTCCTCAATCAATGCATTCATTGATCTCCTTGGCAATCTTAAGTGATTGAATTCCAATTCCTTGGAAACTCAATCTCTCAAATCTTTATCAATAGCCAATTCCTTGGTCTAATTGCTCATGAGAAGAGATGAGGTGCGGTCACTGATTATACCACATGTATTTCCAAATCAAAGTATTGGGAGAATTATATGTCACCATATCCGCCCAAACCCCAATTTGGTCCAACATGAGAAAGCATTTCTAGCATGATCTCTTCATTCCTCTTCCGAGGTTCAGAAGAGATCCAAGTATGAATAGTTTCTTTTCCAAGACAACTATCCAATTGGATGAAGATTGAAAGCTTTCAAGTAAAATCAAGAAAAAAGAAAGAAGAAGAATAATGAAAACTATTATTGATCCATCAAATTACAACAGAGCTCCCTAACCCAATGAAAGGGGTTTAGTTGTTCATGGCTCTGGGAATGGAAAGCAAAGATGGAGAGTACATTCTGAAGTAAAACTAGAAGTTGCAGAGAAAGTAAAATGATACAGAGAGTAGTCCTCTCAATCCCAAAAGCTCCTCTCTAGTTCAAAACTACCCCTATATATACTGCTCTTCTGATCTTCCAGTTGGCTCTTCAAGTCTTGGATACGGGCCTTTGGATCTTGAGTTGAAGCATTTTGGAATCTTCAGTGGGCTCAGCTTTACTTGCAGAGAAAGTGTGAAGTAGGCATGGACTTTGGCAAGGACGTTAGTGGCGTTAACGTTAAATGAAAATGTGGGTCTGAGAACGTTAGTGACAATCACCTTTTGCACTAACGTTCCTAGCCCAAGATGAGTTACATTAACTTCAATGTTAGTGGCACTAACGTGACCACTAACGTTGCCTCTTGATCCATCACGAGCGTTGTTGGCATTTACCTTTGCCAATAACGTTGCCCTTGGCCCTTTCTTCCCTACGTTAGAGTTCACGTTAGTGTAGCTAACGTGACTTTTAACGTGGGTATGCCTCAACTTCGAGAGCATTAGTGACACTTACCTTTGTCACTAACGCTCCAAACACCCTTCTTCCCACGTTAGAGTTCATGTTACTTAGGTTAACGTGACTTCTAATGTGGTAGTGATAGCCATCTCCAACATTAGTGACAAAGGTAAGTGTCACTAACGTTTGCTCATCATTCCTTTCCTCAACGTTAGCCTCCACGTTAATGCAATTAATGTGGCAACTAACGTGGCTAATAGAGGCTTAGTCCAACGTTAGTGACAAAGGTGAGTGTCACTAACGTTGGCACTTCATTGCTTTTCCCACGTTAGAGTTCACGTTAATGTAGTTAACATGACTCTTAATTTGGCTAAGTGTGCCCCTTTCCCCAACGTTAGTGGCATTCACTTTTACCACTAACGTTGGAGCTTTACTTTTCTTCCACGTTAGCTTCCACGTTAACGTAGTTAACGTGGGCTATGATGGGTCACGAAAGCGTTATTGGTGTTCACTTTTCTCGTTAACATTGTAAGCTAGCCTCTTTTCCACGTTAATGGTCACGTTAGTTGGACTAACGTGGCTATTAAGGTGGCTTCTTCCTTGCTTCCTTTGTCCTGAATTTAAGCAAATAAAGTGCATCAAAGCTAGGTTCTAACCCATGAGAT
Organism: Arachis ipaensis; assembly: GCF_000816755.2. Classification (NCBI taxonomy): domain Eukaryota; kingdom Viridiplantae; phylum Streptophyta; class Magnoliopsida; order Fabales; family Fabaceae; genus Arachis; species Arachis ipaensis. The sequence goes on from NC_029788.2 coordinate 64,792,894, forward strand.
CATGCATCATTCAATTTATCATTCAATTCATGCATAATTCTCATGAAATCATATAAAATTCACAATGTTTGCTTGAATCAAGATGTAAATGATTATTTACCCAAAACTTGCTTATTTCCTAAGAAAGTACATGAAACTACCCTAAAACCATAAAGAAAAGGTCAGTGAAACTGGACAAAATGCCCTGGCATCACAACACCAAACTTAAAGCTTGCTTGTCCCTAAGCAAGTACTAGAACAGGAGAATGATGAATGAAATGACAAGAGAAATGAATCATTATTGTAGAAGTCATGTCCTTGGTTTTATGGGGTTTCATGCATAGCAACTTAGGTTCATTCCTTTATTGGCTTTTAGACCTTTATCATGCCCTGGAATACTCACTTGATTGCACCCTTTGAGACTTTTATTTATTGATCCCTTTCTCTTTCCATGAATTATTGCATCCTTAGGCTAAGTGTTCTGTGAGGGGGCGACTCTTTAAGATAAGCTTTCAGCCAATACTCCCGATCCAGTTGGTTCAAGGTGCTAGGTGTTGAAACACCCCTAAGGACTTACTCCCTCAAGTCTCTCTCCCCCATACATACACACCACAAGCACATGGTTTGTTATTTTCTTTCCTTGAGGCCTTGGTGTCCAGCACCTCTTTGGGTTACTAAATATTCTATAGCAAGGTTGCTCTTGATAGTGGATTTTTAGTTGATAATCCCGGGTTAGTTAACCCAAGTTACCAAGTGATGAAGCCCTCCTAAGAACTTATTCATCCAAGCAGATCCTTGGTACAAGAGCACCACAGATATATCCCTCAAGATTAAAGCCCTTGGTGCCTAGCCTTATTTCTTATTGCTTTTCTTTCTTTTTCAACTCTTATTGTTCTTTTCCTTTTTCTTATTAGGATCTGGTTATTTAGCTAGTCTCCTGGGGTGTGTTTTAAGCATATGATTCAAGACAGATAGTTGCCTTCCTACTTTGTTGGTGAACTAACTTAGCTAAGTGATTACTACACCACAAATTTAAGAACCTACTCCACAACTTGAACATCTCTCTGGTCTTTCATACCATCTCTTTTTATTTGGTTTTAAAGGACAAACATACAATAAGCAAGATGCAGATGAAAACAGGTAACTTGAACCAGCACACATATGACAAAAGCAAGGAAAATACTAAAGACAGAATTGAAAATCCTAAACTACCATGGAAGCATGTTCTACTTCATACATGATTTTCCTTATTTAAAACTTGAAAAAGATGGGACAATACGGGAACTCCACCACCTTTTACTCATGGGGTTGCTCATGCTCTCCCTCTTGTTTGTCCTCTTTGTGTCCACTCGTGTTTCCTCGTATCCGTGCTAGCTTGGCTTTCTTCCACTCCTCAAGTGCTTTCCTTACTGATTCATGACTCTTTTCTATCCTCTCTCTTTCTTCTTGCGCTAATTCATCCTTTACTTCTTCATATCTTGTGATTCCCGGGTGCAGTACAGGCAGTTGTCCAACTAAGTACCCGAGCCTGGCTTGGGTGTTAACATGATGTCCAGTCTCGTTCATGTAAACTCCTTCTGCAAACGCTTTGTATTCGTCAAAGAGTTCTGCCTATTCCAGTTGTTTCCGATGCATTTCATGTATGTGTGTACCTTGATGTGCTTGGATGTTGATTAGCTTTTGGATGGCTTCTTGTTGTTGATATTGCCTTTGCTCTATCCTGTGGAAGGATTCATCCCAATGTTTCCCTTGTTTCAGTTGTTGCTCCATCAATTGCTTTTGCCATTCCCCATGTTGATTCATCCATCCAGAGAGTAATTCTTCTTGACGGCTTACCAACAGTAGTTGCAATTCTTTCTGTGCCCCTTGATTTTCCAAGTATTGTCTAGATAAGCCATCAATGGCTTCCTGTAGCTGGTGCATGTCTAAAGGGGCTTGCTCCTCTAAGTTTTGTCCTTCTACTACTTGATGGGATGGCCTTTTTCTTGGCTTTCGTTGAGGTAGGGGAGATGCAACCGCATGCATCCGTCGAACAGTAATTGGGATGCCTACTTTTATCCACTCGGGGTCCTCATCCTCGAACACCACCCCAGTCCTGTCACACAGACGAAAAATAGTGCTGGGGTAGCCTAACCTTCCTCCAGAATCGCTCTTTTCAGCCATCTTCCTAATACCTTGAGCTATAAGTTCATGGACCTTGATCTCTCCCCCTTTAAGTATACATTGCACCATTGTTGCTCTCTTAAGATTCACCTATGAGTTATTCCCGGCAGAAAGGATGGATCTCCTTACAATTGCAAACCACCCCTTTGCCTCAGGGGTGAGGTCTCCTCTCTTGATGAACTTGGGTTTCCCCTGAGGATCTCGTACCCAATCAGCTTCTTGCACGCATATATCTTGTACAATCTGGTCATGATTGGGGCTGCCATCTATTCTGGAGTGATAGCTTTCCTCTGCAAATGGTATGGCTCGCAGCTTTAATGCCCTCATGATGCTCATGGGGCTGAAGTCCACGGTTACCCCTCTCACGAAGCTTATATAGGAGTCATCTGCCTTATCATACCTGACTGTATTTGCATAAAACTCTCTTACAAGAGTTGCATTTACTTTTATGACTGGATCAGTAAGGAGCTCCCATTTTCTCTTTTCTACCTTCTCTGTGATTTCGGGGCACTCAGTTTTTCTGACTTGAAAGCCTAGCTCATATATGATCTCTTTATCAACCATCCATCCATATTGCAATGCATGGTGAAAGGTTTTGAACTTCTTCTCATCGAAAGGGCGTTGCTCCATAGGCTCCTTCCCTTTTTTTTCTCTTAGAGCTTGATGATGCCATAAGTGACTTTTGAGATGTGAATGTGTTGAGCATTATAAGTTAATGATGGGATTCGGCCGGTTAAGGTGGGGTGTAGTGAAGGGAGTGAGTGAGAGTGTTTTTGATGGGGTAAGAGGTATTGGGTTCCGAGAGTTAGAAGTACAAAGAATGAGAATTTGGAATGTGGAAGGGTATGGAATAAGAACCACTTATATAGGGAAGTGGTGAGTGAATGAAAGGTGTGGATTGATGGAGTGGGTGTATGATGAACGGATGGGCTTTAGCATGGGATGGGCACAAGGATCATCACTTTTATGAAGGGTGGTTGGTTCGATTTCCAAGCGTGTCACTCTTCCAATGTTGCATGGCAACATTTCCCAATGCAATCCCCTTGAAGACACGTACATAGTCCTCTCTTTTTGTGGTGGCCGAACCCTCCTTCAATTGTCCCATCAATTTTCCTACAAAATAAAAAAAATGTGATTAATAAAATTGTGGAGAGTGGCGGCAAAATTTAAAAAGTGGGGTAACTACTTTTTAAAGATTTTTGTTTCTAATTACTAAGTGCTATTCATGAGTGCAAACCAACTAACCAACCAAATATCCATGTATGCAACATTGGTGACACCAAACTTAGTTTGGGGCTATGTGGTGTAAATGACTTGTTCAAGGCTCTAAGTGTGACATGATATGAGTTACATTTATGTTCTCTTAGTGTGCCTTGAGCACCAAACTTGTTCTTCACTATATGTTGCATAAAAGGAATCATTCAATTGTATGTCAAAGTTGATTTGAAATTCATGAACCTTGCTTTATTAACTACTTTAAAAGCATGTAAAACATGGATTGCCTCCCATGAAGTGCTTCTTTAGCGTCACTAGCTTGACGTTCTGCCTTTGTCAGGGTGTTTGGTAATGCTTCAGATCTTCCCCTCTTGCAGTAAACCTATATCCATTGGCTTCATCAAGGATCTCCACATGTTCTAGGGAGAGAACTTTGTTGATGGTGAAAACCTTAGGTAACTGAGATGGGATGGTGGGGAGATGAGGTGGGATGTCTAGAAAGTAAGCTGAGATCACTTTATCCCCTGGAGAGAAATCCTCTATAGGGATCTTCTTATTCCTCCATCTCCTTGGTGCCTTCTTCGTTGTTTCTTTTGTTGATGCCCTGCTCTTTGTGGTCTCTTTTCCTAGGGAGACTATGTTGCTGGTCTCATATGATTCTGGTGGTTTTGGCTCCACTTGAGTTTCCTTTAGCTGTGGTAACTGCTGACTGTCTTGTTCATTAACCAAAGGAATTCCCTGTGCTTCAATGCTTGTTTCTTCCACCAGTGCTTTGTCATGCCCTTTCCTTGGTTCCTTGTTTTCCTGATCTCCCTCTTGTGAGGGTTTGAAGATATTGAATGTGAGTTGTTCATCATGTATCCTCAGTATTAGCTCTCCTCACTCCACATCTATGAGCGTTCTGGCTGTAGCTAGGAACAGTCTTCCCAATATGATTGGGTGGGGGTGACTTTCTTCCATTTCCAATATGACAAAGTCTGTAGGAAGGAAGTAGTTCCCAACCTTTACCAACATGTTTTCAACCACTCCCACTGCTTGTTTTTGAGTTTTGTCAGCCAGCCTGATGACTACGTCTGTAGGTATTAGCTCATTGATCTGCAACTTCTTCATGAGAGATAAAGGCATTAAGTTGATGCTTGCTCCTAGATCACAAAGTCCTTTGTCAAACATTGTTTCTCCTATGGCACAGGGGATGTGAAAACTCCCTGGGTCCCTCCTTTTTATAGACAACTCTGGTTGAATGAGAGCACTGCACTCCTTATTCATCACTATTATATGCCCTCCTTTGAGTGAGCTTTTCCTAGTCAGCAGCTCTTTCATATACTTAATGTATGAGGGAATTTGTTGGAGAGCCTTGATGAATGGTATGTTTACATGGAGAGATGCAAACATATCAAGGAACTTTGAGTATATTCTTTTTTCTACACTACCCTTGAGTCTTTGGCGAAAAGGTGCATAGAGTTTCAGCAGCTCCTTCTGTGTGAGTGTGGTTTCTTGGTGATCCTCTTCTTGTGTCTCTACTGAGGTATCTTCAGGTTGTTTTAAATGTTTGTTCAGCTCTTCCTCCATACCCGTATCACTTATAGTGACCATCTTGCAATTTTCCCATCTGACCTTCTTTGCTTCACCTCTCGGGTTCTTCTCTGTGTCACTTGGGAAGCTATCAGTAGGTTTGGGAATCTTCTCAGAGAGGTATCCCACTAGAAACTCCAACCTCTTGATAGTGTCTCCCTGGTTTTTGATATTGGCTCGCACCTCCTCTTTGAACACTTTGTTATCTTGGATTTTCTTACATATGCCTTCAAGTAGAGTCTCAATCCTTGATAGTCTTTTTTCTAATGATGCAGAGTTAAGATTGGAGGGATGAGAAGGGCCATTTTGGCTTTGGTATGGATGTTGAGATGTGTTATTAGGTGAGTGCTGATATGATCTTTGTGTGGGATGTTGGTGAGCTGCATTGTTGTTGGGGTTGTGGCGTCTCTGATCTTGGCCTTGGTCTTGTTGATTTCTCCACCCAAAGTTTGGGTGGTTCCTCCAGCCAGGATTATACGTTTTGGAGTATGGGTCATGGTTCTGCCTAGGTGAATTTCCAATGTAGTTGGCTTGCTCCTGACTACCCTTTGCTTCTTCATTTACTCCTTCTTGAGTTGCTACTGAAGTGGTGATTGCTGCTGCTTGATTCCTCTCCATCTTCTTGGTGAGGTCAGCCAATTACTTGGTAATCATCTTGTTTTGAGCTAACAGTGCATCCATATTGTTTAGCTCCATCACTCCTCTAGTGTTGCCTCTTTCAGAAGCATAGAAGTAGTCATTCTTAGCTACAGTCTCAATGACATCTATGGCTTCTTCAATGGTCTTCTTCTTGTTCAGAGATCCCTCGGATGAGTGGTCTACTGCCTTCTTTGATTCATAAGAAAGACCTTCATAGAAAATGTGCAGCTACATCCATTCATTGAACATATCTGGCGGGCATCTTCTTGTCAAGTCTTTAAATCTCTCCCATGCTTCATATAGAATCTCACCATCTTGCTGCCTAAACGTTTGAACCTCAGCTCTCAACCTGTTGATTCTTTGAGGAGGATAGAATCTCCCCAAGAATTTGTTTACCATATCTTCCAAGGTTGTTAAGCTCTCCTTCGGGAAGGATTCCAGCCATTTAGATGCCTTGTCCTTGAGTGAGAAGGGGAGTAGTAGTAGTCTGTAGGTGTCAGGATGAACACCATTAGACTTTACAGTGTCACATATCCTCAGGAAGGTGGTTAGATGTTGATTGGGATCTTCTTGAACACTTCCTCCGAATGAACAATTGTTCTGAACAAGGGTGATGAGCTGTGGCTTTAGTTCAAAGTTGTTGGCATGTATGGTTGGCTTTTGGATGCTACTTCCACAGTTTCCTGGGTTTGGATTGATGTAGGATCCTAGAACACTTCTCTCTTGCCCAGCATGATGCGCTGGACCTTCTCTGCCATGGTTGTGAGCCTCTTCTTCATGATGGTTCTCCATGTTCTCATCCATGTCTAGTTCAAAGTACTCTTCCTCTTCCTTAGCACCAACTACTCTCTTCCCTCTTGCTTCTCTCCTTAATCTAAGGAAGGTCCTCTCAGGTTTAGAATCAAAGGAAGTTGAAGCCCCGCTTCTTCTACCTGTCATACAACCAACAAGGCAAAGGCAAGAAGGGTATTTGTAGACATTATTTTCTACAGAAATGCTGTTAGTATGAGTGATGCAATATATCAAACAGTTAGTGGGTCAGTGGACCAAATAGTAAAAAAAATTGATATGCAGATAGCACCACAAATGGGTGAGAGGTAAAGGAAATGAAATAACTAAAATTGAAAGTAAATTACTCAGATTGAATTAAATCATAGAAAAGAAAAGTGCTCAATCTAGTTATCCACCAATTTAATCATTGCTGATACAAAATCAATCCCCGGCAACGGCGCCAAAAACTTGATGCACGAAAACTTGTCTCTCAACAGATTTCCCTCGGCAAGTATACCGAATTGTCGTCAAGTAAAAACTCACAATAGAGTGAGGTCGAATCCCACAGGAATTGATTGGTCAAGCAACTTTAATTGGAGGAATGTTCTAGTTGAGATAAGTAGAATTTGATATGAGAATTGTAGGAAATTAAATGGCAGGAAAGTAAATGACAGAAACTAAAGAGAATGGGTAAGATTAGAAACAGGAAATTCATTGGGCTTAGGAGATGTTGCATTCTCCGGATCAAGTTCATTCTCATCTCTTCCTCAATCAATGCATTCATTGATCTCCTTGGCAATCTTAAGTAATTGAATTCCGATTTCTTGGTAACTCAATCTCTCAAATCTTGAGCAATAGCCAATTCCTTGGTCTAATTGCTCATGAGAAGAGATGAGGTGCGGTCACTGATTATACCACATGTATTTCCAAATCAAAGTATTGGGAGAATTATATGTCACCATATCCACCCAAACCCCAATTTGGTCCAACATGAGAAAGCATTTCTAGCATGATCTCTTCATTCCTCTTCCAAGGTTCAGAAGAGATCCAAGTATGAATAGTTTCTTTTCCAAGACAACTATCCAATTGGATGAAGATTGAAAGCTTTCAAGTAAAATCAAGAGAAAAGAAAGAAGAAGAATAATGAAAACTATTATTGATCCATCAAATTACAACAGAGCTCCCTAACCCAATGAAAGGGGTTTAGTTGTTCATGGCTCTGAGAATGGAAAGCAAAGATGGAGAGTACATTCTAAAGTAAAACTAGAAATTGCAGAGAAAGTAAAATGATACAGAGAGTAGTCCTCTCAATCTCAAAAGCTCCTCTCTAGTTCAAAACTACCCCTATATATACTACTCTTCTAATCTTCCAGTTGGCTCTTCAAGTCTTGGATATGGGCCTTTGGATCTTGAGTTGAAGCAGTTTGGAATCTTCAGTGGGCTTAGCTTTACTTGCAGAGAAAGTGTGAAGTAGGCATGGACTTTGGCTAGGACGTTAGTGGCGTTAACGTTAAGTGAAAATGTGGGTTCGAGAACATTAGTGACAATCACCTTTTGCACTAACGTTCCTAGCCCAAGATGAGTTACATTAACTTCAACGTTAGTGGCACTAACGTGATCGCTAACGTTGCTTCTTGATCCATCGCGAGCATTATTGGCGTTTACCTTTGCCAATAACGTTGCCCTTGGCCCCTTCTTCCCTACGTTAGAGTTCACGTTAGTGTAGCTAACGTGACTCTTAACGTGGGTATGCCTCAACTTCGAGAGCGTTAGTGACACTTACCTTTGTCACTAACGCTCCAAACACCCTTCTTTCCACGTTAGAGTTCACGTTACTTAGTTTAACGTGACTTCTAACGTGGTAGTGATAGCCATCTCCAATGTTAGTGACAAAGGTGAGTGTCACTAACGTGGCTAATAGAGGCTTAGTCCAACGTTAGTGACAAAGGTGAGTGTCACTAACGTTGGCTCTTTATTGCTTCTCCCACGTTAGAATTCACGTTAATGTAGTTAATGTGACTCTTAACGTGGCTAAGTGTGCCCCTCTCCCCAATGTTAGTGGCATTCACTTTTACCACTAACGTTGGAGCTTTACTTTTCTTCCACGTTAGCTTCCATGTTAACGTAGTTAACGTGGACACTAACGTGGGCTATGATGGCTCACGAAAGCGTTATTGGTGTTCACTTTTCTCATTAACGTTGTAAGCTAGCCTCCTTTCCACGTTAATGGTCACGTTAGTTGAACTAACATGGCTATTAACGTGGCATCTTCCTTGCTTTCTTTGTCCTGAAATCAAGCAAATAAAGTGCATCAAAGATAGGTTCTAACCCATGAGATCATGCATCATTCAATTTATCATTCAATTCATGCATAATTCTCATGAAATCATATAAAATTCACAATGTTTGCTTGAATCAAGATGTAAATGATTATTTACCCAAAACTTTATTTCCTAAGAAAGTGCATGAAACTTCCATAAAACCATAAAGAAAAGGTCAGTGAAACTGGCCAAAATGCCCTGGCATCACGTATCGGTTAGGAGTTTTGATTCGGTTTTTCGTAAATAGTCTCAGTTTGACAAACCGGACACGATTTATGAGAGAAGAGAGATAATAGGATGATATTATCATTATATTAGTTATAGAAGCTTCTTGAATGATATTATACGGTTACCTACTCAGTTTTAGTTAAAAATGGAAAATCGGTTTAACTGGGTTCACAGTTTACTGGTGCAGCTTAGCACCAGCACACTCTGATGACTTTAGCAATGCTAAGGCCTCATTATACATGTTTTATTCTCATAATATATATGTTACTAGTGTCATTTATGCTAGTATCTCAAAAAATAATTTTTAGAGATGTTTTTACAAGTGTTCTGATACATCTAGTTTTAGTAGTTATACACCTGAGATATTTTAATATTATTTTAATCCACCTCCAAGCCAACCAATCACAACTCACCCTACACCCCCCAAAACCCCAAGGCTGGCTCATTTTCACTTTGTGGCCGAAAATAGGAAGAGAGAAAAAGAGAGAAAAGTTCTTAGTTCCAAATGTTCAAAGCTTGATTTCTGCTGAACTAAAACTCAAACCAAAATTCCAATCCGACCAAAATGATCCTCTCTTCTTTCTCTACATGATCATATGACTTATCAAGGCTGGAATCAAGGTGAGTTGGCTACACCATCTCTCTTTTGATTTGGTTTCAAGGAAACATGCTTAAATATGTGTTTTCTTGACGTTCTTCCTTAGGAATCATGCTTAACTTGACTTGAGGGCCAAGAAACGTGAACTTTCAGCAAGTATAAGGTTAGAAATAACTTCCTAACATGCTGAGTGAGATTTGGTTAGTTGAGGGTTTTTGGATTTAAAGTTGTTCTTGATGTGATTTAGGAGGAAAAAGTGCTTAAGGACCACCTGAAAGTCTAACTGAATTAGGAGCAGCAAAACCAGGTAGGGTGTCATGAAATTAATCTTGATTATTTGTGTTTGAGTTGTGTGAATGTTGTATAATTTGGCTGTGCTAAAAATTGGTTGCATATATGATTGATTCTTGGTGAAAATTTGGTGAAATTTTGATGAAATTTGATAAAATTCAAGCCTTAAAGTTCATGTTCTTGGGGCAGCTGGAAAAACAAAAACCTAGGCTTAAATTGAGGTTCAATTTGTGTAGAAATTATGTAGAAAAGATGGGGTTTTAGTGGCTGCTAATTTATTATGAATTTTAGAAAAAATCGGTTGCTAAAAAGGCTGAAAAACGGGTAAAAACAGAGAAAAAATTTGAAGAATTTATGAAGAACAGGCTTTAGATCCTTAAAAGGGCAAGGAAATAAAAATTTTGGTGTTTAAGGGGTTATTTAGTAATTTCTGAAAGTTAGGGTGGTAAAAGTAGATATATTAAAAGTTACGGGTGGTAAAAGATAAATTTTAAAGGTTAAAAGTAAAAGGTAAGTTAATTTTAGAAAATTAATGATAAAATAATAAATAATAATAAAAATATTAAATAATAATATTTAATTAAAAATAATATTTTAATAAACATAATAAAATAATACAGAAAAGACAGTTTTTTGTAAAAGCTTTAGAAAGACAACTTTAAGCGCAGAATCTCATAATTACCTTCATAAAACACTTAGGGAGTGGTAAGAACATATTAGTGAGGCAAAGATAAATAAAAGATAAAAAGTTGAAGAAAAGATTAAAAAATCGAAGAAAAAGTCTGTAAAATTTTAATGACAGAAAAACAGACAGAGACTAGCGAACAAACTAGGTGATGAGTATTTTGGTGAAAAATAAATTTCTCCCAAAACACACAAATCTAACCGGCAAGTGCACCGGGTCGCATCAAGTAATAAAAACTCACGGGAGTGAGGTCGATCCCACAGGGATTGAAGGATTGAGCAATTTTAGTTTAGTGGTTGATTTAGTCAAGCGAATCAAGATTTGGTTGATTGATTGGTGATTTGCAGAATTTAAATTGCATGGAATTAAAGAGAGCAGGAAATTAAATTGCTGAATCTTAAAGAACAAGAAATTAAATGGCAGAAACTTAGAGTGCAAGAAATGTAAATTGCGGAATCTTAAAGTGCAAGAAATGTAAATTGCTTGAAATGTAAGGGGACTGGGACGTGGATTTTCAGAAATTAAACAAGGAAAAGTTAAATTGCATCAAACAGAAGAGTAAATGGGAATTGGGATTGGATCGGATCTTATAGCAGAAAAGTAAATGAATAGGGAAAGCAAGAAACAGAGAATGTAAAATTGAGATCTCAGGGCCCAGAGACTAGAAAACCAAGTCTAGATCTCAATGCCTTCCTAGATCCAACAAGAACAATTGCAAAGAAAATGTAAATTGCAAAGAAATTAGATGAGAAGCAAGTAATGGAAACAGAAATTCAAATTCAGTAAATAAACAGAGAGATCCAAGGATGAGATTGAAACAGAATTTCTTCAATTCTCCAACCCAAGATCCAAGACAATTGTAATTGAAATTGAAAGCAATAAAACTAAGAGGAAGAGAAGTGAATTCTCCTTCCCCAAGACAAAGAAATTAAAG
>NC_029788.2:64804377-64842943 GCF_000816755.2 Arachis ipaensis
AAGACAAGTGTAAATGAAATTGAAAGCAATGGAAACAAAGAAATTAAAGTTCAAAAGCTCTCCGAAAACTATTATGAAAATTCAAAAGGAAAGCTCTCCGAAGAACTTGAATTCTATCTTATTTATACACTTTCTTCAAATGATCTTCAAGCCTTGAGTTGGGCCTTTGCTCTTGGTGGAATTGGGTTGAAAGAGGCCTTGGTTGATTGCTCTTGAAGTTTGAAGAAGAACCAAAGTGAACCAATTGAACCGGTTTTGAGGTTAGCAAAAGTTGGACCAAAAGTTTGAGCCAAAGTTAGGCTCCAACTTTTCATAGCAGCCAGCACAATTTGCTGGTATGAACGTTGGTGCCAACGTTAGGGGTCTAACTTTGACCCTAACGTTGGCAATGCCTTGTGTGCTAGTGGCGCCAACGTTAGCCACCAAGTTAGGGGGCTAACGTTGGCGCAAACTTTTGCTCCTTCCCCATTGTAATTCATGTGCCAACGTTGGATGGCCTGGGAGGAATTCATGTGCCAACGTTAGCCTCAAAGTTAGGGGGCTAACGTTGGCGCAAACTTTTGGTGCCCAGGGGAGAAATTCATGTGCCAACGTTAGCCTCAAAGTTAGGGGGCTAACGTTGGCGCAAACTTTTGGAGCCCAGGGAGGAAATTTCAAGTTCCAACGTTAGCCTCCAAGTTAGGGGGCTAACGTTGGGGCTAACTTTTCAACCAAAAGTTTGTACAAAAGTTTGATGCTAACTTTAGGTCCAACTTTTTGCTTCCTGGTTCAATTTCACTTATTCCATTGTCCTCTCTTCACTCTTAGCCATTCCTTCTTGCTTCAACCTTTCTCCAAGCTTTCTTCACCTATCATTAATCAACCAAACACATCAAAGCTATGCTCAAAATCATGAGATATTCATTCTTTCATAATATGCAACAAATATAGCATAAAACCTCATGAAATGGCATGAATTTATACATGGTTGATTCAATCAAGGGAAACATGAAAATCTACTCAATTAGCTTGCTTATGGTTCAAGAAAGTGCATAATTCTAATGAAAACAAAAGAAAAAGACTAGTGAAACTAGGCTAAGATGACTTGTCATCACTAGGGCAACATAGTTAGTTCTTGAGTTGCGACTAGGGTTAGGTATTATATGAAAAGTTAAACTGTTTCAGTATAGACTTAATGAACCTATACTTGGGACAGGCTAACTATTCTTACCGAAATTTACGTAAGCTTTACATACATACGTTAAACAGAAAAATCAGAACAGAATAAAGAAACACAGAGAATAGAGTAAAGTAAAGAGATAAAGAGAAAAAGAGTACTATAGATACAGAGGAAAGAGTAATTAGAGAAAAGCAAAGAGTTATAGAGAACAGAGTAACCAGAGCAGAGTAAAGGGATATAGAGAAAAGAGAAACCAGAACAGAGCAAAAAGATAAAAGAGATGAGTAATACAATAAAGAGATATTGTTTGCTTATTCGTTGCTTAATTCAACCCAAGAGATAATGTTTATTATCTGTTGCTTAAAGCAAACCAAGAGCTTCTGTAGGAAAACTAGGATACCTACAGCAATTTTCCGTTCCCAAGAGCTTCTGTAGGGAGATAATGTTTATTATCTGTTGCTTAAAGCAACCCAAGAGCTTCTGGAGGGAAACTAGGATACCTACCAGCAATTTTCGCTCCCAAGAGTATATTTCCTGCGAGTAGAAAATAGAGGCTGTCTCAATAGAGCTGCTAATAATTATATGCGCATTTATTTGAACGGAAAATCGTATCCGGGAAATCGGGATTACTCGTGACCGGATAAATGTTGGGATTGCGGGCAACTAACCGACACATGAGCTCATGGCCTGTACTAGGACTAGACATGCATCATTCTTGTCTGCGCATTATTCTCTGTTGCATTCCTACTTGTGTGTGATCTATTTCTTTATGTTGTTTGCTTGAGTGCTATGTCTGTGCTTTATCTTCTTGTATTCTTCTGCTTGTGTTCTGTTCTTTGTCCTTCTATCTATTTTTAACTTCTATTTACTACTTTACTGTATTCTATTATCCATCTGCTAATCAAAAATGAATAAATGAATGTAACTAACAACCCCGACCCTACTAAGAACTCCCCAGTTCTTACCCCTTCTCTCCCTTCCTCCCCCTCAGATGGAGACGGACGTGATCTTCTATGAGTTCAAGGACCCTTACGTCTACGAGTATCCGGTACATCACAGTTACTTCATTATGGGTTTGGAGCCTCTTATTAGACGATATGCGTTACCTAATCAAGCTTTTCAACATCCTCTATCTAGCCCGCAGTTTGACCCCGATGCTCCTTACGACTTTCCCTTATCCTGGTTACATCCTGACGTACCTGGACATCATTTTCCTGATGATCCCGAACTCCCTATACCAGCTCAACCTTTGAATGAGGCGGTACCTGAGCCTATCATTCCTGATGAGCCTGAGTTAGCTGGTGACTACGTACCTGTGATACCACCAGAGTGGGATTTTCCCCCTGAGCTGATCCCCGACTTTCCACAGCCTGATGAGCCGGCACTACCGGACGGTGGGATAGCTCCTATATACGCGAACAGACCCGTGCTCGCGAATGGTTTTATACATAGTGACAGCAGTGCTTCTAGTAGATCTGAGGATATAGTTGTAGCTGCGGACGATGAGGAGGAGGAGGATCCAGAGATAGAGATAGAGCAGGATGAGGAGATGGACGAGCCTCATGGCGAGTCTCCGAACGGCCATGTGTAGATATAGTTTGACTGCGGAAGGGGCATTCTTTTGATGACACTCTAGTCTGACATTATCTATTAGTTAGTCTTTCACTTGTGTTAGTACACCCGAGAGCTAGGAGCTATATAGTGGTTAGGCTAGCCTGGGCCCCAGTTTAGCGACTTTCTGTATGGACCAAGCCCTTGGAGTGTCGTGTATATATTAGCTACATAGGATGACGAGGATGTAAACTGACTTAATCTTGTGTAAACGCTACATATTTTGCTATAGTGTACATGATGTATATTATCAGCTGTGCTTCTATGTTTATTTATGCTTTCTTTCTATTTCTCTCAACGTATGCCTGTTTATTTTACCTTGTTATCCTCAATGATATATATAAAAAAAAAGTTACTCGTAAAGCTGGCATCGCTCTAACAAGGAACAGGCTCATATATTAAATAATAGTTAATAATTAGGAGGGATAAGTTAGTAACACTTAGCTTCTTGTATGACCATGGCATACTGGGAGTTGGGTCGTTACAATTTGGTATCAGAGCAGTTCATTCCCAATAGAGCCTGGGGAGTGGACTGACTATGCTTCATTGTATACTCTGCTTGTGTGTCTCATGCTGTTAGGGTATCTTCAAGATACATTTGGCATGAATGTCTATGAATGCTCATTTTGGAAATATTCTTGCTTTACTTGAGATAAAGACTGATCACCTTAATATTGATTGTTTGGTGCGGATAGGACCTTAATGATTGCGAATAGGCATAGTTTAATCGAGCTCTGAACGATGAATCGATGCGAGGCACAGCTATCCTCATAGCTGTTATGATCTCCATGGCTATGGCTATGTTAGATTTGGATGCTGTAAGGAACGAACGCTTGTTTTACTTGTGAGGAATCTGGACACACAGCTAGGATCTACCCAAGAAAGTTTGTTCGGAATCCAGTACGAACCCAACAACAAGGTCGAGTGTTTGCCATGACTGCTGATGATGCTATGCAATCAGACGCCCTGATCCAAGGTCAGTGTTACGTCAAGAATCGATTTCTAACTATATTGTATGATTCGGATGCATCGCATTCCTTTATTTCTTTAACTATTGCTCGTGAGTTGGGACTAGATTTCTCTGAGTTGAACTTTGATCTAATTGTCTATACACCTGCATCCCAAAATGCTTTGACTAGTTTAGTGTGCCTGCAAGTACCATTCACTATTAGGAACAGAACTTTTATACATGATCTAATTTGTTTGCCTCTATGTGGTTTAGAAGTTATTCTAGGATTAGATTGGTTGTCCAAGTATCATGTTTTCCTTGATTGCTATGAAAGAACTGCTGTTATTCCGTCTGATAGTTTAGATATTAAACCATTTCTGTCTCATACTTTATATCTGAATTTTGTAAGAGTTACTTTAGACGGGAGTGATTGTGAGGGGTACGTTCTGTTAGCGGCTAGCTCGAATGACAGTGAACTAAGCTTAAAACAAATCCAAGTGGTGAAGGAATTTCCTAATATTTTCCCGGACGACATACCTGGGTTTCCTCCTCAGTGAGTGATAGAATTCAGCACTGAACTAGTACTTGGAACCGGACCGATTTCCATAGCACCATACCGGATGTCACCACTGGAACTTGCAGAGTTGAAGAAGCAGTTGGGTGAGCTACTTGGAAAGAAATTTATTCGTCCCAGTGCATCACCTTGGGGAGCTCCGGCGTTGCTAGTAAAGAAGAAGGATGGTGGAATGAGACTTTGTGTAGATTACCGACAGCTAAATAAAGTCACCATCAAGAACAAGTATCCACTTCCACGAATAGATGATTTGATGGATCAGTTAAAAGGTGCAACTGTGTTTTCGAAGATTGATTTGCAATCAGGCTATCACCAGATTCGAGTGAAAGAGTCAGATATACCTAAGACTGCATTTAGAACTCGATATGGTCACTATGAGTATACGGTTATGTCATTTGGACTAACTAATGCTCCTGCAATTTTCATGGACTACATGAATCGTATTTTCCGTCCGTACCTTGATCAGTTCGTAGTAATTTTTATAGATGATATTCTCATCTATTCGAAGACAGAAAGAGAGCATGAAGAGCATCTAAGAACTGTATTGCAGATACTAAGGACTCGGAAGTTATATGCTAAACTATCAAAGTGCGAGTTCTGGACAGAGAGGGTAGCATTTTTGGGACATGTTATATCACAGGGAGGAATTGCAGTGGACCCTTCAAAAATTAAAGCAGTAGTGCAATGGGAACCACGTACGACCGTTACAGAAGTTTGGAGTTTCCTCGGACTTGCTGGCTATTACCGGAGGTTCATCAAAGGATTTTTACAGATAGCCTTACCTTTGACTTACCTTACACGAAAGGAAGTTCCATTTATCTGGACAGCTGAGTGTGATAGAAGCTTCAAGATGCTTAAGGAAAAGCTAACAACTACACCAGTACTAGTACTACCCGACCCGCAGAAACCTTTTGAAGTATACTATGACGCCTCTCATAAAGGACTCGGATGTGTGCTGATGCAAGACAAAAATGTGGTGGCTTATGCTTCCCGTCAGCTGAGACCTCATGAACGAAATTATCCGACGCATGACTTGGAATTGGCTATGACTGAGACGTCAAGTGGAGTGCGTTTGGCGCAGTTGCATATAACACCAGATTTTAAGATTAGGATTCAGCAAGCACAAGCACAGGACTCATAAATGATGACGATGCTGAGACAGATGAAAGTAAAGGAACCAGAAGCCATAAAACTATATCGTAGCAGTCTCTGGAGATACAAGAACAGAATTTGTGTGCCTAGTTCTGGAGATCTGCGGCAAAGGATTCTTGCAGAAGCTCATCAAAGTAAATTTTCTATGCATCCTGGAGTAACAAAGATGTATCAGGATTTGAAACAAATGTTCTGGTGGTCGGGCTTAAAGAAAGAGGTAGCTGATTATGTCTCAAAATGTTTAACCTGCCAGAAGGTGAAGGTGGAACACCAGAAACCATTAGGAACCTTGTAACCCTTAGAAATACCACAATGAAAATGGGAGCAGATCACTATAGATTTTGTCACGGGATTGCCAAGGACCTCAACAGGACACGATGCCATTTGGGTAATTGTGGACAGCTTGACAAAGTCAGCGCACTTCCTTCCGATTTGAGTTAACTATACATTAGAAAGGCTGGCACGGATATATATTCAAGAAATCGTACGATTGCATAGAATACCTTCGTCAATTGTTTCAGATCGAGATTCGAGGTTTACTTCCAGATTCTGGGGAGCTTTCCAGAAAGCTTTAGGAACAGAATTGCACATGAGTATAGCATACCATCCTCAGACAGACGAACAATCAGAGCGAACAATCCAGACATTGGAAGACATGCTAAGATCTTGTGTGATGGATAACCAGGGCAGTTAGGATAGGTATTTGCCGTTGGTCGAGTTCATCTACAACAATAGTTACCAACAAAGTATCGGGATGGCACCTTATGAAGCTCTCTACGGAAGGAGATGTCAGACACCATTGTGTTGGAATGATGACGGAGAAGCTAGTGTCTTAGGTCCAGACTTAGTGCAAAAAACTACTGAAAAGATATAGGGGATTCGCCAGAAGATCCAGACAGCACAGAGCCATCAAAAGAGCTATGCCGATAATAGACGTAGACCCTTAGAGTTTAGTGAGGGAGACCATGTCTTTCTTAAAGCAACCCCGACTACTGGAGTAGGTAGAGCCCTTAAGACTAAAAAGCTTAACCCTCGATACATAGGACCTTTCCAAATACTTAAAAGGGTCGGTCTAGTAGCTTATCAAGTAGCCCTTCCTCCATATCTATCAAACCTTCATGATGTTTTTCATGTCTCGCAACTTAAGAAATATACTCCCAACGAGAGTCACATTTTACAACCAGAGACAGTACAGTTACGAAACGATTTGACATATCAAGCATCACCAGTTCGGATCGTAGAAAGAAGTGCTAAGCAACTAAGAGGCAAAACTGTTTGCTTAATCAAAGTAGCTTGGGGACAAAGAGAAGAAGAAGAGCACACTTGGGAACTGGAGGATAAGATGAAAGCTGATTACCCGCATCTATTCTCAGGTAACTAAAATTTTGAGGGCAAAATTTTCTTTTAGGAGGGTAGAATGTAACAACCCCGGTTTTCGAGTACGCAAGATCTTTTCTGGAAGTACGGATTTCTCCGGAGGATCAGTAAGGGGAGAACCTTGAATACATCATCAAGTATCTCAAATCTCATTGTCATTATGTTATCTTTAAGCTATAACCTTTTCCGAGGCAAGCTCGATAATGCGGTCACGAAGAACCTAGTTTTTGAACCGTATCAGTTAGGAGTTTTGATTCGGTTTTTCGTAAATAGTCTCAGTTTGACAAACCGGACATGATTTATGAGATAAGAGAGATAATAGGATGATATTATCATTATATTAGTATTAGAAGCTTCTCGAATGATATTATAAGGTTACCTAGTCAGTTTTAGTTAAAAATGGAAAATCGGTTTAACCGGGTTCACAGTTTACTGGTGCAGCTTAGCACCAGCACTCTCTGATGACTTTATCCATGCTAAGGCCTCATTATACATGTTTTATTCTCATAATAAATATGTTACTAGTGTCATTTATCCTAGTAGCTCAGAAAATAATTTTTAGAGATGTTTTTACAAGTGTTCCGATACATATAGTTTTAGTAGTTATACACCTGAGATATTTTAATATTATTTTAATCCACCTCCAAGCCAACCAACCACAACTCACCCTACACCCCTCAAAACCCACAAGGCTGGCTAATTTTCACTTTCTGGCCGAAAATAGGAAGAGAGAAAAAGAGAGAAAAGTTCTTAGTTCCAAATGTTCAAAGCTTGATTTCTGCTGAACTAAAACTCAAATCAAAATTCCAATCCGACCAAAATGATCCTCTATTCTTTCTCTACATGATCATATGACTTATCAAGGCTGGAATCAAGGTGAGTTGGCTGCACCATCTCTCTTTTGATTCGGTTTCAAGGAAGCATGCTTAAACGTGTGTTTTCTTGATGTTCTTCCTTAGGAATCATGCTTAACTTGACTTGAGGGCCAAGAAACATGAACTTCCAGCAAGTATAAGGTTAGAAATCACTTCCTAACATGATGAGTGAGATTTGGTTAGTTGAGGATTTTTGGATTTAAAGTTGTTCTTGATGTGATTTAGGAGGAAAAAGTGCATAAGGACCACCTGAAAGTCTAACTGAATTAGGAGCAGCAAAACCAGGTAGGGTGTCACGAAATTAATCTTGATTATTTGTGTTTGAGTTGTGTGAATGTTGTATGATTTGGCTGTGCTAAAAATTGGTTGCATATATGATTGATTCTTGGTAAAAATTTGGTGAAATTTTGATGAAATTTGATGAAATTCAAGCTTTAAAGTTCATGTTCTTGGGGCAGCTGGAAAAACGAAACCCTAGGCTTAAATTGAGGTTCAATTTGTGTTGAATAAATGTAGAAAATATGGGGTTTTAGTGGATGCTAATTTATTATGAATTTTAGTAAAAATCGGTTGCTGAAAAGACTGAAAAACGGGTAAAAACAGAGAAAGAATTTGAAGAATTTATGAAGAACATGAAGAACACTTTGAGTGTGATGAAGAACAATGAATAACAGGCTTTAGATCCTTAAAAGGGCAAGGAAAGAGAGTGGTAAGAACATATTAGTAAGGCAAAGATAAATAAAATATAAAAGGTTGAAGAAAAGATTAAAAAATCGAAGAAAAAGTCTGTAAAATTTTAATGACAGAAAAACAGACAGAGACTAGCGAACAAACTAGGGCAACATAGTTAGTTCTTGAGTTGTGACTAGGGTTAGGTATTATATGAAAAGTTAAACTATTTCAGTATAGACGTCATGATCCTATACTTAGGACAGGCTAACTATTCATACCGAAATTTACATAAGCTTTACATACATACGTTAAGCAGAAAAATCAGAACAGAATAAAGAAACACAGAGAACAGAGTAAAGTAAAGAGATAAAGAGAAAAAGAGTACTATAGATACAAAGGAAAGAGTAATTAGAGAAAAGCAAAGAGTTATGGAGAACAGAGTAACCAGAGCAGAGTAAAGGGATACAGAGAAAAGAGATACCAGAACAGAGCAAAGAGGTAAAAGAGATGAGTAATACAATAAAGAGATATTGTTTGCTTATTCGTTGCTTAATGCAACCCAAGAGATAATATCTATTATCTGTTGCTTAAAGCAACCCAAGAGCTTCTGTAGGGAAACTAGGATACCTACAACAATTTTTCGCTCCCAAGAGTATATTTCCTGCGAGTAGAAAACAGAGGCTGTCTCAATAGAGCTGCTAATAATTATATGCGCATTTATTTGAACAGAAAATCGTATCCGGGAAATCGGGATTACTCGTGACTGGATAAATGTCGGGATTGTGGGCAGCTAACCGACACATGAGCTCATGGCCTGTACTAGGACTAGACATGCATCATTCTTGTCTGCGCATTATTCTCTGTTACATTCCTACTTGTGTGTGATCTATTTCTTTATGTTTGTTTGCTTGAGTGCTATGTCTGTGCTTTATCTTCTAGTATTGTTTTCTTGTGTTCTGTTCTTTGTCCTTCTATCTATTTTTAACTTCTATTTACTACTTTACTGTATTTTATTATCCATCTGCTAATAAAAAATGAATAAATGAATGTACCTAACAACCCCGACCCTACTAAGAATTCCCCAGTCTTACCCCTTCTCTCCCTTCCTCCCCCTCAGATGGAGACGGGCGTGATCTTCTATGAGTTCAAGGACCCTTACGTCTACGAGGATCCGGTACATCACAGTTACTTCATTATGGGTTTGGAGCCTCGTATTAGACGATATGCGTTACCTAATCAAGCTTTTCAACATCCTCTATCTAGCCCGCATTTTGACCCCGATGCTCCTTACGACTTTCCCTTATCCTGGTTACATTGTGACGCACCTGGACATCCTTTTCCTGATGATCCCGAACTCTCTATACCAGCTCAACCTTTGAATGAGGCGGTACCTGAGCCTATCATTCCTGATGAGCCTGAGTTAGCTGGTGACTACGTACTTGTGATACCACCAGAGTGGGATTTTCCCTTTGAGCCGATCTCCGACATTCCACAGCCTGATGAGCCGGCACTACCGGACAGTGGGATAGCTCCTATATACGCAAACGGACCTGTGCTCGCGAATGGTTTTGTACATAGTGACAGCAGTGCTTCTGGTGGATCTGAGGATAAAGTTGTAGCTGCGGACGATGAGGAGGAGGAGGGTCCTGAGATAGAGATAGAGCAGGATGAGGAGATGGACGAGCCTTACGGCGATTCTCCGAACGGCCACGTGTAGATATAGTTTGACTGCGGAAGGGGCATTCTTTTGATGACACTCTAGTCTGACATTATCTATTAGTAAGTCTCTTACTTGTGTTAGTACACCCGAGAGCTAGGAGCTATATAGTGGTTAGGCTAGCCTGGGCGCCAGTTTAGCGGCTTTTTGTATGGGCTAGCCCTGGGAGTGTCGTGTATATATTAGCTACATAGGATGACGAGGATGTAAACTGACTTGATCTTGTGTAAACGCTACATGTTTTTCTATAGTGTACATGATGTATATTATCAGCTGTGCTTCTATGTTTATTTATGCTTCATTTCTATTTCTCTCAATGTATGCCTGTTTATTTTACTTTGTTATCCGCAATGATATATATTAAAAAAAAAAGTTACTCGTAAAGCTGGCATCGCTCTAACAAGGAACAGGCTCATATATTAAATAATAGTTAATAATTAGGAGGGATAAGTTAGTAACACTTAGCTTCTTGTATGACCATGGCATACTCGGAGTTGGGTCGTTACACAGAGCATTCGAATCTGTGAGATTAGAACCTTCGTGGTAAAGGCTAGAACCAATTGGAAGCATTCCTGAGATCCGGAAAGTCTAAACCTTGTCTGTGGTATTCCGAGTAAGATCTGGGATGGCATGACTGTGACGAGCTTCAAACTCACGAATGTTGGGTGCAGCGACAGTGTGCAAAAGGATAGAGAGATCCTATTCTGACACAAGTGAGAACCGACAGATGATTAACCGTGCGGTAGCTGTGCCTGGTATTTTTCATCTGAGACGAGAGATCCGACAATTGATTAGCCGTACAGAAACCGTACCTGGACCATTTTCACTAAGAGGACGGATGGTAACCATTGACAACTGTGATCCACTAACATACAGCTTGCCATGGAAGGAAGCCATGCGTGTTTGGAGAAGAAAATAGTAGGAAAGCAGATATTCAAACGACAGAGCATCTCTGGAACCTCAACCTGTTCCTCATTACTAAATCACAAGTATCATTCATTTCATGTTATTTACTTTTCATAAACAAAATCATTTTTATCACTAATCTCCTGACTAAGATTTACAAGATAACCATAGTTTGCTTCAAGCCAGAAATCTCCGTGGGATCGACCCTTACTCATGTAAGGTGTTACTTGGACGACCTAGTGCACTTGCTGGTTAGCTATACGGAGTTGCAAAGGTGTGATTGCAATTTTGTGCACCAAGTTTTTGTCACCGTTGCTAGGGATTGTTCGAGTTTGGACAATTGACGGTTCATCTTGTAGCTTAGATTAGGAAAAATTTATCTTTTTTGGTTTAGAGTCACTAAATTTGAGTCTTCTGTTTGAGTTTAGTTTCATGTTTTAAGTTTGGTATCAATTGCATGTTTTTATTTTCCTTCAATTTTTTGAATTGTATGATCTTTTTATTCTTCATATTTCCAGTTTTATGGTCCTTGTTTTTTTCTTGATCTTCAAGTTGTTCTTGTTTATTTTCCTTGTTTGATCTTTAGTTTTTTTTGTTTTATGTCTTTCCTTGTTTTTCTTGTGCATTTTTTAGTTATTAGTGTCCAAAGTATAAAAATTTTTAAGTTTGGTGTCCTTTGTGTTTTTATTTTCTTAAAGATTTCCAAAATTTGTTCTTGGTGTTCATCTTGATCTTCAAAGTTTTCTTGGTGTTCATCTTGACATTCAAAGTTTTTGGTGTCATTTTATTGTTTTTCTCTTTCCTCATTAAATTCAAAAAATATCATTTCCTTTATCTACTCATCATTTTCGAATTCCTTAGGTTGACTTAGTCAAAATTTTCAAAATTTGGTAGTTTCTTGTTAGTCAAGTTAAAATTTCAATTTTAAAAATTTATCTTTTTAAATCTTTTTCAAAACAAATTGTTTTTCATTTTTCTTTTTATATTTTTCGAAAATCTTTTATAAAATTTTTCAAAATCTTTTTCTTTTATTATAATTTTCGAATTACTTGTCCTATTTTATTATTTTGATTGAAAAATTTTAAGTTTGGTGTTTTCTTGTTAAGAAAGTTTCAATCTTTAAAATTTTAAAATCATATCTTTTTCAAATCCTTTCTTTTATTTATTTTCTTACAAGTATCTTTAATTTTAAGACATATCTTTTTCAAAATTTCCTAACCACTTTCTCTCTCTTCATTTTTCGAAAATTCTCACCCACAAATTTTCAAATCTTTTTAATTAATTAATTAATTTAGCTTTCTAATTTCTTTTATTTCTTTTTCTTTTCTTAATTTTTGAAACTTGCATTAATTTTTTTTATTTACTTTATTTTAATTTCTTTAATTTAAAAACAAAAGGAGAATAAAATTTTTATTTATAATCCACATCATCTCCCTTTCTCCATCATGGACCTAAGTGAAAATGAATAGTCCAGAAGGACTCTGGGGTCATATGCTAACCCCATTACTGTTTTATATGGAAGTAGTATCTGTATACCCCCCATCAGAGCCAGCAATTTTGAGCTAAACCCTCAGCTCATTATCATGGTGCAGCAAAATTGCCAGTATTCGGTCTTCCACAGGAAGAGCCTACTAAGTTTCTAGCACAGTTCTTACAAATTGCTGACACAGTACGTGATAAGGAAGCAGATTAGGATGTTTACAGATTATTACTGTTCCCATTTGCTATAAAAGATCAAGCTAAGAGGTGGTTAAATAACCAATCCATAGCAAGAATAAGAACATGGAAACAGTTATCAGACAAATTCCTAAATCAATATTTCCCTCCTAAAAGGATGACACACCTAAGGTTGGACATCCAAGGCTTTAAGCAAGAGGATAATGAATCTCTTTATAATTCTTGGGAGAGGTACAGAGAGATGCTGAGGAAATGCCCCTCTGAAATATTTTCAGAATGGGTGCAGTTAGACATCTTTTACTATGGGCTTACAAAAAAGGCCCAGATGTCTCTAGACCACTCAGCTGGTGGATCCATACATATGAGAAAGACAATTGAAGAGGCTCAAGAGCTCATTGATACAGTTGCCAGAAATCATCACCTGTACTCAAGTGGTGAGACCTCCATGAAAGAAGAGGCTGAGGCAGTATCCACGGAACTTAGTCCTCCAGAACAAATTGCTGAACTCAATCAGCAACTATTTTCTATAACAAAATAGTTAGCAGAATTTAAAGAGATGCTACTAGAAACCAAAGATGCTAACCAGAATATGGAAAAATAATTAAATCAGACAGGACAGTAGTTATCTAAATAGATAATAGAAGAATGCCAAGCTGTTCATTTAAGGAGTAGGAAGACATTGAATGTCTCAACTCAAAGCAGCGGAAAGCCAAGAAAGGAACAACTGACAGAGGATGAGCAAACCACTGCCAAAAATCCGTCTGAGGACAGTAAGAGCCCAGAGAGGAATGATTCTGGCATTCAAACGCCAAAAAAGGTTCAGAAGTTGGCGTTGAACGCCCAGTGGATGGCTAATTCTGGCGTTCAAATGCCAGAAAAAGGTGGCAATTTAGCGTTGAATGCCCAAATAGCACCCAGTTCTGGCTTTCAAACGCCAATGAAGGATCAGACACCTGCAAGTGCTGATAACAACCCCCTTAAGCAAGCATCTCCAACCACTTCTGTAGGAAATAAACCTGCAGCAACTAAGGTTGAAGAATATAAAGCCAAGATGCCTTATCCTCAGAAACTCCGCCAACCGGAACAGGATAAACAATTTGCCCGCTTTGCAAACTATCTCAGGATTCTTGAAATAAAGATTCTGTTTGCAGAGGCACTTGAGCAAATACCCTCTTATGCTAAGTTCATGAAAGATATCTTAAGTCATAAGAAGGATTGGAGGGAGACTAAAAAAGTTTTTTTCACTGAAGAATGCAGTGCAGTCATTTTAAAAAGCTTACCAGAGAAGCTCAAAGATCCCAGAAGCTTTATGATACCATGCACGTTAGAGGGTGCTTGTACCAAGATAGCATTATGTGATCTTGGGGCAAGTATCAACCTAATACCTGCATCCACTATCAGAAAGCTTGGTTTGACTGAAGAAGTCAAACCAACCCGAATATGTCTCCAACTTGCTAATGGCTCCCTTAAAATTCCATCAGGCATAATTGAGGACATGATTATCAATGTTGGGCCATTTGCCTTTCTCACTGACTTTGTAGTGCTGGAAATGGAGGACACATCAAAGGACTGCATGAGCACTGATATTATTGACTCCCTAGTGGAAGAGGTCAATATGACTGAGAGTCTCGAATCAGAGCTAGAGGACATTTTTAAAGATGTTCCGCCTGATCTAGATGAACCAGAAAAAACAGAAGAACCTTTGAAAACTCCTCAGAAAGAGGAGAAGCCTCCTAAACCCGAGCTCAAACCACTACCACCATCCCTGAAATATGCATTTTTGGGAGAAGATGACACTTTTCCGGTAATCATAAGCTCTGCTTTAGAGCCACAGGAAGAGAAAGCACTAATTCAGGTGCTGAGGACACACAAGACAGCTCTTGGGTGGTCCATAAGTGATCTCAAGGGCATTAGTCCAGCCAAATGCATGCACAAGATCCTATTGGAGGATGATGCTAAGCCAGTAGTTCAACCACAGAGGCAGCTGAATCCAGCCATGAAGGAAGTGGTGCAGAAAGAGGTCACTAAGTTACTAGAGGCTGGGATTATTTATCCTATTTCTGATAGCCGCTGGGTGAGCCCTGTCCAAGTTGTCCCCAAGAAGGGAGGTATGACAGTGGTTCATAATGAAAGGAATGAACTAGTTCCCACAAGAACAGTTACAGGGTGGCGTATGTGTATTGACTACAGAAGGCTCAATACAGCCACCAAAAAGGATCATTTTCCTTTACCATTCATAGACCAGATGCTAGAGACTAGCAGGTCATGAATACTACTGCTTTTTGGATGGTTATTCAGGTTACAACTAAATTGCAGTAGATCCTCAAGACCAAGAGAATACAGCATTCACATGTCCATCTGGAGTATTTGCCTACAGAAAGATGCCATTTGGTCTGTGCAATGCACCTGCAACCTTTCAAAGATACATGCTCTCTATCTTCTCTGATATGGTAGAAAAATTTCTAGAAGTCTTCATGGATGACTTCTCAGTATTTGGAGACTCATTCAGCTCCTGTCTTGACCATCTAGCACTTGTTCTGAAAAGGTGCCAAGAGACTAACCTGGTTTTAAACTGGGAGAAATGTCACTTTATGGTGACTGAAGAAATTATCCTTGGGCAAAGAATTTCAAACAAGGGAATAGAGGTGGATCAAGCTAAGGTAGAGGTAATTGAAAAATTACCACCACCTGCCAATGTTAAGGTAATCAGAAACTTTCTGGGGCATGCAGGATTCTATAGGAGGTTTATAAAAGATTTTTCAAAAATTGCAAAACCTCTGAGCAATCTGCTAGCCGCTGATACACCATTTGTCTTTGACACAGAGTGTTTGCAGGCCTTTGAGACTCTGAAAGCTAAGCTGGTCACAGCACCAGTCATTTCTACACCAGGCTAGACATTACCATTCGAACTAATGTGTGATGCCAGTGACCATGCCATTGGTGCAGTATTGGGATAGAGGCATGACAAGCTTCTGCATGTCATTTATTATGCTAGGCGTATTTTAAATGACGCACAGAAGAATTACACAACCATAGAAAAGGAGTTGCTTGCAGTGGTTTATGCCATTGACAAGTTCAGATCTTATTTAGTAGGATCAAAAGTGATTGTGTACACTGACCATGCTACTCTAAAGTATCTCCTCACAAAGCAGGATTCAAAACCCGGACTCATAAGATGGATGTTGCTTCTACAAGAGTTTGATATAGAAATAAGAGACAGAAAAGGGACAGAGAACCAAGTAGCGGATCACCTGTCCCGGATAGAACCAGTAGCAGGAGCATCCCTCCCTCCTACTGAGATCTCTAAAACCTTTCTAGATGAGCAACTCTTTGCCATTCAGGAAGTACCATGGTTTGTAGACATTGCAAACTATAAAGCTGTGAGATTCATACCCAAAGAGTACAGTAAGCAGCAAACAAAAAAATTGGTTTCTGATGCAAAGTATTACTTGTGGGATGAACCATATCTCTTTAAAAGATGTGCAGATGGAATAATCCGTAGATGTGTGCCTAGAGAAGAGGCACAGAAGATCCTATGGCATTGCCATGAATCACAATATGGAGGACATTTCGGAGGTGAACGAACAACCACAAAGGTTCTCCAATGTGGCTTCTACTGGCCTACTCTCTATAGAGACTCCTGAGAGTTTGTACGTAACTGTATGGGGCTTCTACTGGCCTTAGCAAGGGATCTTAGAGATTAAGTTGTTTGATGTATGG
The DNA here is from genome assembly GCF_000816755.2 of Arachis ipaensis. Lineage (NCBI taxonomy): Eukaryota > Viridiplantae > Streptophyta > Magnoliopsida > Fabales > Fabaceae > Arachis > Arachis ipaensis. Next base: position 64,820,767 of record NC_029788.2, read on the forward strand.
GGTATTGACTTCATGGGGCCTTTCCCACCATCATATTCAAACACTTATATTCTGGTGGCAGTAGACTATGTATCTAAATGGGTAGTGGCAATTGCAACACCCACTAATGATACTAAGACAGTGATGAAGTTCCTCCAGAAGCATATCTTCAACAGGTTTGGTGTCCCTAGGGTATTGATCAGTGATGGAGGCACTCATTTCTGCAATAAACAGCTTGACTCTGCTCTGATCCGATATGGAATTAACCACAAAGTGGCAACTCCATATCATCCACAGATAAATGGGCAGGCTGAAGTCTCAAATAGAGAACTAAAACAAATCCTCGAACGGACTGTAAGTACCCGTAGAAGGGATTGGGCAAGAAGTCTGGATGATGCTCTGTGGGCATACAGAACCGCATTTAAGACTCCTATAGGGACCTCTCCATACCAGCTTGTGTATGGAATAGCCTGTCATCTGCCAGTGGAACTGGAACACAAGGCCTACTGGGCAACCAGATTCTTAAACCTTGATGCTAAGGAAGCTTGAGAGAAAAGATTACTCCAGTTGAATGAGCCGGAGGAATTCAGACTCAATGCTTTCGAAAATGCTAAAATTTACAAGGAGAAAGCAAAAAGGTGGCATGACAGAAAGCTGTCATCTAGAGTCTTTGAGCCAGGACAGAAGGTTCTGCTATTTAACTCTAAGCTCAGATTGTTCCCTGGGAAATTGAAATCCCGGTGGAAGGGACCATATGTGATTATAAGTGTGTCACCATATGGATATGTAGAGCTTCAGGATATTGACTCTGACAAAAAGTTCATTGTTAATGGACAGAGAGTCAAGCATTATCTTGAAGGGAATGTTGAGTAAGAATGCTCAAGACTGAGACTAGATTAAAGCTCAGTAATGTCAAGCTATTGACAGTAAAGAAGCTCTTATTGACAGTAATTACTTTTTCATTTCATTTTCTTTTGTTATTTTATGTTTTCTTTAGGTTGATGATCATGTGGAGTCATAAAAATAGCTGCAGAATTAAAGCGGAATCAAAAACAGCATTAAAAATAGCACATCCTGGAGGACAGGCTTACTGGCGTTTAAACGCCAGTAAGGATAGCAGAATGGGCGTTTAACACCCAGTCTAGCAGCATTCTGGGCGTTAAATGCTAAAATTGGCAGATAGACTGGCATTTAACGCCAAAAAAGGGTGTCTGGCTGGCGTTAAACGCCAGAAAGGGGCATCAGCCTAGCGTTTAATGCCAGGAAAGGTAGCAGACTGGCATTTAAATGCCGAAAAGGGCTGCCAGAAAGGTGCAGGGACCAGAACTCCTTGAAACCTCAGGATCTGTGGATCCCACAGGATCCCCACCTAGCCCCACTCATTCAAATTCAAACCATCTCCCTTCCAAACCCAACCCCTATTACAAGAATTCCCTCTCCACTCTACTCCTATATAAGCCCCTCATCACTCCTTCATTTTCACACCTCATAACCACCTAAAACTCCCTTGGCCGAACCATTCACACACCTCCATTTCCTCCATCTCTTCTTCCTCTAATCCTTTCTTTCTTCTTTTGCTCGAGTACGAGCAAACCGTTTAAGTTTGGTGCAGAAAAAAAATCTCTGCTTTTTGTTTTTCCATAAACATTAATGACACCTAAGGCTGGAGAAACCTCTAGGAAGAGAAAAGGGAAGGCAATTGCTTCCAACTCTGAGTCATGGGAGATGGAGAGATTCATCTCAAAAGCCCATCACTAGAAAGAGGATGGAGCAAACAAGAGAGCCCGCTCATGGACCTCAACAAGAGCATGAGGAAATTTCTCATCAAGAAATCCCTGAGATGCCTCAAGGGATACACTTTCCTCCACAAAACTATTGGGAGCAACTCAACACCTCTTTAGGAGATTTGAGTTCCAACATGGAGCAACTAAGAGTGGAATACCAAGAGCACTCCATCATCCTCCATGAAATCAGAGAGGACCAAAAGGCCATGAGAGAGTAGCAACAAAGGTAAGGAAGAGACATAGAGGAGCTCAAGAACTCCATTGGTTCTTCAAGAGGAAGAAAAAGCCATGATCACTAAGGTGGACCCATTCTTTAATCTCCTTGTTTATTTTCTTTTCTCTTTTTGGTTTTTACGCTTTATGTTTTGACTATGTTTGTGACTTCATTACATGATCATTAGTGTTTGGGGTCTATGTCTTAAAGCTATGAATGCTCCATGAATCTTTCACCTTTCTTAAACGAAAAATATTTTTTGAAAAAGAAAAAGAAGTACATGAATTTTGAATTCTAACTTGAAAATAGTTTAATTATCTTAATGCGGTGGCAATACTTTTTGTTTTCTGAATGAATGATTGAACAGTGCATATTTTTGATAATGAAGTTTATGAATGTTAAAATAGTTGGCTCTTGAAAGAATAATGAAAAAAGAGAAATGTTATTGATAATCTGAAAAATCATAAAATTGATTCTTGAAGCAAGAAAAAGCAGTGAAAAACACAAAGTTTGCAGGAAAAAAAAAAGAAAAAGCAAACAGAAAAAGCCAATAACCCTTTAAACTAAAAGGCAAGGGTAAAAAGGATCCAAGGCTTTGAGCATTAATGGATAGGAGGGTCCAAAGGAATAAAATCCTGGCCTAAGCGGTTAAATCAAGATGTCCCTAACCATGTGCTTGTGTCATGAAGGTCCAACTGAAAAGCTTGGGACTGAGTGATTAAAGTCGTGATCCAAAGCAAAAGAGTGTGCTTAAGAACTCTGGGCACCTCTAACTGGGGACTCTAGCAAAGCTGAGTCACAATCTGAATAGGTTCACCCAGTTATGCGTCCGTGGCATTTATGTATCCGGTGGTAATACTGGAAAACAAAATGCTTAGGGTCACGGCCAAGACTCACAAAGTAGCTGTGTTCAAGAATCAACATACTAAACTAGGAGAATCAATAATACTATCTGAATTCTGAGTTCCTATGGATGCCAATCATTCTGAACTTCAAAGGATAAAGTGAGATGCCAAAACTGTTCAGAAGCAAAAAGCTACTAGTCCCGCTCATCTAATTGGAACTAAGCTTCATTGATATTTTGAAATTTATTGTATTTTCTCTTCTTTTTATCCTATTTTTTTTTTAGTTGCTTGGAGACAAGCAACAATTTAAGTTTGGTATTGTGATGAGCGGATAATTTATACGCTTTTTGGCATTGTTTTTAGGTAGTTTTTAATATGTTTTAGTTACTTTTTATTATATTTTTATTAGTTTTTATGCAAAAATCACATTGTTGGACTTTACTATGAGTTTGTGTGTTTTTCTGTAATTTCAGGTATTTTTTGGCTGAAATTGAGGGACCTGAGCAAAAATCTGATTCAGAGGCTGAGAAATCACTGTAGATGTTGTTGGATTCTGACCCTCCTGCACTTGAAGTGGCTTTTCTGGAGCTACAGAAGACCAATTGGAGCGCTCTTAATTGCGTTGGAAAGTAGACATCTTGGGCTTTCTAGCAATGTATAATAGTCCATACATTGTCCGAGATTTGATAGCCCAAACTGGCATTTAAATGCCAACCAGAGACCCTTTTCTGGTGTAAAACGCCAGAACTGGCACTAGAACTGGAGTTAAATGCCCAAACTGGCATCCAAGCTAGCGTTTAACTCCAGAAAAGGCCTATGCATGTGTAAAGCTCAATGCTTAGTACAAGCACACACCAAGTGGGCTCCGGAAGTGGATTTCTGCACTCTCTGCACTTAGTTTCTCATTTTCTGTAAACCTAAGTTACTAGTTTAGTATAAAAACTACTTTTAGAGATTCATTTTGGTAACGTATGACATCTTTCATCGTATAAACTTGCACTTATTCCCTTGAATAGCATGCTTTTGAACTTTCCTCCCAATTTATGCTTGATTATGAAAATATGCTCTTTTGTGCCTAATTTAATATATTTTATTCCATTTTCCTTCCATTCGATGCCTTGATGTTATTTGTGAGTGATTTCTGGTGTGTAAGGTATAAATGGTTTGGAGAAAATGGAAGAAGAGCATGCAAAGTGGAGGAAGCATGAAGAATCAAAGGAGATGAGCTCAGTGATGTGTGCATACGCATAGGCCTGCGTGCGTACACACAGCCGCCAAATCAGAGCACGTGGATCACTTCGAGCGTGTCGCATGGTCATTCAGAGTATCGCCTAGTGTGCGTGCGCATAGCTACTTGTGCGTACACACAGGAAGAGATTTTCGGAAAGTGTGCGGACGCACAAGTCTATGCGTACGCAAAGGTGTCCGCACTTGCCTTCATTAAAATAGCATGTGACTCGCGATTTTGGTAGATTGGAGGCCCGTTTCTGAAGCCATTTATCTCATATTGAAGGGGAAATAAAGACCATAATATAGAATATCATTAGGATAACTTAGGAGTAGGAATAGGAAGCTTTAGTATAGTTTTTCTCTAAGTTTTTCATCATCTCTATTAGGGTTTATATTAGGGTTTTACATTCAAGTGCCATTTCCATTTTTGATCTTGGATTTTGCTAGCTTCCATTGTAAGGATCTCTTTGTTATTACTCTTTATAGTTACATTGTTCTTACTCTTTCTTATAATTCAAGTTATAGTTCAATTTTACTTCACTTTTGCAATTTCAAATTCTTGTTGATGAATTTGATGTTTGATGTTTGTTTCATGCTTTCTTGTGTTATTCTTGTTGATTGAGATCATTTGTTGCTTTTAGTTTCAAGCTTTTTCTCATTTTTCCCATGTTTAATGTTTTTGCCCACCAAGTGTTTGACAAAATGTCAACCATGGTTTTAGGCTAAATTTTCGGCTCTTGGCTTGGGAAAAGTGAGCAATTGGATTCCTAGAGTTGGAATGTCCAACATTTAGTGTCAATTCTTGGATTGTTAATTTTTCTTGTTCCCACTAACGCTAATTTGTTGCTAAGGCAATTAGCAAGCAATTTAGGATTTGTGGGTTAAGAACACATATGCTCATTTAACTTACTCTCCGATGTGAGGGTTGATCAAGTGAGACTAATCCATTATAATTGTCATAGTTATGGTTCCAACAAGGAATGGACCCTTAGCTCACTCCAAGCCAAGACCCTTTTTACGCTTTCAATCTTTTATACACACCTATGTTAATCTCTTTTATACTTTACTTGTTTATAGTGCATAGTTGGTTCTTTCATTTCTTCATTAGTTCAATCATTACAATTTTGTATATTCTTTTATTGCTTTATATGTTCATTTCTTCATTGAAAACCCCTTGATTACTACAACCGGAATTGTACACTCATTGATCTCAAGTGTCATTGGGAGACGACCTGGGAATTAAACACTCCGAGTTATTGTGTTTTGATTGTGACTATATTTTGAATTTACATTTGATTGATGATCAATTGTTGGGTTTGGACTATACTTGCAACGTCAATCCTATTTTAGTGCGAAAATCCAAACCTATGCTTTTGGTCATTGTCAATGGGCTCCCAAAGTTGATTCTCTTTGTGTGATCTAGGATCCCACACTTTGTTTTGACACCCATCTTCTAATTGATCATCATTGTTCCATCTGGGTGGTTTACAAGCCGAATTCTCAATGAAACCCCCAAACAACTTCCTAGACCCATGAAATTTGGTTCTACACCAACCATTGCTATTCAACCTTGAGCATGCAACCATCATGAACCTAGAGTGATGTTTCCAACCACTAATCATCTCCCTTTTACTCTTAAAGCCACAAAGAGTTCTAAGTTAACCATCCGTCTCAAGCAATCCATATTCAAGTGGGATAATAAAGCTTAGAGATAAGAGATTTACCCACTTGAATGAAAGGATGGATGGTGGTTTAGGGAGGAAAACCTCCCTACACTTAGGCAATGCGATGTTCACTCTCTTGTGCTCTTTCTTGACTACCTCTACCTCCTTGCAAGCATCTTCAAATTCAACCTATTCGTCTTGGTAGCTTCCTTCCAATTCAATCTCTTCATCATTGCTCACCAAGGGTATGGGAGGTGAGGTATCTTCTTCTTTGATCTCCATGTCAAGTCCAATGGGAGAGGATTCAATTGTAGATAGGAATTCATTAATGATTGAATCCATCTCTTGATCAACCTCTTCAAAATCTTCAACCATGATATGCCTTGGAGGTTGTGTGTCCTCCTTAACATCGCTTTATAGCCCAATGGAAGAAGGTTCAACAAGATCATCAAGGGGATTGATCAATGTGGACAAAAAATCACTAATGATGTAATGAGTGAATAATTTATACCCTTTTTGCCATTGTTTTTACATAGTTTTTAGTATGATTTAATTACTTTTCATTATATTTTTATTAGTTTTTATTCAAAAATTACATTTCTGGACTTTACTATGAGTTTGTGTGTTTTTCTGTGATTTCAGGTATTTTCTGGCTGAAATTGAGGGACCTGAGCAAAAATCTGATTCAGAGGCTGAAAAAGGACTGCAAATGTTGTTGGATTCTGACCCGGCTGCATTCGAAATGTATTTTCTGGAGCTATAGAAGCCCAATTGGTGCGCTCTTTTCAATTGCGTTGGAAAGTAGACATCCAGGGCTTTCCAGTAATATATAATAGTCCATACTTTGCCCGAGATTTGATGGCCCAAACTGGCGTCCAAAGCTAGCCTAAAACATCTTGGCGTAAAATGCCCAAACTGGCACCAGAATTGGAGTTAAACGCCCAAACTGGCACCAAAGCTGGCGTTTAACTCCAGGAACAGCCTATGCACAAAAAAGCTTCAATGCTCAGCCCAAGCACACACCAAGTGGGCCCCAGAACTGGATTTCTGCACTATCTGTACTTAGTTACTTATTTTCTATAACCCTAGGTTACTAGTTTAGTATAAAAACTACTTTTAGAGATTTATTTTATGTCTTTTCTTCTTTGATCGAGCTTAGGCTATCATAGACCATGGAGGCTGGCCTCACGGCCATGCTTAGACCTTTTTTATTTATGTATTTTCTACGGTGGAGTTTCTACACCCCATAGACTAAGGTGTGGAGCTCTGCTGTTCTTCATGAATTAATGCAAGTACTACTATTTTTCTATTCAATTCACGCCTACTTCTTCTCCAAGATATACTCTCGTACTTAATTTAGTTAAGTCAGAATGAAGGGGTGACCCGTGACAATCACCCAATCTTCGTTACTCGCTTAGCCAAGATCGCGTGCCTGACAACCACAAAGCAGTCTACATGATTTTCAACGTAGCCATTGGACGACAGCCGTAGTATATTCTCTTGGATATCTAATACACGGACCGAGTCTGTGAGATTAGTATCTTCGTGGTATAGGCTAGAATTATTGGTAGCCATTCCTAGGATCCGAAAAGTCTAAACCTTGTCTGTGGTATTCCGAGTAGGATCTGGGAAGAGATGACTATGAAGAGCTTTAAACCTGTGAATGTTGGGCGCAAGTGACAGTGTGCAAAAGGATCAATGGATTCTATTCCGACGCTAGCGGGAACCGACAGATGATTAGCCATGCAGTAGCTTTACCTGGTATTTTTCATCCGAGACGAGAAATCTGACAGTTGATTAGCCGTGCAGAAACCGTAGAGGACCATTTTCACTGAAAGGATCTTACAGCTTGCCATGGAAGGAAGTAACGCATGGTTGGAAGGAGGCAATAGGAAAATAGAGGTTCAGAAGCAACAAAGCATCTCCATACGCTTATCTGAAATTCCCACCAGTGAATTACATAAGTAACTTTATCTTATTTTATGTTTTATGTATATTTTAATTATCAACACCTCATAACCATTTGAATCCGCCCGACTGAGATTTACAAGGATGACCATAGCTTACTTCAAGCCGACAATCTCCGTGGGATCGACCCTTATTCATGTAAGGTTTATTACTTGGTCGACCCAGTGCACTTGCTGGTTAGTTGCACCGGAGTTATGAAAAGTGTGAATCACAATTCCGTGCACCAAGTTTTTGGCGCCGTTGCCGGGGATTATTCTAGTTTGGACAACTGACGGTTCATCTTGTTGCTTAGATTAGGTAATTTTATTTTATGTTTAAGCTTTTTATTTTTATTTTTTTATTTTAAAAAAATACAAAAAAAATATATAGTTTTCGAAAAATTCAAAAAAAATTGTGTATTCTTCAGAATTTTTAAGAACAAATTCTAGAGCTTCATAAGAAGCCTGGCTGGCTGTTTAGCCATGTCTAATTTTTTGGACCAAAGGTTTCACTGGCTGGCCATTTGACCACGTCTAATTCTTTTGGACCGGAGCTTTAGACTAACATTGCATGATTCCTGGAATTCTTAATAAAAATTTTGTATCTTTTTATTTTCTTTTTCCAACATAATTTTCGAAAAATCCAAAAAAAAAATTTATAAAATCATAAAAACCAAAAATATTTTGTGTTTCTTGTTTGAGTCTAGTGTCAAATTTTAAGTTTGGTGTCAATTGCATGCCTTTAATTTTCTAAAATTTTCGAAAAATTCATGCATGTGTTCTTCATTGATCTTCAAATTGTTCTTAATGATTTTCTTTGTTTGATCTTTACATTTTCTTGTTTTGTGTCTTTTCTTGTTTTTCATATGTATTCTTGAATTATTAGTGTCTATAGAATAAAAATTTTTAAATTTGGTGTCTTGCATGTTTTTCTTTTCTTAAAAATTTTCAAAACTACGTTCTTGGTGTTCATCATGATCTTCAAAGTGTTATTGGTATTCATCTTGACATTCAAAGCGTTCTTGCATGTATTTGTTGTTTTGATCTTAAATTTTTATGTTTTCTGTTATTTTGGTGTTTTTCTCTCTCCTCATTAAAAATTCAAAAATAAAAAATAATATCTTTCCCTTATTCTTCTCATAAATTTTGAAATTTTGAATTGATTTAGTCAAAAAATTTTAAAATTTAGTTGTTTCTTATTAGTCAAGTCAAAATTTCAATTTAAAAATTTTATCTTTTCAAATCCTTTTTCAAAAATCAAATCTTTTTCTTTTTTCTTCTTAATATTTTCGAAAATTTTAAAATTGATTTTTAAAATCTTTTCCTTATTTTTATTTCATATTTTCGAAATTAATGCTAACATTTAATATTTAGATTCAAAATTTTTCAGGTTGTTACTTGCCTATTAAGAAAGGATCAATCTTTAAATTCTAGAATCATATCTTTTAATTTCTTGTTAGTCAAGTAATCAACTTTAATTTCAAAAATCAAATCTTTCTAATCTCCTTTTCAAATCTTTTTCAAAACTTAATTTCAAAATCTTTTTCTAACTTCTTATATGTTCAAAAATTGATTTTCAAATCTTTTTCAATTAACTACTTGACTTTTTGTTTGATTTTAAAAGTTTGCTATTTCAATCATATCTTTTTCAAAATAACTAATTTTCGAAAACAACTAACCCCTTTTTCAAAATTCTTTTTAACTAACTAATTGTTTTAATTTCTAATTTTATTTTATTTCTCTTTTTAATTTTTGAATTCTAATTAATTAATTAAATAAAACTAAAAATATTTTTCTTCTCCCTCTTTTTAAATTTGAATTTCTTCTCTCTCTCATCTCTTTCTATTTATTTTATTTATTTACTAACACTTCTCTTCCGTTTATAATTCGAACCCTCTTCCCCTCTCTGTGTTCAAATTCTTCTTCTCCCTTCTTCATTCTATTTCTTCTATTCTTTTACAAATATAAAGGAATCTCTATACTGTAACATAGAGGACTCCTATTCTCTTATGTTCTCTTCTTTTTCATATGAGCAGGAACAAGGATAAGAACATTCTTGTTGAAGCTGATCCTGAACCTGAAAGGACTTTAAAGAGGAAGTTAAGAGAAGCTAAAGTACAAAACTCTGGAGAGGACCTAACAAAAATTTTCGAAAAAGAAGTAGAGATGGCAGCCGAAAATAACAATAATGGTGGAGATGCAAGGAAGATGCTTGGTGACTTTACTGCACCTACTTCTGACTTCTATGGAAGAAGCATCTCAATTCCTGCAATTGGAGCAAACAACTTTGAGCTTAAGCCTCAATTAGTTTCTCTAATGCAACAGAATTGCAAGTTTCATGGACTTCCATTGGAAGATCCTCATCAGTTTTTAGCTGAATGGGGTTATTCCTGAGGTCTACAGACTTATGCTTTTCCCCTTTGCTGTAAAAGACAAAGCTAGGACATGGTTGGACTCACAACCTAAGAAAAGCCTAAACTCTTGGGAAAAGTTAGTCAATGCTTTCTTGGCCAAATTCTTTCCACCTCAAAAGTTGAGCAAGCTTAGAGTGGAATTCGAAACCTTCAGACAGAAGGAAGGTGAATCCCTCTATGAAGCTTGGGAAATATACAAGCAATTGATCAGAAGGTGTCCTTCTGACATGCTTTCAGAATGGAGCATCCTATGTATATTCTATGATGGTCTGTCTAAATTGTCCAAGATGTCATTGGACCACTCTGCTGGTGGATCTCTTTATCTGAAGAAGATGCCTGCAGAAGCCCAGGAACTCATTGAAATGGTTGTAATTAACCAGTTCATGTACACTTCTGAAAAAAATTCCTATGAATAATGGGACAACTCAGAAGAAAAGAGTTCTTGAGATTGATACTCTGAATGCCATATTGGCTCAAAACAAAATATCGACTCAGCAAGTCAACATGATTTCTCAGAGTTTGACAACAGTGATCCACCAACATACATCTTGCCATGGAAGGGAGCACGCATGATTGGATGAAGATAATAGGGAAGCAGAGGTTCAGAAGCAACAAAGCATCTCCAAACGCTTATCTGAAATTTCCACCAATGAATTACATAAGTATCTTTATTTTAATTTACGTTTTATTTATCTTTTAATTATCAAAACTCATAACCAATTGAATCCGCCTGACTAAGATTTACAGGATGACCATAGCTTGCTTCAAGCTGGCAATCTCCGTGGGATCGACCCTTACTCGCATAAGGTTTTATTACTTGGACGACTTAGTGCACTTGCTGGTTAGTTGTACCGGAGTTGTGAAAAGTGTGATCACAATTCCGTGCACCAGGACCATGTTGCTAACGACTTCCGCTACGGTAGCCGTCACGGCTTCTAGCTTCTTGAGCTTCTCCTCTTGCCTTTGGACATAAGAGCTAATGTCTCTTTGTTGTTGTAGCTTTAAGGCATTGAGAGTTTCACCCATTGGAGGTGGTGTAAGAGAGGGTTCATTGTTTGGGAGAAAGGATTCATAATTCGAAGGTGGAGATGGTGCGTATTTAGGTGGTTCTTGAGAGTGATCGTGCTGGAATTGTAGTTGTTCTATATATGGTTCATATGGCTCTGAAGAGAGAACTTTTGCGTGGTCTAGAAATTCACAGATAATTCCTCATTGCAGGTATAGCTTCTAAACCAACAAAAGTCCTTTCTTACAAACGTTTTGGTTGTCACAAGTAACAAACCCCTTTGAAATTGATAACCGAAGTATTTAACCTCGGGTCGTCTTCTCAAGGAATTGTAGGAAAGTATGATTTATTATTGGTTATGGAAAAAGATATATTTTTTAGGGTTTTAATGTATAAGATAAAAAGCAAGAATAGTAAATGGCAAGAAAGTAAATTGTAAGGAATTAATTTAAATAAATAATAAAACTCTTGGCAAGGTATAAGAACTGGAAGTCCTATCCTAGTTATCCTTATCAGATGTGATGAGAATTGAGTTTTAATCCCACTTAGTTAACCTTTACTAAAGCAAAGAAAAGTCAAGTAGACTAATTAGTTTGATCCTCAGGTCCTAGTCAATTCCTAAGAAAGGACTAGAGTTATTGGAATTAGCAACTCCCAATTTCAACCACTGCTTTATTTGACAACTCAAGTGTTACCAATTACTTAACCAAAATCAAAAGGGAAGAAATTCTACTTGAATGAAAATAATTTGGATAAATCGAGAGCATTAATAAATTAAAGAGAGCAATCATAAGTCTAAAATACCTCAAATTGTATTAAATAAAGAAGATCCTAACATGAAAAGATTCATAAGCCAATTTGGCAACATAAATACTTAAACAGAGAAATAGACAGGTCAAAGCACTAGAACAAATAAAAGTAAAAGAGAATTTAAATTAAAGGAACATTGAACCTGTGATTGAAGAGATCATAGCTTAAACTTAATAAAAATCCTAAATCCTAATCCTAAGAGAGAGGAGAGAACCTCTCTCTCTAAAAACTACATCTAATCCTAAAATTATGAATTATGAGCTGATGATCATGAATGAATGGATTCCTCCATTTTATAGCCTCTATTCTGTATTTTCTGGGCCGAGAACTGGGTCAGAAACAGCCCAGAATTCGCTGGTTGCGAATTCAAACACGCTGATTTTTCGTCACTGCGACGTGTCCGCGTGGAGCGCGCGTTCGCGTCGCCAAGCGTCAGGGCAACTATAACATATTATATATCAAATCGAAGCCCCGGACGTTAGCTTTCCAACGCAACTAGAACCACATCATTTGGACCTCTGTAGCTAAAGTTATAGCCATTTGAGTGCGAAGAGGTCAGGCTGACAGCTTTGCAGTTCCTTCAACTTCTTGTATTCCTTCCACTTTTGCATGCTTCCTTTCCATCCTCCAAGTCATTCATACCCTGTAATCTTTGAAATCATTTAATGCACATATCAAGGCATGGAATGGTAATAAGAGAAGATTAATAATTAGCAAATATAAGATCAAAGAAACATGTTTTCAGTCATAGCACAAAATCAGGAAGGAGAATGTAAACTCATGCAAATAGTATGAATAAGTCGGTAAAGAGTTGATAAAATCCACTCAATTGAGCACAAGATAAATCATAAAATAATGGTTTATCAGGCTCATAAGGTGGTTGGTATGGTGGATAAGGTTTAGGGTCACATGGAGGTGTTTGGTGGTATGAGGCTTGTGAGTATAGTGGTTCGAAAGTAGGTTGAGAGGGTGGTTCATAGGCATATGGTGATTGTGATTGACAATCACAATGAGGGTCACCACATCCATTAGATTGATATGCATTAGGAGTGGAATTATACCTATAAGAAACCGAAGGTTGTTGCCACGAAGAATGGTTAATTCCTTGAGGCTCCTCCCATCTTTGATTGTTCTATCTTTAATGCACATCCTCATTGAAGCTTCTATTCCCTACAACATAGTTTGAACCAAACTCATAGCCAGAGGGGTGAGAATTCATAGTGGCAAATAAAAACAAAAGCTAGCAAAAATAAGCAACAAAATTCTAGTCCTAACAAAAACTAACAAATAAGCAAAAGACAAACATATTCACATATTCACAATAGCCAATAACATAACACCATTGCAATTCCCCAGCAACGGCGCCATAAATTTGATACAAGAATTTATACCAGTTCAGAAATTCCATAAATAGTTCCGTTGATAGTATAGTCCAAACCGATAGTCAATCCTCAAATCAAATTTAGTTTTGGTTATCACAGAGTACAAACCCCAATAAGAATTAACCGAAGTATTTAAACCTCGAGTCGTCTCACAAGGAATTGCAATGAAGTGATCAGTTATTGGCTTTGAAGAACAAGGGGTTTGGTTTTTTATTTTTATACAAGAAAACTAAACAACAAAAACTAAACAAAAGAAAGGGGAAAGAACCCTTGGCTAAGACTCGGGAAATTGAGATCACCATCCTCGTCAACAAACCCTATATTGACAATTATGAGAGAACAACCTATTAAGTCTAACTCCAAGGCTTTAAGTACGTATAAAGTCTACTCCTAAGCTTGAAGTACGTCGAATAAGTGATAAACCCCAATTTTGTGGTTTATCTTGTGCTTAATTCAGGGGATTTTATCACCCTTTTCCTACATTTATTCAATGAAATAGCATGGTTTTATAATTCTCCTTGATTTTGTGCTTAAGAGTGAAAACATACTTTTTAGGTATTTAAATTGCTAATTTTTATTCACTTTAATTCCATTCGATGCCGTGAAATATTTGTTGAGTGATTTCAGAGTCATAAGGCAAGTATTGGATGGAAGAAATGAACAGAAAAGCATGCATAGTGGAGAATCCATGAAGAAACAAGGATTTGGAGTGCTTAAAGTGACGCGCACGTGTGAGGACGAGGTCGCATGGCGATGCGTACGCGTACATAACGCGTACACGTGGATTACAAATTGCCAAGCGACGCGTACGCATGACTCACGCGTACGTGTCGGTCCTCGCACGTGACCTCATTAAAGTGAAAATGCTGGGGGCGATTTCTGAGCTTCCCAGGCCTAAATCAACCTCGATTTCTGAGGGCAATTTCGGATCAAGTTCATTTTCATCTCTTTCTCAATCAATGCATTCATTGATCTTCTTGGTAATCTTAGGTGATTGGAGTCTAATGTCTTAGCTCACCAATCTCTCTAAGCTTGAACAATTGCCCAATGTCTTGGTTTAATTGCTCATGGAAAGAGATGAAGAATGGTCTCTGATTATACCACACACCTTCATAGATCAAAGTATTGGTAGGATACATGTCACGATATCCATCCAACCCCCAACCTAATCCAATGTGAGAAAGAATTTCTAGCATGATTTCCTCATTCCTCTTTCAAAGCTTAAAGGAAATCCAAATATGAACAACTTTTTTGTTGAGACAATTGTTCAATTGAATTAAGATCGAAAGCTTTCTAGCAAAATCAAGAGAAAAGAAAGAAGAAGAAGAATGAAAACTAGTATTGATCCATTGAATTACAACAGAGCTCCTTAACCCAATGAAAAGGGGTTTAGCTGTTCATAGCTCTGGGAACGGAAATTGAAATTGAAAAGTACATTGCAAGTAAACTAAAATTGTAGAGAAAGTAAAATTGTGCAGAGTTACAATGCACCCATTGTCTCAGTGTGTCCTAACTAACTTCAATTCTATCTATTTATACACTTTCTTCATTCAGTCTTAAAGTCTTTGGATGTGAGCTTTGGCCTTTGTTGAAGCTTAGTTGAGAGTGGCCTTTAGTAACGTTGATGAGGACATTTGAAAGTTAACGTTCATACTCTGCATGGGTGCCATTTTGCCTTGAAGTTGGACTTGACGTTGGAGTTCACGTTGGGTTCAATGTTTGAGCACAAACATTAGGTCAAACTTTGCAAAATAGGGCTGGAGTATTTGCCATTAAGTTTGACCCAATGTTGGACCCAACATTGGTGCATCAATGTTGCTCACCCACGCATGCGCGTCGCCCACGCGTACACGTCATAATAGCGTTTTGCGCGCGTGCGTCACCCATGCATGTGCGTAGCTTGTTAAAATACTCATCAACGCATACGGACCATTGATGTGTACGCATCACTGCACGTTTTTCCAACTCCAAAACTTGAAGATTATCAAGCACATTGGAGGTAATGTTGGACCACCAATGTTCCCTTCAACGTTGGTACCTTCTTCCCTCAACGTTGCCAGCAACGTTGGACCACCAACTTTGGCTCCAATGTTGCACCATGAGCTTAGTAGTTTGAGGCATAGTTAGAGTCCAACTTTGGCGCCAACTATGCACCTTTCACATGGCCAACGTTTGAGGTCCAACTTTGGGCTCAAACATTGCCTTATTGCTTAGTAGTTTGAGGCATAGTTGGAGTCCAACTTTTGCTCCAACTATAAACTCCTGAATTGAGTAGTTTGAGGCATAGTTGGAGGCCAACTTTAGCTTCAACCATGCACCTTTCTTAGCCAACGTTTGAGGCAAAGTTGGAAGCCAACTTTGGCTCCAACTTTGCACCTCTGAGCATGAACGTTTGAGGCAACGTTGGAGGCCAACTTTGGCTCCAATGTTTGTCTTTCCTTCTCTTCATCAATGTTTGAGGCAACGTTGGTGAGCCAACTTTGGCTACCAACGTTGCTTCCTTTTGCTCCTTTTCATGGCCCTTTTGTTGCTTGTTTGCTTCCCCTTCCTCAGCTTCTTTTCCACTTATTATCAATCAAACAATTACATCAAAGTTTTTTATAATGATAAGATGTTTGCATCATTCAATCATCAAGTAAAATTTGCATAAAATCTTATGAAGAGCACATAAATAACCAAGTTTAATTGAATCAAGGATTTGTGCAATTCTTACCCAAATACTTGCTTATAGCCCAAGAAAGTGCATAAAACCTAATGAAAACAAATGAAAAAGGCTTGTGAAACTAGCCTAAGATGCCTTGGCATCACAATCCCAAACTTAAATCTTGCTTGTCCCCAAGCAAGCACTAAAACATGAGAAAAATGAATGAAAACAGAGAAGGATATGAGTCCTTATTGGAAAGCAATTAAACTTAGTTCGTGATGTTTCATTCAGGATACTTTTGCAGCTCAACTTTTATTAGTTTCCAGGCGTGAGATGTCCCTCTAAGTTCCAACTAAGGTGCTGCTATGAACCTTGTTATTCATTGATCCTTGGTGTTTACTTTTTTCTTTGAAACTTATTCTTTAATTCTAGCTCAATGCTCTGTGTTGAGGCAACTTTTTAGATAAGATTTTAATCAACACTCCCGACCCAGATGGCTCAAGGTGTTGGGTGATGAAGCACCCCTCAGACCTACTAACTCAAGCCTCTCCTCAACACATACACACTACATACACTTGGCTCAAATTTCATCCTAGAGACATTAGTGCCCAGCACCTCTTTGGGTCACTAAATACCTTGTAACTAGGTTGCTCTTGATAGTGGACTTTTGGTTGATTTGGGATAGTTAACCCAAGTTACCAAGTGTTAAGACACTCCTTAGAACCTATTCATCCAAGCATATCCTAGTACAAACACACTACAGGAATGTGTCTCAAGGTTTAAGTTATTGGTGCCTAGCTTATTGATGAGCGGATAATTTATACCCTTTTCCGCATTATTTTTACGTAGTTTTTAGTATGTTTTAATTACTTTTTATTATATTTTTATTAGCTTTTATGCAAAAATCACATTTCTGGACTTTACTATGAGTTTGTGTATTTTTCTATAATTTCAGATATTTTCTGCTTGAAATTGAGGGACCTGAGCAAAAATCTGATTCAGAGGCTGAGAAAGGACTGCAGATGCTGTTGGATTCTGACCCTCCTGCACGCGAAGTGGATTTTCTAGAACTACAGAAGCTTAATTGGCACGCTCTCAATTTCATTGGAAATTAGATATCTTGGGCTTTCCAGCAATGTATAATAGTCCATACTTTTCCCGAGATTTGATGGCCTAAACTGGCATTCAAACGCCCACTAGAGACCCTTTTCTGGTGTAAAACGCCAGAACTGGCACCAAAACTGGAGTTAAAAGCCCAAACTAGCACCCAAGCTGGTGTTTAACTCCAAGAATGGCCTATGCATGTGAAAGCTTCAATGCTCAGCCCAAGCACACACCAAGTGGGCCTCGAAAGTGGATATCTGCACTATCTGCACTTAGTTACTTAGTTTCTGTAATCCCTAGTAACTAGTTTAGTATAAATAGCACTTTGGTATGCGAAATTGTTACTCAGGTTGTAAAATTTATTGTTCGTTCTCTCCCTGGCAATGGCGCCAACACACTGGTGCCCAATACCATGGTCCAAACATAACTTCACAACTTCGCACAACTAACCAGCAAGTGCACTGGGTCGTCCAAGTAATAAAACCTTACGTGAGTAAGGGTCGATCCCACAGAGATTGTTGGTATGAAGCAAGCTATGGTCACCTTGTAAATCTCAGTCAGGCGGATATCAAATGGTTATAGTATTTTCGAATAATAATAATAAATAAACAGAAAATAAAGATAGAAATACTTATGTAATTCATTGGTGAGAATTTCAGACAAGCGTATAGAGATGCTTTCGTTCCTCTGAATCTCTGCTTTCCTGCTATCTTCATCCAATCAGTCTTACTCCTTTCCATGGCAAGCTTTCTATAAGGGCATCATCGTTGTCAATGGCTACATCCCATCCTCTCTGTGAAAATGGTGCAAATGCTCTGTCACGGCATGGCTAATCATCTGGAGGTTCTCAATCATACTGGAATAGGATTTACTATCCTTTTACGTCTATCACTACGCCCAGCACTCGCGAGTTTGAAGTCCGTCACAACCATCCCTTCCCAGATCCTACTCGGAATACCACAGACAAGGTTTAGACTTTCCGGATCTCAGGAATGGCCATCCACGGGTTCTAACTTATACCACGAAGATATTAATAACTCGGACTCGGTCTCCTGTATTAGATATCTAAGAGACATTCATTCTAGCTTGTTTGCATGTAGAACGGAAGTGTTTGTCAGGCACACGTTCATGAGTGAGAATGATGATGAGCGTCATATAATCATCACATTCATCAAGTTCTTGGGAACGAATGGATATCTTAGAAGCGGAATAAGTTGAATTGAATAGAAAACAGTAGTACTTTGCATTAAATCATGAGGAACAGCAGAGCTCCACACCTTAATTTATGGAGTGCAGAAACTCTACCGTTGAAAATACATAAGTGATAATGGTCCAGGCATGGCCGAATGGCCAGCCCCCATGATCTAAGAACTAAACAACCCCAGATGTAAATACAATAGTAAAAAGTCCTATTTATACTAAACTAGTTACTAGGGTTTACAGAAGTAAGTAATTGATGCATAAATCCACTTCCGGGACCCACTTGGTGTGTGCTTGGGCTGAGCTTGAAGTTTACACGTGGAGAGGTCATTCTTGGAGTTGAACACCAGTTTGTAACGTGTTTCTAGCGTTCAACTCTGGTTTGTGACGTGTTTCTGGCGTTTAACTCCAGACTGCAGCGTAGAATTGGCGTTCAACGCCCTTTTGCATCATCTAAACTCGGTCAAAGTATAGACTATTATATATTTCGGGAAATCCCTGGATGTCTAATTTCCAACGCAATTGGAAGCGCGCCATTTTGAGGTCTGTAGCTCCAGAAAATCCACTTTGAGTGCAGGGAGGTCAGAATCCAACAGCATCAGCAGTCCTTCTTCTACCTCTGAATCTGATTTTTGATCAAGTCCCTCAATTTCAGCCAGAAAATAATTGAAATCACAGAAAAATACACAAACTCATAGTAAAGTCCAGAAATGTGAATTTAACATAAAAACTAATAAAAACATCCCTAAAAGTAACTAGATCCCTCTAAAAACATACTAAAAACAATGCCGAAAAGCGTATAAATTATCTTCTCATCACAACACCAAACTTAAATTGTTGCTTGTCCCGAAGCAACTGAAAATCAAATAGGATAAAAAGAAGAGAATATACTATAAGTTCCAAACTATCAATGAAACATAGGTCCAATCAGATGAGCGGGACTTGTAGCTTTTTGCCTCTTGAATAGTTTTGGCATCTCACTTTATCCATTGAGGTTCAGAATGATTGGCATCTATAGGAACTCAGAGTTCAGATAGTGTTATTGATTCTCCTAGTTCAGTAAGTTGATTCTTGAACACAGCTACTTTATGAGTCTTGGCCGTGGCCCTAAGCACTTTGTTTTCCAGTATTACCACCGGATACGTAAATGCCACAGACACATAATTGGGTGAACCTTTTCAGATTGTGACTCAGCTTTACTAAAGTCCCTAATTAGAGGTGTCCAGGGTTCTTAAGCACACTCTGTTTTTGTTTTGGACCTTGACTTTAACCGCTCAGTGTCAAGTGCACAAGCACATGGTTAGGGACAGCTTGGTTTAGCCGCTTAGGCCAGGATTTTATTCCTTTAGGCCCTCCTATCCACTGATGCTCAAAGCCTTAGGATCCTTTTTATTTACCCTTGCCTTTTGGTTTTAAGGGTTATTGGCTTTTTGCTCTTGCCTTTTGGTTTTAAGAGCTTTTGGCTTTTTCTGCAAGCTTTTGTATTCACTGCTTTTTCTTGCTTCAAGAATCATTTTTATGATTTTTCAGATTATCAAATAACATGTCTCCTGTTCATCATTCTTTCAAGAGCCAACATATTTAACATTCTAAAACATCAACTTCAAAAGACATATGCACTGTTCAAGCATTCATTCAGAAAATAAAAAGTATTGTCTCCACATCAAAATAATTAAACTAAGTTCAAGGATAAATTCGAAACTCATGTACTTCTTGTTCTTTTGAATTAAAACATTTTTCATTTAAGAGAGGTGATGGATTCATATTCACTACTTTAAGGCATAGATACTTAGATACTAATGATCATGTAATAAAGACACAAACATAGATAAACACTTAACATAAAGAAAACGAAAAACAGAAAATTTGAGAACAAGGAATGAGTCCACCTTAGTGATGGTGGCGTTTTCTTCTTGAGGAACCAATGATGTCCTTGAGCTCTTCTATGTCTCTTCCTTGTCTTTGTTGCTCCTTCCTCGAAGCTCTTTGATCTTCTCTAATTTCATGGAGGATGATTGAGTGCTCCTGATGTTCCACCCTTAGTTGTCCCATGTTGGAACTCAGTTCTCCTAGGGAGGTGTTGATTTGCTCCCAAAGGTTCTGTGGAGGAAAGTGCATCCCTTGAGGCATCTCAGGGATTTCTTGGTGATGAGCTTCTTCATGCGTCTCTTGAGATGAATCTCTCCATCTCCTATGACTTGGAGGTGGAAGCTTTTGTCTTCTCTTTTCTCTTTTTAGAGGTTTCTCTGGCCTTAGGTGCCATTAATGGTTATTGAAAAACAAAAAAGCTATGCTTTTACCACACCAAACTTAGAATATTGCTTGCCCTCGAGCAAAAGAAGATAGAATAGTAGAAGAAGAAGAAGATATGGAGGTGAGTTGATGGTTTGAATTTGAGTGGGTGGGTGTAGGTAGGTTGTATGATGGTTTTAGGGGAGTAATGGATGTGAGTGGGGAAGGGTGATATAGGATTATGAGGAGGTAAGGTGAGTGGAGGTATGTGGGGATCCTGTAGGGTCCACAGATCCTGAGGTGTCAAGGATTTGCATCCTTGCACCAATTAGGCATGTAAAACACCTTTGCATGCAATTCTGGCGTTTAAACGCCGAACTGATGCTTGTTCTGGGCGTTCAACGCCGAGATGTAGCATGTTTCTGGCGTTGAACGCCAGCTCCATGCTTGTTTTGGGCGCTCAGCGCCCAGATGCAGCATATTTCTGGCGTTGAACACCAGTTCTATGCTTGTTTCTGGCGTTCAGCGCCAGCTTTCCACAGTGTGCATTCCTGGCGTCTGAACGCTAGGATGCTGCTTGTTTTAGGCGTGTAACGCCATATCCATGCTCTATTATGGCGTTGAACGCCAGCCAGATGCTCCTTACTGGCGTTTAAACGCCAGTAAGTCCTTCCTCCAAGGTGTGATTTTTCTTCTGCTGTTTTTAATTCTGTTTTTGATTTTTCTATTTATTTTGTGACTCCACATGATCATGAACCTAATAAAACATGAAGGAACAATAAAAATAAAAATAAAATTAGATAAATAAAAATTGGGTTGCCTCCCAACAAGCACTTCTTTAATGTCAATAGCTTGACAGTGGGCTCTCATGGAGCCTCACAGATGTTCAGAGCATTGTTGAGACTCCACAACACCAAACTTAGAGTTTGGATATGGGAGTTCAACACCAAACTTAGAGTTTGGTTGTGGCCTCCCAACACCAAACTTAGAGTTTGACTGTGGGGGCTCTGGTTGACTCTGTTTTGAGGGAAGCTTACTGTGCCTCTTTTCCATGTTTACAGAAGGATGTCCTTGAGTTTTAAACTCAAGGGAGTCCTCATTCAATTGAAGGACTAGTTCACCTCTATTAACATCAATCACAGCTCTTGCTGTGGCTAGGAAGGGTCTTCCAAGGATGATGGATTCATCCTCATCCTTCCCAGTATCTAGGATTATAAAATTAGTAGGGATGTAAAGGCCTTCAACCTTTACTAATATGTCCTCTACTTGTCCATAGGCCTATTTTCTGGAATTGTCTGCCATCTCTAATGCGATTTTAGCAGCTTGTACCTCAAAGATTCCCAGTTTCTCCATTACAGAGAGTGGCATGAGGTTTATTCCTGACCCAAGATCACATAGAGCCTTCTCAAAGGTCATGGTGCCTATGGTACAAGGTATTAGGAACTTTCCAGGATCCTGTTTCTTCTGAGGCAATCTCAGTTGATCCAATGCATTTAGTTCATTGGTGAACAGGGGAGGTTCATCTCCCCAAGTCTCATTACCAAATAGATTGGCATTCAGCTTCATGATTGCACCAAGGAACTTGGCAACTTGCTCTTCAGTAACATCCCCATTCTCTTCAGATGAGGAATACTCATTAGAGCTCATGAATGGCATAAGGAGGTTCAATGGAATCTCCATGGTCTCTAGATGAGCCTCAGAGTCCTTTGGTTCCTCAAAGGGA
>NC_029788.2:64843003-64857336 GCF_000816755.2 Arachis ipaensis
TACCTCTGCTATTGCAGGGTTCTCAGGATCATAAGCCTCTTCTTCAGAAGATGCCTCTTGAGTACTGTTGGATGCAGCTTGCATTCCATCCAGACTTTGAGAAATCATATTGACTTGCTGAGTTAATATTTTATTCTGAGCTAATATAGCATTCAGATTATCAATTTCAAGAACTCCCTTCTT
The DNA here is from genome assembly GCF_000816755.2 of Arachis ipaensis. NCBI lineage: Eukaryota > Viridiplantae > Streptophyta > Magnoliopsida > Fabales > Fabaceae > Arachis > Arachis ipaensis. The sequence goes on from NC_029788.2 coordinate 64,843,187, forward strand.
CTGAGGCATCCCATTACTCACAGGATTCCTCTCAGAAGTGTACATGAACTGGTTATTAGCAACCATGTCAATGAGTATCCCTGAAACTTGTAGTTCTGCTGCATCAGAGAAACTAATTGAGGTTTCAGCTCAAAATTGTTTGCTCGAATGGTAGGGATGAAGATGCTTCTTCCATGTAAATTGGAATTTGGTGCAGTAAAGTCACCGAGCATCCTCCTTGCATTATTATTATTTTTGGCTGCCATATCCTCTTCTTGTTCAAAAATTCCTATAAGGTTGTCTCTGGATTGTTATATTTTAGCTTCTCTTAGTTTCCTTTTCAGAGTCCTTTCAGGTTCAGGATCTGCTTCAATAAGAATGTTCTTGTCCTTGCTCCTACTTATATGACAAAGAAGGGAATAACAAAGAAAATATGGAATCCTCTATGTCACAGTATAGAGATTCCTTTGTGTGAGTAGAAGAGGAAAAGAATGTAATGTAAAAAAAGAGAAGGGAGGAGAATCCAAACACAAGGGTGAGGGGAGCAGAGATATGAGATGAAGAGAAGTGTTAGTAAGTAATAAATAAATAGAAGGAGATGGGAGAGAGGGAAGTTTTCGAAAGTTAAAAATTAAAATTTAAAGTTAGATTTCGAAAATAGTTTTTTTGAAAAAAAGTTAGTAATTTTTGAAAATTAGGAATGAAATAAAATTAAAATTAAAAATTGAAAACAATTAAAAAGAATTTTTGAAAAAGAGGGAGGTATTTTCGAAAATTAGAGAGGGGAAGTTAGTTAGGTAGTTTTGAAAGAGATAAGAAACAAACAAAAAGTTAATTAGTTAGTTGAAAAAGATTTGAAAATCAATTTTGAAAAGATAAGAAGATAAGAAGTTAGAAAAGATATTTTAAAATTAAACATTTTTGAAAAAGATATGTTTTAAAAAGATATGATAGAAAGATATGATTGAAATTAGTTTTGAAAAAGATTTGATTTTTAAAATCACAATTAATGACTTGATTCACAAGAAATCACAAGATATGATTCTAGAACTTAAAGTTTGAATCTTTCTTAACAAGTAAGTAACAAACTTGAAATTTTTGAATCAAAACATTAATTGTTGATGATATTTTCGAAAATATGATATAAAATTAAGAAAAAGATTTTTGAAAAATATTTTTAAAATTTTCGAAAATAAATAAGAAAAATGAAAAAGATTTGCTTTTTGAAAAAGATTTTGAAAAAGATAAGATTTTTAAATTGAAAATTTGATTTGACTCATAAGAGACAATTGAATTTTTAAAATTTTTGAAAAAGTCAATCCAAATTTTCAAAATTTATGAGTGAAAAAGGGAAAGGTATATTTTTTTGAATTTTGAATTTTTAATGATGAAAGAGAAAAACATGAAAAATGATGCAATGCATGAGAATTTTGGATCAAAGAATGTCATGAATGCAAGAACACTATGAATGTCAAGATGAACACCAAGAACACTTTGAAGATCAAGATGGACATCAAGACTTATGTTTGAAAATTTTTCAAGAAAAGAAAACATGCAAGACACCAAACCTATAAATTTTTCAGGTATAGACACTATGAATGCAAGAATGCATATGAAAAACAAGAAAAGACACAAAACAAGAAAATTTGAAGATCAAACAAGAAGACTGGCCAAGAACAACTTGAAGATCATGAAGAACACTATGAATGCATGAATTTTTGAAAAATGCATAAAAAATTTTTAGAAAAAATTTAATTGATACCAAACTTAAAAATTGACTCAAGTCTCAAACAAGAAACACAAAATATTTTTTGATTTTTATGATTTTATGATTTTTTTGGATTTTTTGAAAATTAGTGTGAAAAAGAAAAATAAGGATTCCAAAATTTTTAATATGAATTCCAGGAATCTTGTACTCTTAGTCTAAAGCTCCAATCCAAGGGTTAGACATGGCTCACTAGCCAGCCAAGCTTTAGAAGATACAAATCAGTCATACAACAGCAGGTGGATTAGGAACAGCTAGCTTGCTCTTGTGATGATGGTTTGGAAGCCTCAGTCCAAAAAAATTTAGACATGGCTTTACAGCCAGCCAGGCTTCAACATGTCACCATGAAACTCTAGAATTCATTCTTAAAAATATAGAATAATTTTCGAAAACAGATGAGAAATTTTTGAAAGATTTTTGAAAAATTTTTTTGAAAATAAAATAAAAAAAGAAAATTACCTAATCTGAGCAACAAGATGAACCATCAGTTGTCCAAACTCGAACAATCCTCGGTAATGGCGCCAAAAACTTGGTATGCAAAATTGTTACTCAGGTTGTAAAATTTGTTGTTCGTTCTCTCCCTGGCAATGCCGCCAACACACTGGTGCACAATACCATGGTCCAAACATAACTTCACAACTTCGCACAACTAACCAGCAAGTGCACTGGGTCGTCTAAGTAATAAAACCTTACGTGAGTAAGGGTCGATCCCACGGAGATTGTTGGTATGAAGCAAGCTATGGTCACCTTGTAAATCTCAGTCAGGCAGATATCAAATGGTTATAGTATTTTCGAATAATAATAATAAATAAACAGAAAATAAAGATAAAAATACTTATGTAATTCATTGGTGAGAATTTTAGACAAGCGTATAGAGATGCTTTCATTCCTCTGAATCTCTGCTTTCCTGCTATCTTCATCCAATCAGTCTTACTCCTTTCCATGGCAAGCTTTCTGTAAGGGCATCACCGTTGTCAATGGGAGAACCGACAGATGATTAGCCGTGCGGTAGCTGTACCTGGTATTTTTCATTCGAGACAAGAAATCCGACAGTTGATTAGCCGTGCAGAAACCGTACCTAGTATTTTTCATCCGAGAGGATCATACAGCTTGCCATTGAAGGGAGCACGCATGATTGGAAGAAGAAAATAGGAAATCAGAGGTTCAGAAGCAACAAAGCATCTCCAAACACTTATCTGAAATTCGCCTGACTAAGATTTACAGGATGACCATAACTTGCTTCAAGCCGACAATCTCCGTGGAATCGACCCCTTACTCACGTAAGGTATTACTTGGACGACTAAGTGCACTTGCTGGTTAGTTATGCTTAGTTGTGAAAAGTGTGATCACAATTTCATGCACCAAGTTTTTGGCGCCGTTGCTGGGGATTGTTCGAGTTTGAACAACTGACGGTTCATCTGGTTAAGTATTTACTATTTTTATTTTCGAAAAAAAAATAAAATACAAAAAAAATTAATAAAATCATAAAAACAAAAATATTTGTGTTTCTTGTTTCAGTCTTGTGTCAAATTTTAAGTTTGGTGTCAACTGCATTTTTTTATTTTCTTAAAATTTTCGAAAATCCTTGCATTGTGTTCTTCTTTGATCTTCAAGTTGTTCTTGATGATTTTCCTTGTTTGATCTTTAATTTTTCTTGTTTTGTGTCTTTTCTTGTTTTTCATATGCATTTTCGAATTATTAGTGTCTAAACATTAAAAAGTTCTAAGTTTGGTGTCTTGCATATCTTTCTTTTCTTAAAAATTTTCAAAAATATGTTCTTGATGTTCATCTTGACATTCAAAGTGTTCTTGGTGTTCATGCTGACATTCAAAGTGTTCTTGCATGCATTACTTGTTTTGATCTTAAATTCGTATATCTTGTGTCATTTTGTTATTTTTCTCTTTCTTTATTAATTCAAAAATAAAAAATAATATCTTTCCCTTATTTTACTCATAAATTTCAAAATTTTGGGTTGACTTAGTCAAAAATTTTCAAAATTTAGTTGTTTCTTGTTAGTCAAGTCAAAATCTCAATTTAAAAACTTTATCTTTTCAAATCTTTTTCAAAAATAAAATCTTTTTCATTTTTCTTTAATGTTTTCCAAAAATTTTTTAATTAATTTTCAAAATCTTTCTCTTAATTTTATTTCATAATTTTTGAAATAATTGCTAACATTTAATGTTTTGATTCAAAAATTTCAAGTTTATTACTTTCCTGTTAAGAAAGGTTCAATCTTTAAATTCTAGAATCATATCTTTTAGTTTCTTGTTAGTCAAGTCATCAACTTTAATTTTCAAAATCAAATCTTTTTAATTTCTTTTTCAAATCTTTTTCAAAATAAATTTCAATCATATCTTTTTAAAAATTTAGTTTCAAAATATTTTTCTAACTTCTTATCTTTTCAAAATTTATTTTCAAATCCTTATCAATTAACTACTTGACTTTTTGTTTGATTTTAAAAAGTTTTATATTTCTTATCTTTTTCAAAACCACCTAACTACTTTTCTCTCTCTCTAATTTTCGAAAACCACTAACCACTTTTTCAAAATTCTTTTTAATTAACTAATTGTTTTAAATTCTAATTTTATTTTATCTCTTTTAATATTTTCAAAACTAACATAATTAATTAAATAAAAATAAATTTTTTTTCTTTTAATTAATGTTTGATTACTCTCTCTCTTATCTCTTTCTATTTATTTTATTTATTTACTAACACTTCTCTTCTACTCATCTAAAAATTCGAACCCTCTTTCTTTGTGTTCGAATTTCTTCTTCCTTCTTCATTCTATTCTTCTTTTGCCCTAACACATAAAGGAATCTCTATACTGTGACATAGAGGATTTCTCTTCTTTTCTATTCTCTTCTTTTTCATATGAGCAAAAATAGGGATAAAGATATTCCTGTTGAAGCTGATCCTGAACCTGAAAGGACTCTGAAGAGGAAGCTAAGAGAAGCTAAAGCACAACACTCTGGGGAGGACCTTACAGAAATTTTTGAAAAGGAAGTAGACATGGCAGCCGAACCCAACAACAATGGTGGAGATGCAAGGAAGATGCTTGGTGACTTTACTGCACCAACTTCCGACTTCTATGGAAGAAGCATCTAGAAGAAAAGGAGTTCCTGAGATTGATACCCTGAATGCCATATTGGCTAAGAATAAAATATTGACTCAGCAAGTCAATATGATTTCTCAGAATCTGACTGGAATGCAAGCTACATTCGGCAGTGCTAAAGAAGCCTCCTCTGAAGGATAAGCTTATGACCCCAAGAATCCTGCAATGGAAGAGGTGAATTACATGGGGGAATCCTATGGAAACTTTTATAATCCTTCATGGAGGAATCATCCTAATTTCTTATCGAAGGATCAGCAGAAGCCTAATCAAGGCCTCAATAATAATAATGGTGGGAGAAATAAGTTTGGAAATAACAAGCCTTTTCCATCATCTTCTCAACAACAGACAGAGAATTTTAAGCAGAGCCTCTCTGACTTAGCAACCATAGTCTCTGATCTATCGAAGACCACTCTCAGTTTCATGACTGAAACAAGGTCCTCTATCAGAAATTTGGAGGCACAAGTGGGTCAGCTAAGTAAAAGAGTTATTGAAATCCCTCCTAGTACTCTCCCAAGCAATACAGAAAAGAATCCAAAGAGAGAGTGCAAGGCCATCAATATACCCAAACTGGCCGAACCTATATAGGAGGAAGAGGCAGTGATTTCCAGTGAGGAAGACCTCAATGGACGTCCACTGACCACTAAGGAGTTCCCTTCTGAGGAACCAAAGGAATCTGAGGCTCACACAGAGACCATAGAGATTCCACTGAACTAACTATTGCCATTCATGAGCTCTGATGACTATTCTTCCTCTGAAGAGGATGAAGATATTGTTGAAGACAAAGCTGCTCAGTATCTAGGAGCAATCATGAAGCTGAATGCCAAGTCATTTGGTAATAAGACTTGGAAGGATGAACTTCCATTGCTCATCAATAAACTGAATGCTTTGGTTCAACTGAAATTACCTCAGACGAAACCGGATCCCGGAAAGTTCTTAATCCCCTGTACCATAGGCACCATGACCTTTGAGAAGGCTCTGTGTGACCTGGGGTCAGGAATAAACCTCATGCCACTCTCTGTAATGGAGAAACTGGGGATCTTTGAGGTACAAGCTGCAAGAATCTCACTAGAGATGGCAGACAAATCAATGAAACAGGCTTATGGACTTGTAGAGGATGTCCTAGTGAAGGTTGAAGGAATATAACTAACCAGCAAGTGCACTGGGTCGTCCAAGTAATAAACCTTACATGAGTAAGGGTCGATCCCACGGAGATTGTCGGCTTGAAGCAAGCTATGGTCACCTTGTAAATCTCAGTCAGGCGGATAATAATTGATTATGGAGTTTTTGAAAATAATACTAATTAAACAGAAAATAAAGATAGAAATACTTATGTATATCACTGGTGAGAATTTCAGATAAAGGTATAGAGATGCTTTCGCCCCTCTGAATCTCTGCTTTCCTGCTGTCTTCATCCAATCAGTCTTACTCCTTTCTATGGCTGGCTTTATGTAAGGACATCACCGTTGTCAATGGCTACTTTTTATCCTCTCTGGATAATGGTCCGATGCGCTGTCACTACATGGCTAATCATCTGGAGGCATCACCCTTGTCAATGGCTGCATCCTATCCTCTGGTGAAAATGGTCCAAATGCTCTGTCACAGCACGGCTAATCATCTGAGGTTCTCGATCATACTGGAATAGGATTCACCCTCCTTTTGCGTCTGTCACTACGCCCAGCACTCGCGAGTTTGAAGTTCGTCACAGTCATTCAATCCCAGAGTCCTACTCGGAATACCAAAGACAAGGTTTAGACTTTCCGGACTCTCATGAATGCCGCCATCAATCTAGCTTATACCACGAAGATTCTGATTAAGAGATCCAAGAGATACTCATTCAATCTAAGGTGGAACGGAAGTGGTTGTCAGGCACGCGTTCGTGGGGGAATGATGATGAGTGTCACGTTCATCACATTCAGGTTGAAGTGCGAATGAATATCTTAGAAGCGGAATAAGTTGAATTGAATAGAAAAACAGTAGTACTTTGCATTAATCTTTGAGGAACAGCAGAGCTCCACACCTTAATCTATGGAGTGCAGAAACTCTACCATTTGAAAATATATAAGTGAATATAGCGTAAGCATGGCCGAGTGGCCAGCCTCCTATGGAGGTCTAGAGATCTAAAAATGATCAAAAGATGGTTCCAAAGATGTCTAATACAATAGTAAAAAGTCCTATTTATAATAAACTAGCTACTAGGGTTTACAGAAGTAAGTAATTGATGCATAAATCCACTTCCGGGGCCCACTTGGTATGTGCTTGGGCTGAGATTGAATGTTACACGTGCAGAGATCATTCTTGGAGTTGAACTCCAGTTTGTAACGTATTTCTGGCGTTCAACTCTGGCTTGTGACGTGTTTCTGGCGTTTAACTCCAGACTCAACAAAAGAGTTTGATAACTCAAGAGTCTCCAATTACTCAACCTAAGCCAAGAGGAGAAAAATCTACTCTAACATCCTTCCAAGCATTTTGTCAAACACTTTGAGGACTAAAGAAAGCGAAATTAACATGAAATACCACAAATTGCATTAAAGGAAATTGAAATTGACAAGAGTGTTTATAACATAAACATAACCAAAATGAGAAAATAACAAGAGAAGAAAGGAAAATCAAAGCACTACAACAAGGAGTTGTAAAGAGAATAAGATGAAAACATGAAATTAAACCTAGATCTAAGAGAGATTAACCTAATCATAACCTAATTCTAGAGAGAAGAGAGAGCTTCTCTCTCTAGAAACTAACTAAAGGCTCATCATAACTACACTAAGTACTCCCCCCTTTCTCAAGCTTGAATTCTGCATGAAATAGTCTCTGGAATCCATTGGATTTGGGCCTGGAAAGCTTAGAAATCCTCCCCAGTGTTTTCACTTTAATGAGGTCACGTGCGAGCTACGACGCATATGCGTGGGTCACGCGTACGTGTCACTTGGCATTTTGCTTTCCACGCGTACGCATCATGTCACGTGTACGCTTCGCCATGCGACTTCATCTTCCACGCGTGTGCGTATGTCATGCGTGGGCGTCGATTCATGCACTCCAAATCCTTGATTTTCCATGTGTTCTCCACTTTGCGTGCTTTTCTCTTCAATCCTTTGATCCATTCCTAGCCTTTTCGACCTGAATCCACTAACAAACACATTAAGGCATCTAGTGGAATCAAAGGGAATTTAAAACTAACAAATTAAAGGCCTAAAAGCATGTTTTTATACTTAAGCACAAATTAAGGGAGAATCACAAAACCATACTATTTCAATGAATAAATGTGAGAAAAATTGATGAAATCCTCTAAATTCAACACAAGATAAACCCTAAAAATAGGGTTTATCATGTGTATAACCAAGTGGAATAAGAAATGGTTTGAATAAAGGAAGGGCACGACTATGGTTAAAAGTGAAGAAAGGTTCTAAGAAGTAAACTATGTAGCTTGGGGTTGTGAAACTCGGTCTCATTAAAGCTTTTTATAGCAAGACTTAATGAAGAATGAATGGTGAGGATGCACTTGTGATGGTGAAAATGGATGGCTTGCATGTAAGATGGAGTGAAGACAAGGATTGCCTCCTTATTAGGGGGAGAGGGGAAGGTTCGGTCATTAAGGTGGCACACCTAACCACCCAATGTGCAGAATTTTGCTTCCCAAGGAGCTCTTCCATGGACATGTGACTTGCCTTTTCAGCCCTAGGATTGCCGTGCCACTCCCTTGGCTTGTCTTCTCCTTCAATCTCCTTTTCCATGTACCTATTCACCACAACAAAACAAAAAAAAATCAAAGTTCTACATTTAGCGGCAAAATAATAAAAGGTAATAACTAATTTTTGAAATTTTGGTTAAGTGTTCCTCATGAAACAATAACTAGCCGTGACTTTAATGCTCATATGTACAACCTTGGTGGACACCAAACTTAGTGTTTGGCGATGTGGTTCAAAGAGTTAATTCACTTCCTAGAATGCACATCCTATGAATCTTGTGCATCATCCTAGGTAAGTTCACACTAAGCTTGTCATCCACCAATTGATGCAAGTGAAAGCTTAATAAAATGCTTGTCACATTTGATTTAATCATCATAAGAAACACTTTATTTTCTACCTTTAAAGATGAACTCTAAAAGAATGTAAAACATGGTTGCACTCATGGAATTCAGGACTTAAAACAAATTTGACTATTTCTAGTTGTACTCATAGCATGTTTAGAACACCAAACATAAGGTTTGGCTATATATTTCAAGAAAGTACTTAAGTGTATGTCCCAAGATGGCTATATGATCATCATGTTAGAAGACCATCTTAGGGTGCCTTCAGGCACACCAAACTTAGAGATGGATCATATGCTTCAAAATGTTATATGCAAGTGTCAAATTTGTTTATGAAAGCTTGAATTCATGCTAGAAAACCATTGATTATTCACATTAAATCAGTAAAAGCAAGAAAGCTAAAGCAAGGGCTGCCTCCCATGGAGTGCTTCTTTAACGTCATTAGCTTGACGGTTGGCCTTTGTCAGGGAGGATTATAGTGTCTCAGGTCCTCTCCTCTCACAGTGAATCTGTCTTCACTTGCTTCTTTGAGAATCTCTACATGCTCCAAGGATAAGATTTTATTGACGATGTACACTTGAGGCAGCTGAGATAGAATGGTAGAAAGATGAGGCGGGATTAGTGGGTGGTGGATTGATATCACTTGATCTCATGGGGAAAAGACCCCTGTAGGGATCTTTTTATTCTTCCATTTCCTTAGTATCTTCTTCCCAATTCGTTTCTCTTCTTCAAGTGGTGTTTTGGTGATTCTTGTATCCGGAGGATCCTTGTTGATTGATTCTCTTGACTCTTCTGGTTTCAGCTCTTCCTCGGGATTCCGTGGTTACTATATCTCTTGAACTTCTTGTTTGTCGATGATAAACCCATTTGTAGGGTTTATCTTGTGTTGAATTTAGAGTATTTTATCAACCTTTTCTCACATTTATTCAATGAAATAGCATGGTTTCGTGATTGTCTCCTAATTTGTGCTTAAGTGTGAAAACATGCTTTTAGACCCTTGATTTGATAATTTTAATCTCCCTTTGATTCCACTAGATGCTTGATGTATTTGCTAGTGATTTCAAATTGAAAAGGGTTAGGAATGGATCAAAGGAGTGAAGAGAAAGCATGCAAAGTGGAGAAATCATGAAGAGCTAAAGATTTGGGACGCACCCATGGACGCGTACGCGCACTAGATGCATACGCGTGCTGTACGCATATGCGTCGATGCCCACACGTGACTTCTTTAATGAAATCGTGCCAAGAGATTTTTGAGGAGCTTCTGGCCCAAATTGGAGTTGAATCTTGGCGGGAAAAGGCTAAAAAGACCAAGGAATGAAGGGGAATGCATCTTGGATCATTCATTCTACACATTACACACTTTAGATCTAGTTTTAGTTTAGTTTTCTAGAGATAGAAGCTCTCTCTTCTCTCTAGAACTAGGATTAGGTTTAGATTAGAATTTTTTAGATTTAGGTTTTAATCCTTGCTTTCATCTACTTCTACCTTTCAATTCTTTGTTGTTACATCTTATTCTTCTATTCCTTTGTTGTAACTTCCTTTATTTTGTTCCTATGCTTTGTTGTTGATTTACTCTTGTTTCTTCTATTTTCTTTTAATGTAATTTGAGGTAATTCATGTCATTTGTGATTCCTTTAATTGTTGTTGTTGATTCTTTGCTTTAATTGTTGTTAGAAGTCATTCTTGTTGTAAATTTGCTATGCTTTCCTTTTGTGCCTTCCAAGTGTTTGACAAAATGCTTGGGAGGATGTTAGAGTAGAATTTTAGGTTCTTGGCTTGGGATGGTAGCTTAGGAATTCTTGAGTCACTAATGTCCAAGGAATTGATAATTGGAGCCATTAACTCTACTTCTCACTAATTGAATTAGTGGAGAGTTAGGACTTATGGACTTGGATTGATATAGCTCATTTGACTTTCCTTTACTAAGTTAGAGGATGATTTAATGGGATTGATCCTTGNTGTTACTTGTGACAAACAAATTTTTGTATGAAAGGATTATTGTTGGTTTAGAAACTATACTTGCAACGAGATTTCATTAGTAAAATTCTATACCACACAATTTTCTCTTCATCAGTCCACCAAGGAGGTCTCCAGAAACTCTGCTTGTGGTTCACTACTTGTTTCCTCCAAGAATACTTCATTGTGCTCATCCTTCAACTCCTTGTTCTCTTTTTAAGATTCTTGTGAGGGCTTGAAGACATGAAAGGTGAGTTGTTCATCATGTATTCTCAATATCAACTCCCATTGCTCAATATCTAAGAGTGCTCTGGCAGTGGCTAAGAATAGTCTCCTCATAATGATCGGGTGGAAGTAGCTTTCTTCCATCTCTGGAACAATAAAATCTGTGGGGAGGAAGTACTTTCCAACCTTTACCAGTACATTTTTGCTACTCCTACTGCTTGTTTTTGAGTCTTGTCAGCCAGTTGGAGTATTACATCTATGGATCTCAGCTCATTAATTTACAACTTCTTCATGAGAGATAAAAGCATGAGATTTATGCTTGCTCCCAGATCACAGAATCCTCTGTCAATCATTATATCCCCTATAACATAAGGGATGTGAAAACTCCCTGGATCCTTCTTCTTTGTGGGCAAATCCTTCTAGATGAGGGCACTATTCTCCTTAGTCAACACTACTATTTGCCCACCCTTTAAGGTACTCTTCTTGGTTAGCAATTCCTTCATGCATTTGATGTATAATGGCATCTGTTGGAGGGTTTCAATGAAAGGAATATTGATATAGAGAGATGCAAACATATCTAGGAACCTTGAGTATGACTTCTCTTTCTTACCCCTAAGTTTCTGAGGGAATGATGCTTTTGGCACATAAGGTTTCAGGATTTCTTTCTCTTTTGGTTCCTTCCTTTGTGCAGGTTTAGTCTCTTGTTCTACCTCTTCCCATTTCTCCCTTGGAACTCATTGAGTGTGCTCTGATGGATTGCTAGATTCTTCTTCCACAGTCTCCTCACTTGTAAGAGTGATTGCCTTGCATTCTTCCCACCTTACATTCTTTGTATCTCCTCTTGGGTTTTTCTCAGCATCACTTGGAAAGCTGTCAGAGGACCTAGGAATTTGCTGAGACAGGTATCCTACTTGAGATTCAAGCCTCTTGATGGTGTCTCCCTAGTTCTTTATATTAGACCTTACTTCATCCTTGAATTCCTTGTGTCTTGAACCTCTTTGCAAAGATCTCCAAGCATAGCTTCAATCCGGGATAACCTATCCTCAGATGGTGATGGTGGGTTTAAATTGGGGGGGTTGAGAATGGCTATTGGTGCTTGATATGGAGATTGGTAAGATTTGTTGTGTGGGGCTTGGTATGATCTTTGATTGGGTTGTTCATAGGTGGAGTTGTTGTAATGGTTGGAATTGTGAGGTTTTTGGTCTTAGCTTTGGTTTTGTTGATTTCCCCATCCAAAGTTTGGGTAGTTCTTCCAACCAGGGTTGTAGGTTTTGGAATATGCATCATAGGGTTGTCTTGATGAGTTCTCAACATAATTGGTTTGTTCCCAATCACCTCATTCCCTTGCATTCAACTCTTCTTGGGCTGGTGGTTAAATATTGATTGCTGCAACTTGATTCCTCTCCATCTGCTTGGTGAGATTAGCCAATTGCTTAGTGATCAGCTTGTTTTGAGCTAGTATTGCATCCATGTAATTCAGCTCCATCATCCCTCTATTGGTGCTTTTATCAGAGGCATAGAAGTATTCATTATTAGCCACTATTCCAATGACATCAATGGCTTCCTCTATGGTTTTCTTCTTGGTGAGAGAGCCTCCAGAAGAGTGATCTAAGACCTTCTTTGACTCTTGTGANTGTTCACCACATCTTCCCAAGTTGTAAGGCTTTCCTTAGGAAATGATTCTAGCCACTTTGATGCTTTGTCCCTAAGAGAGAAGGGGAACAAAAGCAACCTGTAGGTGTCAGGATGAACACCATTGGACTTCACAGTATCACATATTCTCAAGAACGTGGTTAGATATTGATTAGGATCTTCTTGGGCACTTCCTCCAAATGAGCAATTATTTTGGACAAGAGTGATGAGTTGAGGCTTTAATTTGAAGTTATTGGCATGGATGGTTGTTTTTAGAATGCTGCTTCCACAATTTCCTAGGTTTGGGTTGATGTAAGAACCTAAAACTCTTCTCTCCTGCCCAGCATGGTTGGCTGCACCCTTTCTAGCATGATTATGCACCTCTTCCTTATGATGGTTCACTATATCATTCTCCATATTCATATCTAGGTCCTCTTCTTCTTCCTCTGCACCAATGACCTTCTTTCCTCTTGATTCCCTCGTTAATCTAAGGAAGGTCCTCTCAGGTTCACTATCAAAAGAGGTTGATGTTTCTTCTCTTCTACCTGTCATACACTCAACAAAACAAACAGCAAACAGCAAGTGAAGAGTTCACTCTTAAAGAAATTTGTGGTTAGAGTGGTTAGAGCAATTAATCAAACAGTTAGTGGAGTTAGTGGATTAGTTGAGCGGGAAAGTAAATAAACAAAGAAAAACATCTAAAAGTGCAGAAAATAATAGTAAACAACTGGAATTAAAATTAATAAACAAAAGAAAAGAAAAATGTTCGATCTAGTTATCCTCCAATTTAATCATTTCGATACAAAATCAATCCCTGGCAACAGCGCCATAAACTTGATGCACGAAAACTTGTCTCTCAACAAATTTCCCTCGGCAAGTATACGGAATTGTCGTCAAGTAAAAACTCACAATAGAGTGAGGTCGAATCCCACAGGGATTGATTGGTTGACCAACTTTAATTAGAGGAGTGTTCTAGTTGAACTAAGCAACGTTGAATTTAGAATTGCAGAAAAATAAATGGTGGGAAAAGTAACTTACAAGGAAGGTAAATAACTGAAATTAAATTGCAAAATGTAAAGAGCGGAAATTAAAGTGCAGAAAAATATATGGGATTGACATAAAAGTAAACTACAGAAATTAAAGAATGGGGAAGATCAGTAGTGGGGAGTTCATTGGGCTTAGGAGATGTTGCATTCTCCTGATCAAGTTCATTTTTATCTATTTCTCAATGAATGCATTCATTGATCTTCTTGGTAATCTTAGATGATTGGAGTCCAATGTCTTGGCTTACCAATCTCTCTAAGCTTGAACAATTGCCCAATGTCTTGATTTAATTACTCATGGGAAGAGATGAAGCATGGTCACTGATTATACTACACACCTTCATAGATCAAAGTATTGGTAGGATTACATGTCACTATATCCATCCAACCCCCAACCTAATCCAATGTGAGAA
>NC_029788.2:64857443-64858162 GCF_000816755.2 Arachis ipaensis
AAGATCGAAAGCTTTCTAGCAAAATCAAGAGAAAAGAAAGAAGAAGAAGAATGAAAACTAGTATTGATCCATTGAATTACAGCAGAGCTCCCTAACCCAATGTAAAGGGGTTTAGTTGTTCATAGCTCTGGGAATGGAAATTAAAATTAAAAAGTACATTGCAAGTAAATTAATATTGCAGAGAAAGTAAAATTGTGCAGAGTTACAATTCACCCAGTGTCTCAGTGTGTCCTAACTAACTTCAATTCTATCTATTTATACACTTTCTTCATTCAGTCTTCAAGTCTTTGGACGTGGGCTTTGGCCTTTGTTGAAGCTTAGTTAAGAATGGCCTTTAGCGACGTCGATGAGGATGTTTGAAAGTTAACGTTCATACTCTGCATGGGTGCCATTTTTCCTTGAAGTTGGACTTGACGTTGGAGTTCACATTGGGTTCAACGTTTGAGCACAAACGTTGGGTCAAACTTTGTAAAATAGAGCTAGAGCGTTTGCCATTAAGTTTGACCATCAACGTTGGACCCAACATTGGTGCATCAACGTTGCTCACCCACACGTGCGTGTCACCCACGTATACACGTCACAACAGCATTTTGCGCGCGTGCATCACCCATGCGTGTGCGTAGCTGGTTAAAATGCTCATCCACGCGTACACGTCATCGACACGTACACATCATTGTACGTTTTTCCAGCTCCAAAACTTGAAGATTATTGAGTACGTT
>NC_029788.2:64859641-64859769 GCF_000816755.2 Arachis ipaensis
GCTCACATGCTCTGTCACAGCACGGCTAATCATCTGTCGGTTCTCGGTCATGCTGGAATAGGATTCACCCTCCTTTTGCGTTTGTCACTAACGCCCAGCACTCGCGAGTTTGAAGCTCGTCACAGTCA
>NC_029788.2:64864459-64864795 GCF_000816755.2 Arachis ipaensis
TTCTTCTCTAAGATATACTCTCGTACTTAATTCAGTTAAGTCAGAATGAAGGGGTGACCCATGACAATCACCCACTATCTTTATTACTCCCTTAGCCAAGATCCGCATGCCTGACAACCACAAAGCGGTCTACATGATGTTCAACGTAGTCATTGAACGACAGCCGAAGTATATTCTCTTGGGTCTCTAATCCACGGACTGAGTCAGGAGGTTAGAACCTTCGTGGTATAGGATAGAACCAATTGGCAGCATTCTTGAGATCCGGAAAGTCTAAACCTTGTCTATGGTATTCCGAGTAGGATCTAGGAAGGGATGACTGTGACGAGCTTCAAACTC
>NC_029788.2:64869027-64871020 GCF_000816755.2 Arachis ipaensis
CTGGCAGCATTCTGGGCGTTAAACGCCAGAATTGGCAGACAGACTGGCGTTTAATGCTAGAAAAGGGTGTCTGGTGTCTGGTTGGCGTTATACGCCAGAATTGGCAGACAGAATGGCGTTTAGCGCCAGAAAAGGTAGCAGAGATGGTGTTAAACGCCAAAAATGGCACACAGAGGGTGTTTAAACGCCAGAAAGGTGCAGGGACCAGAATTCCTTGACACCTCAGGATCTATGGACCCTACAAGATTCCCACCTACCCTAATTCACTCTCTCTCCTCTTCACACCTTTCCATAACACTCTTCCCCAAATACCCTTGACCAATCACATCAATACCTCTTCCCCAAAATAACCTCCACCAATCACCTCCATTTCTCCTCCAAAACCATCATACAACCCACCTACCCCCACCCATTCAAACTCAAACCATCTCCCTCCCAAACCCAACCCCTATTACAAGAATTCCTTCTCCACTCCTGTATAAGCCCCTCATCACTCCTTCACTTTCACACATCATAACCACCTAAAACCCCCCTTGGCCGAATCGTTGTCACACCTCTATCTCCTCCGTCTCTTCTTCCTCTAATCCTTTCTTTCTTCTTTTGCTCGAGGATGAGCAAACCTTTTAAGTTTGGTGTGCAAAAAAGCTCTGCTTTTTGTTTTTCAATAACCATTAATGGCACCTAAGGCCGGAGAAACCTCTAAGAAAAGGAAAGGGAAGGAAGTTTCTTCCAACTCCGAGTCATGGGAGATGGAGAGATTCATCTCAAAAGCCCATCACTAAAAAGAGGATGAAGCAAATAAGAGAGGCCGCTCATGGACCTCAACAAGAGCATGAGGAAATTCCTCACCAAGAAATCCCTGAGATGCCTCAAGGGATACACTTTCCTCCACAAGGCTATTTGGAGCAACTCAACACCTCTTTAGAAGATTTGAGTTCTAACATGGAGCAACTAAGGATAGAGCACCAAGAGCACTCCATTATCCTCAATAAAATCAAAGAGGACCAAAAGGCCATGAGAGAGGAGCAACAAAAGCAAGGAAGAGACATAGAGGAGCTAAAGCACTCCATAGGATCTTCAAGAGGAAGAACTAGCCGCCGTCACTAAGGTAGACCCGTTCTTTAATTTCCTTGTTCATATTTTTCTATTTTTTGGTTTCTATGCTTTATGCTTTGTCTATGTTTTTGTCTTTATTACATGATCATTAGTGTTTAGTGTCTATGTCTTAAAGCTTTGAATGATTCCATGAATCCTTGACCTTTCTTAAATGAAATATGTTTTCTGAAAAAGAAAAAGAAGTACATGACTTTCGAAATTTATCTTGAAATTAGCTTAATAATTTTGATGTGGTGGCAATACTTTTTGTTTTCTAAATGAATACTCGAACAGTGCATATTTTTTATAATGAAGTTTATGAACGTTAAAATTTTTTGCTCCTGAAAGAATAATGAAAAAGTAGAAATGTTATTGATAATCTGAAAAATCATAAAATTGATTTTTGAAGCAAGAAAAAGCAGTGAAAAACACAAAGCTTGCGGAAAAAAAATGCAAAAAATAAAGAAAAAAAGAAAGAGAAAGAAAAAGCAAGCAGAAAAAGCCAATAACCCTTTAAACCAAAAGGCAAGGATAAAGAGGATTCAAGGCTTTGAGCATTAATGGATAGGAGGGCCCAAAGGAATAAAATCCTGGCATAAGCAGCTAAATCAAGCTGTCCCTAACCATGTGCTTGTGTCATGAAGGTCCAAGTGAAAAGCTTGAGAATGAGTGGTTAAAGTCGTGGTCTAAAGCAAAAAGAGTATGCTTAAGAACTCTGGGCACCTCTAACTGAGGACTTTAGCAAAGCTGAGTCACAATCTGAAAAGGTTCACCCAGTTAAGTGTCTGTGGCATTTATGTATCCAGTGGTAATACTTGAAAACAAAATGCTTAGGGTCACGGCCAAGACTCATAAAGTAGCTGTGTTCAAGAATCAACATACTAAACTAGGAGAATCA
>NC_029788.2:64871509-64872010 GCF_000816755.2 Arachis ipaensis
TTTTTATATAGTTTTTAGTATGTTTTAATTACTTTTTATTATATTTTTATTAGTTTTTATGCAAAAATCACATTTCTAGACATTACTATGGGTTTGTGTATTTTTCTGTAATTTCAGGTATTCTCTGGCTGAAATTGAGGGACCTGAGCAAAAATCTGACTCAGAGGCTGAGAAAGGACTGCAGATGCTGTTGGATTCTGACCCTCCTTCACGCGAAGTGGATTTTCTGGAGCTACAGAAGCCCAATTGGAGCGCTCTCAATTGCATTAGAAAGTCGACATCCTGGGCTTTCCAGAAATATATAATAGTCCATACTTTGCCCGAGATTTGATGGCCCAAACTGTTCAAACGCCCACTAGAGACCCTTTTCTGGCGTAAAACGCCAAAACTGGCACCAAAGCTGGCGTTTAACTCCATGAATGGCCTATGCACGTGAAAGCTTCAATGCTCAGCCCAAGCACACACCAAGTGGGCCTCGGAAGTGGATTTCTGCACTATCTG
>NC_029788.2:64872767-64874512 GCF_000816755.2 Arachis ipaensis
TCGACCCTTACTCACGTAAGGTATTACTTGGACGACCCAGTGCACTTTCTGGTTAGTTGTGCGGAGTTGTGAAAAGTGTGATCACCATTTCGTGCACCACTTATTCATTGTTTCTTTCATTTTTTGCTTGCCAACGTTAGAGCTGCCGTTGGAGGTCTAACTTTGCCTCCAACATTGGCTTTTCTTTA
This sequence comes from Arachis ipaensis, assembly GCF_000816755.2. Classification (NCBI taxonomy): domain Eukaryota; kingdom Viridiplantae; phylum Streptophyta; class Magnoliopsida; order Fabales; family Fabaceae; genus Arachis; species Arachis ipaensis. The sequence continues at coordinate 64,872,956 of NC_029788.2, forward strand.
CTTCCTTCTTGTTCTTTTTTCTTCCAAGGATTGTTAATTTCAAAGGTTTCATAAACAGCAACCAAGTTCATACTATAGAGGACATTCTACCCTTTTGTTTTTATTAGTGATCTTGCTAAACAATCAAACATAACCCACCACTTACCTTTATTCTATTTCCTACCAACTTGGACATTTACACTTCCTGTTTCAAAACATTTTTCTTTATTCAATTGAACGTAGAAAGGGGACCAGATATACATTCAAGCAAATTGAAAATGAAATAAAAAAGACACCTAGACTAGCACACTTATTAAAGAAAACAAACAAAAGAAATTTGCATGACTTCAATTAAAAACTAACTATCAACTAAAATTGGAAACATGTTCTTTCTTATTTAGATATGATAAACAAGGAGCAAGTCCACCTTTCATTCCTTAGCTTGCTTATCCTTCTTCTTCTTCTTCTCTTCCTCTTGCTTGCTAGTTTCTCCCTTGCCTTTTTGTTTCCCCTATAGCTTTGTCCAGAATCCAGCTTTCTTCATTTTCTTCTTCACTGCCTCTTCATGGCGTAATGCTCTCTCTACTTCCAAGTCACCTAGCTTCTCAAAGTCTTCATCATACCTCAGAATTGCTGGGTTTAGATCAGGCATATATTCCTGTACGTAGTTGAGCTTGGTTTGAGCATTCATGTCATAATCACATTGATTTTCATATCTTGCATTGTGAAGAGTAGTAAATTCCTTGAATGCTCTCATGCCATCAATGTGATGTTGGGTAAGCTCTTGCATTTATTTTTCTAAATGGTCCTGCCTCTCTATTACTTGGTTGATGGATTAAGAGAGTTGAGAGGATTGCTCATCATGTTGTTCCCTTAAATTCATCTTCAAATCTTTTTGTTGATTTATGAGAATAAATTGGAAGTGCCTCTGATGCTCTTGGCTTCACAAAAACTGCCTTGACAGCTCGTCAATGGCTTCTTGCATTCCACTCATATCTATAGAGGCATGTGTTGAGGCTTGAGCTGGTTGTTCCTCTTGTTGCTCCCTTTCTTGATGATGCTCTTCTTCTGGTGGTTCCTCCACTTGTTTTCCTCCCTCCTTTTTCCCCTTTTTGGTAATCTTTGTTGTTGAGCTGTGGTGACATGCGTCATTCGTTCAAGAGTGATCGGCATGCCCGGGTGTAACCAAACAGGATTTGTATCCTCTAAGGGCACCCTAGCCTTCATGTACAAGCGGATGATGATGCTTGGGTAGTGGAGCCAAGATTCAGAGGAGCTCTTTTCAGAAATCTTTTGAATATCATTAGCAATAAGCTCATGAACTTTAATCTCTCCTTCTACTATAATGCAGTGCACTATAGTGGCTCTCTTGATGTTAACCTCTGAGGTGTTTATAGTGCCTAAGATGGATCTCTTTACAAGTTCATACCATCCCTTGGCTTTTGGGATGAGATCTCCTTTCTTGAGGAACTTTGGTGCTCCATTAGCGTATCTCACTGGTGCACGAAATTGTGATCTCAGGCAACGGTGCCAGAAACTCTGTACGCACGTCTTAATAAATCGTTTTCCATTCACAAC
>NC_029788.2:64875813-64877029 GCF_000816755.2 Arachis ipaensis
CCCTAAAAGTAACTAGATTCTACTAAAAATATACTAAAAACAATGCCAAAAAGCGTATAAATTATCCGCTCATCACTCACCCAGTCAGCTCTGACCACACAAATATCGCTGGCAATCTCATCGCACTTCAGGTCGCCATTCATTTTCTCATGATAACTAGCTTTATCAAAACTTACTGCCTTTAGGTCGAGAGCCTTCATGATGGCTTTTGGACTAAAATCAACTTCTACACCTCTTACATAATTTTTGTAAGAGGTGTCAACTTTTGATGTCCTTCCTCGCTGCATTGGTATAGAACTCCTTAACTATGTTGATATTGATTTTTGTGATTAGAGTGGTGAGGGTATCCCATCTTCTTTTTGTGATATTCTCTCTGATCTCTTGGCATTCAATCTCAAGAAGTACGAATGAAATTTCTGCAAGTACTTTCTTGGGTCTCATCCATTCATAGTGTACTTCATGGAAGGCCGAATTGAATGTCCATTTATCATAGGGAGTTTCTTCTTCCTCCTCAACCGGTTCCTTTCCCCTCCTTTTCTTGAAGCTTGATGAAGTTGCCATGGTTGCCTTAGAGGTGGCCGAATAGAAGATGTAGACTGATGAGGAGGAATGGCTAGTGTGACTTGTGTAATATAGTACGAGAATGTGGCTTGGAGGTGAAGTAAAGTGTTGATGAACAGAAATTTCTCGTGTGGTCTAGAATTTCACAAATGAAATCTCGTTGCAAGTATAGTTCTAAACTAACAAACAATTCCCCCAATAAAAATAAACCAAGTATTTAAACCTCGGGTCGTCTCTCAAGGAATTGCAGGGAAGTGTTCTTGTTATTGTCTAGGAAAGGATATTTTGGGGTTTTTGGAATAAGGAACAAGAAATGTAAATGGCAAAAGAAATAAACTAACAACTAAGAAAGCTCTTGGCAAGGTGTGAGAACTAGAAGTCCTATCCTTATTATCATCATCAATTGTGACAAGAATTGTCCATTGCTCCACTTAGTTAACCTCAAACTATGAAGGAAAGTCAAGTGGATATCAACTTGAGACCACAAGTCCTAGTCAAATCATAATGAAAGACTAGCTTTAGTGGCATTCAAGTCAACTAGAAATTTTCAATTATCAATCAACAAAAGAGTTTGATAACTCAAGAGTCTCCAATTACTCAACCTAAGCCAAGAGGAGAAAAATCTACTCTAACATCCTTCCAAGCATTTTGTCAA
>NC_029788.2:64887029-64888795 GCF_000816755.2 Arachis ipaensis
TCAAGATAAAGATACCAAAAAAGACATTTTACCTTCCTTTTATAGAAATATGTTCGTCCGTTACATTGTAGGTGATAAAATTGGTTTCGTAACCGATTTTATCTTTCCGTTTGGGACGTCGGTTATGGTAATATTAACGCCACCGAGTTATAGCTCATAAGGGCCGAGCAATAACGGCAAAATGTCGAGTTATGGTGATGGTCAGTAACGGTTATGGGGCCGAGTTATAGCTCGTATTAATGGTGACCATATCAACATCAAAAATAAACTTCAAATTTAATAGGAATCAAATTTTAAAAAATTCTCTTTTGTTACACTCATAATTCTATAATTTATTTTAAATAAAAATTTTAAATTTTGACATTTTTAATCATAAAAAAATCTTTGATGTGACTGAGGGAGTTTTGATATTTGGAACATTTGGAACGTTTGATTAATTGTTTTTGCTGATTGGAATTTTGGGCGTTTTTGGTTTTCTGCTTCTTGTCTGGAGAATGAGCAAGAGAGGTAAGAGAGGTATTGTCTTCTTCTAATTCGTTTCTTCTCTCAACTCTTTGTATTTCTTGGTTGCATGTTTGTTTACTGTTTCTAATGGGGTTTGAGAAGGAGAAGAAAGGTGAAATAGACTGGTCTTATGACTGGGTAGGGGATGACGTGAGGTCTCGGGTGTCATTGTTCTGTGATGAAGCTGCTGTTAAGGAAGTAGATGCTAGTAGGGGGGTGAGGCGGAACTCTGGGGTTGGGGTTGAGTTGCTCCCCTGTAGTGTTAATGATAGGGTTTATCACCGGGGGAGAGACTTTGAATTTTTCTATATGCACAGCTGTGTTCTTGAGGAGTTGAGAGTTAGATTACCTTTCACTGATTTCGAATGTCAGGTGTTGAGGCAGTTAAACTGTGCTCCGTCGCAGCTTCATCCCAATGGGTGGGCGTTTCTCCGTTCGTATGAAATTTTAATGGAGTTTCTGGAAGTGGTGCCGTCTGTTGACCTTTTCTTTTCTTTATTTCAAGCCAAAGGGGTGTGGAAAGGTGGTTGGATAAACTTCAATAGCACCCCTGGTTTTGGCATTTTCAAATTGTACAAATCCTCTTTTAAAGATTTTAAAGAGATGTATTTAAAGGTTAGGGCTTTGGAAAAAGATTTTCCGTTTTTCGTGGATGAAAATCTGGCTGAGAAGTTCCCATTGTATTGGTGCTCGGAACCTCAAAATATACTCGGACCTGAAGTTATCTCTCAGAGAAATATTTGTTTGATTGAGTTTCTTGTTGAAAATATTGGTCAGGGAGACCTGATTTCAATGTATGAGCTTCTGAAGTGGGAAGAGGATAAAGATGCTGTTGTAACATATTTGGGTGAGTTATAGGGTTGTTGCTAATGTGTTTACTTTTTCTCGTCATATATTTGATGTTATCTGTGTTTTGCAGGTGGTAAATATCCCAGTGTTTCAGCTGCGTCCCTGAAGACACGTTTCAAAAATAAGAATCTGGAGAAGGAGGTTTCATCTTCTAATGCTGAGAAAATTGCTGGGACTGGTGAAGTTACTCAGCCTCGTCAAGGTCGGAGAAAGGTGATTGCGAGAAAGAAGAAGAAGTCTGATCTTGTTGAGTTGTCCGATGATTCCGATGAAAAGGAATTAGGGGTTCCTCTGGAGGAAATATAGGCTTTTATGGGTAATCAAAAAAGGCTTCATGAAATTTCTGAACAAAGTGAGGCATTTTCGGTGTGGAAAAAGGAATATCCCTATATGGCTGTGGTGGACGAGTATTG